>NC_059505.1:15918750-16230000 GCF_914767665.1 Harmonia axyridis
TCAAGAAAAATCGGTCCTTCAGATGGAGTTCCCAATGTGACGAGGCTTTGATTAAGTTGAAGGAATGTTTGATTAGTGCCCCTGTTTTGTCTTGCCCGGATTTTTCGAGGTCGTTCACCATTCAGTGTGATGCTTCCGGTTATGGGATTGGTGCTGTCTTGACTCAGCAACAAGAGGATGGAGAAAAGGTGATATGCTATCTTTCTAGGTCTTTAACCCGGTTAGAACGCAATTACACCACCACGGAACGTGAATGCCTTGCCGTTCTATGGGCGATTGAGAAACTGCGACCGTATATTGAAGGGTCACATTTCTCTGTTATCACCGATCACGCTAGTTTGCTCTGGCTGGATCGACTGAATTCACCTTCTGGTAGATTAGCCCGGTGGGCTATCAGACTTCAACAGTATGACTATACCATTGTCCACCGTAAAGGTAAAGATAACATCGTACCTGATACCTTGTCTAGGGCGGTACCTATCATCGATACTGTTGATACTCCTCAGAGTCATTCCTCGGATTTGTGGTATGAAAAACTTCTAGGAAAAGTGACTCATGCCCCTCACCGGTTCCCGTCCTGGCAAATTATTCAGGGTAAGCTTTTCAAGAATGTTACACCTCGAATTCCTGAATTAGCCTCTGATTCTGATTACTGGAGAGAAGTTGTTCCGCGTCCTCAACGAAAATCATTAATTAGGCAGGTCCATGAAACTCTACTTCATGTGGGAGTTTTCAAAACTTATAGTAAGTTGGCACAACGGTATTACTGGCCAAAGATGCGATATGACGTGGCTTCGTTTATTCGCTGCTGCAGAACCTGCCATGCCATCAAACCGAGCCAGGAGAAGCCTTCTGGCCTCATGCTCTCCAAACAGGTCTCAATTTCTCGACCATTCGAACTTCTGTCTGCGGATTTGGTTGGTCCTTTACCTCGGTCTCGCTCCGGTAACCAGTATATTTTCGTTGTCGCGGATTGTTTCAGCAAGTTCCCTCTTCTTTTTCCACTGCGTACGGCTACCGCGTCAGCCATTGTAAAGATACTGGATACACATGTCTTTCCTGTCTTTGGGTGTCCCAATTCCATCATAGTCGATAATGGCGTACAATTTCGTTCTAAAGAATTCGTTAAATTTTTAGAATCTTATAATGTTAACATTCAGTATACCGCGCTATATCATCCTCAAGCTAATCCGGTCGAAAGAATTAATAGGGTTATAAAAACCATGTTGAGGTCCTACCTGTCAGAAGATCAGAGAGGTTGGGATAGACAGTTAAACCAGGTTGGGTTAGCTATTCGTTCCTCGAAGCACGAAGTCACCGGATACTCTCCAAATTTTATTGTTTTTGGAAGGGAAGTTTCGTGTAAGGGTGAAAATACCTGCCCTGATCAGATCAGTTTCGACAGGTCTGCCTTGACTAAGGACCGGGAAAAAGCTTTCGAGAGAATATATGGTGACGTTAAGACTAAGTTAGCGAGAGCGTACGAGGCTAATAGTCGAACTTACAATCTTCGACGTCGGGATGTCCAATACACTGTTAACCAGTTGGTGTGGAGAAGAAATCAGGTACTTTCGGACGCCGCGAAATATTTTACAGCTAAGCTGGCACCGAAGTATGTTGGACCTTTCGTGATTTCAGCGCGGGTATCCCCTTGGACTTATGAACTGCAGGGTGAGGACGGTAAATACCAGGGAGTTTGGCATATAAAGGACTTAAAAGCTCATCCACCGGATCAACTGACTGATGAACACTTGTCGGACTAATTTTGGCTGTTTTGTTTTTGTTTGGGTTAAAGGATGGTTAACCCTTGCCTAGAGCATAAATTTACTAGGGTGGTCACTACTCCCATCTAGTGGCTGACATATGCTTAACATCTTTTGTATCGTCAGAACCACGATAGCAACATGCTATAATATCCATCTCCGTTTCAATTTGCTGAGATTGGACTTTTGAAGTTAATTCAAGTGTGACAATTCTGGTTTTGGTTTTGTCGGTCTTGAAGTTTTGCTGTTGTCGTTTTCTTTAGGATTCATTGAGGTATTGTCGTTATTTGGTTTACCGTATTTGGCTTTTTGAAGTTACTGGCAGAAAAAAATTTGACCTTCTGGTAAAATTTTTTTTAAAGTAAGGGGGGATTTGTAACGGTTATATTTTACACCATTTAGATT
Organism: Harmonia axyridis; assembly: GCF_914767665.1. Classification (NCBI taxonomy): domain Eukaryota; kingdom Metazoa; phylum Arthropoda; class Insecta; order Coleoptera; family Coccinellidae; genus Harmonia; species Harmonia axyridis. The sequence goes on from NC_059505.1 coordinate 15,920,919, forward strand.
TCGGTTGTTACTGCGCCCTCTGGAGTTTGATTGTTGATTCAGCTCGGAATATTCCGTATTAATATTAATTTGAATTTATTATGGAACAGTTATTTCCGGATAATTGAGGTCGAATATCATTACCGTTGGAAAATATTTTATAGTTTCTGGATTTCTTGTTTGTTTTCTTCTGTGTGGGAAGTTTCGTTTGACAACTGGTAGATTCTGTGGTTATGGATTGTCAAAATGGAGGTTATCGGCGATTTGAGATAATTTGGAGAGAAGTTTTTTTTTGGAAAGAAAATTGACCAAATTTGGAGAATATATGATCTAGAATCATCCTTATTATAGGCGATTATTTCTCCAATTTGGATAATTCCCTGTTTGGTTTATGGTATTGTGCATATTTCTGGGAACTACGTTTTATACGTGATTATAAAATTTTCTTCCACAAGGCCCATCTCTGGTATTGAATTTCACTCCGAAGATCTGAGAGGATTCGCTTCCCACCGATTAGTTCGAATAACTGTTGAACTTCACGAAGAATATCAAGAAGATTCTTTTCCCCCGAACAACAACTGAGAGGGTCCTAGTGCCTGGATATTTTTGGCAATCCTAGTGCCTGGTAACGGCCTGGTTACGTTCAAGAATCCTAGTGCCTGGGTACTTTGGAGAATCCTAGTGCCTGGTTGGATTTGAAGAGTCCTAGTGACTGATTACGTTCAGGAGTTCTGGAGTCTGGTATATGGTATGGTTTGAGGTTGTGGTACTTATTTTCTGGTAAATTTCTGGTGCAGTTCTGGTGGATGGTATTTTCTGATAGATGGTACAGTTTGAGTACATAGTATATTGCTGACATATGGTGTAGCTCGAGTAGATGGTACATTCTACGTATAGAGACCTCACCGTTAGATTTGCTGTCAACCTTCAATATTGATTTTGTATCAGGTAACCGGTGCTTGCACTGGCTTTAATGAGTATTGTATTAAGATTTAATTTTGGAATTAACGATTTAGAGTACTGATAGTAAATCAGTCATTTGAATAGGAGTTAACGGTGTTATTATTAATTTTCTATCCATTGATAGTTGTATTGAATAAAGGTTGTTTCATGCTTATTATACACTGTTGCAATTGTAAACAGTTTGCGGTGAGGTGCACTTCACTAACTGGCCATTTATTTTAACAACTATAATACTTGTGTATCCCTTCAGGATTTGTGACTGGAATTTATTATTACTTTATTCAACCAGCTATTTTATACCAGCCAGTTATTACAACCACTGTATTTGTCTATTCCTTCTGGATCTGTGGTTTAGGTCAATCTTCTTGTTTACTCGGTTATTTGTCTGGTTTCTTATCTGGTATATTTGGAGATTGTTGAACTCCGTTTACGTTTAGGTTTGGTATTGAAGTTTTAGGTTTAACCTGAGCCGAGTGTAGGCTGATTAAGGATTCTGTTGTCAGGATTAGGTTAGGTATTATAGGTTATTGAGAGCCCTTCTGGCATTTGTTGTTGATTATAGTTTATAGGAAGCCCTTCTGGCATTTGTTAGTATTAGGTTAAGTTTTGGAGAGCCCTTCTGGCTCTTGGTAGTTTAGAGAATTCTTTTTCATTATTTTTTTTCATTATCAACCACTGCATAAATTTTAATTTTATTAAACGTTTGACTTGAGTGATTTGTTTTACTGCTACTCTGGTAGAGAAGTACGCAATTTATTCTTAAGACAGGCATATCTCTACCTGGCGCCCATTATAACCTTCCATCTAATTTTGAAGAACTCACTCCCATCTTCACTGAGTGTAGTCGCGAGCCGAATTTAGCCTTGTGACCGGCTTACTCAAGGTCGACACGTCACAGCATAATGGATAAGAAGTATCCAGAGGTGATCCTAAAAATGGACCAACTAAAGGCCATCAAGAAAGCAATTGTGAAGGAAATTATGGCGCTGGATAAAGAGGACTCTATAAAGCCTAACTTTCAGAAATCTCATATGAGGCGAGGCTGGCTAAGTCTGACATGCTCCGATGAAGACACGTTTGAGTGGCTCAAGAGCATTCAACCAAAACTGAAACCCTGGGAGGGAGCTGATCTGAGGATCACCGAAGAGGAAGAACTGCCTCATTCGGAGATCCTAGTCGGCTATCTCCCAGAAAGCCAGGATCTCTCCAGCGAGAAAATTCTCACGCTAGTTGAGAACCAAAATGAAGGACTTAAAACCTCCAGCTGGAGGGTCATTCGAAGGCGACCGTCAGGACCCATGCTCAAAGTCGTCATCTCGGCTGACAGAATGTCGGTCGAGAGACTTCGAGCACTAAACTGGCGAATTAATTACGCATTCGGCCAAACAGGTCTTCGCCTTAAGGGCTCTGAGACAACGGCGGAGAGGAAAGAGGCACACTAGGCCTCAACCTCTGGGACCGTATTCTCGACAAGTGATCTTTCAAAACGTATACGTTCATTCAGTGTAATTAGCACTAAAAGATCACTTGTCGAGAATACGGTCCCAGGTCCGGTGTCGGAAAAGCCCAAGGTGGAAGGGATGGGGGAGGTGGAGAAGACTCCGGGCATTGAAAAGGCCGGGGTCTCAAAGCCGACCACCAGCTCTGGGAGGAGGGCTGTTCCGCAAAGGCGTGGGAGGGGGGCTAAAAATTTGTGGAACCCTCCAAAAAGCCTAGCGGTCATCCAGCCTCATAATGTCAAATGTCTGACATGCCTTTAGATAAACCTCCAGCACTTGAAGGCAGCCTCTAGTGCCTTATGCTGGAGAACGTCTAGAAGGCATATTTACATAGGGTTGATACAAGAGCCCTGGATTGATGGAGGCCAAGTTAGAGGCCTACCAAACAAATGATATCAGATGGTATAATGCGATAGGTCAGTAAGTCAAGAGCTATGATAATACTCAGAAAAGGACTAACCTGCCTTCTACTTACAGAGTTCCTGACGAGATATCATGCTGCGGCGCTGGTTGAGGTGCGAACTGGGAACAGCAAGAGGCAGCTGGTTATTGCCTCAGGATATTTTCCAGGAGACGCAATCAGCCCACCACCGGAGGAAGTACAAGGCCTCATCGAATGGTGCCAAGGAAAATAAACAACTGATTCTGGGCTGCGATGCTAACGCACACCACACACTACGGGGTAGCACAGACACAAATCATAGAGGTGAGGATATGGTTGATTTTCTATTTTCTAATAATATAGAGATAGCGAACGTGGATAATGGTCCAACCTATATGAATGCGATCAGAAGGGAAGTAATCGACCTTACGCTGGCGACACCATTTATTCCGGAAATGGTCAAGAACTGGAGGGTCTCAGAAGAACCATCCATGTCAGACCATATAGCAATTGAATTTGACGTTGAATCAACTGCTTCAGATGATGTTGAGTGCAGGATACCAAGAAAGACTAACTGGGAACTCTATGTAGCCCATCTATGGTCTGAACTGGAAGGCCTGAAATACATCAGCTCTAATGAGGATCTAGAAAACGCCTCTGCTCACTTCACATTATGTCTGAAGGAAGCATTCGAAAACAGTTGTCCACTCAGGAAAAAAACGATCTCCATAGACGTCCCCTGGTGGAATAATCCTCTTGAAAACCTCAAGAGAACGGCTGAAAGCCTTTTGCAAGGCTCAGCGTGAAAGCAGCTGGAATGCCTATCGACTTGTCTTGACCAATTGAAACAAAGAGGTCAGGAAAGCCAAAAGGCAATCCTGGAGAAATTTTTGCGAGGGAATAGATAAAACTGCCCCACCAGCCAGACTTCAAAAGGATCACTTCAACCCAATTGGACAAATAAAGAAGCTATGAGGGAACTTTACTAATCATTCTAATGAGAGCCTAAGAGCATTGCTAGGGACTCATTTTCCTGGCTCCGAGCAGTTTACCACCGAAGATGAAGCCTCCGCTGGGGAGGTATACCACCCCACCATGCGGGATATTCTGAAAGCTGGAAGACTATTCACACCAGAAAGAATGGAATGGGCGATGAAAAGCTTTCAGCCCCTCAAATCAGCAGGCATGAACGGTATATTTCTGGCCATGCTTCAGAAAGGTGTTGAATTCGTTATAGTCCTGATAGTTGAGCTTTATAAGGCCATCTTTGTAAGGGGTTATCACCCTTGTTGTAGAGCTTGGTCATGGACTGTCTCCTGGAGAGGCTTACGGCAGGTGGCATTAACGCCCAGGCTTACGCCGACGACAAAGTGGCGACTGTTAGAGGCAAGCATGAGGGATCATTAAGCAGACGAATGCAACTTGCCCTCAGAATTATTGAAAAGTGGTGCGAGGAAAAGGGGCTAACTGTCAATCCCTAGAAAACAACACTAAATCCGTTTACTAGAAGAAGGTATCTCGATCTCAGATCTCCGGTCCGTAATGGCCTGACACTGAACATCTCTAGTGAGTGCAAATATCTAGGTGTTATTCTGGACACTAAACTCAACTGGAGGAAACACATAGATGAGACTTTTTCCAGAGCCACGGCGGCCTTGTGGTCCTGCAAAAGACTCTTTGGAAACACATGGGGCATGAAACCGAAAATGGTACTGTGGTTAAACACAGCGGTAGTACGCCCTATTGTCACCTATGCGTCTAAAGCATGGTGGACAAAAACCGAAGAGGTAACCACGCGCAGCCGGTTACAGAAACTATGCGCAGGAGCTATTCGCACAGCTCCCACAGCAGCGCTGGAGGTCATACTTTACTTGCCTCCTTACGTCTATATGTGAGGAAATGTAGCCTGCTGGAAGCCATTAATTTCCTTCATTGGAAAGCTCCTACCTGGAAACTGAGTTGGAGATACGAGGATATTGAATCAACTTGATTCAAATCTCTTGGCAAACCCATCGAATGTTATGCCAACCATCTTCGATTTTGAAACGGTGATAACTGACCGTCCTAGTGCAATAGGTTTCGTAAATCGTTTGGACAATAAATCCATATGGTTCACCGATGGATCAAAATCAGAGAGAGGTACTGGCATTTTGGTATATGGACCTAAACTGAGGATCTCTGCAGCCCTGGGCAGTGAGTCCTCAATTTTATAGACCGAGATACTGGCTGGTTATGTATGAGCTGAGGGTAGATAGAAGACACTGAGGCGAACCAGGATAACCTATATTTGAAGGATCTATCTCTTTATAATTAAGATACAGAGTGTTTTATTGATTTTGTCAATTTTTTCATAACTCTCGGAACATCCTATACAGGGTGTTCCAAATTAAGTCGGCACCATTGCCAACTCCGTTATTAATGATGCTACGATGTCGGTTAAATGGGCAAACTAGTAGCATTTTTTGTGGTCTTCTCGATGCCGAAAACAAACAAAAAATTGACAGTCGCGTTGTCATAATATTTCATAAAATGATATTTTTTTCAATGGAACACCCTATATTTTTTCATGCATTTCGATTCGTAATAACATTCTCAACTACAAAGTACATTTGTCTTTTTTCGTAAAGGTGAAAATAAGACAGTTGTATTAATAGGAAACATTTATAACGAACGGATTTGATAAAGCGCTATAAAATATCGAGTAAATGTTCAAAAACACCGCCTTCTTGTTGAACACATATTTGGGCCCTTATATTGACACTATTGATTCACAAAATGAATGTGGCTGGCGGAATGGCTCAAGATGGAAATTATCGTTTTGTATATCAATACCAAATAGCTTAGTGGTGTCAATTGAGTGTTGCGACATGATGATCACGAGTTTACATCCCAGCGCACTTTTTTCTTTTTACTGTCTCATTTTGCTATTAGTAATAAAATATTGTCATTCGTACAAAAAATTGTTGTTTGGACAATCATGAGGTTTTATTGGCCAAAACAAATACATTTTTTGGACTAGTGAAAGAAATAAATATTTCAAAATAAGTCGCTCATTTTCCACTTTAGGAAGGAAGGTGATATGAGCTTTGTTGTTGAGAATGTTATTACGAATCGAAATGCATGAAAAAATTTAGGGGTGTTCCATTGAAAAAAATTGCATTTTATGAAATATTATGAGGACGCGACTGTCAATTTTTTTTTGTTTTCGGCATGGAGAAGATCACTAAAAATGCTACCAGTTTGCCTTGCCCACTTAACCGAAATCGTAGCATCAATAATAACGGAGTTGGCAATGGTGCCAACTTAATTTGGAACACCCTGTATATTTTGTTGATATTTGGTACGTTTATTATATGTAGCGCTGCAACTACTTCATACAGACATAACAGCTATATTTTTACAGGTCCGGCCTAGGAAAAATTGATAAATAAGATTCAACCCAAAAACAACACCCTGTTTGTCAACATTTCTTGAATCTGATAGTATCACAAAAAGTAAGACTACAAGAAAGACCCTGTATCTCGAAAACAAAGCGTTTGCAGGCCCATGTTAATAGGACTCTTATTATTAAAATTATCCAAGGAATTTCTCAGTTTCCTTCGTACCTCTAATTTAGGAACACCCTGTATAAGGTAAGAACAATCCAATCTGTAATCAAAAAATGCTATTATTTCGAGTAATTTGGTTCAAACTACGTTATCAAATCTTTTTTCTCATACTACTGGTATGAGTAAACTTATAGTAGACAAATATTTTTTTTCACACCACTCAAGAAGAAAAAAGATCTACGCCCTTGGTTGGCCTAGATATTATTTTCTTCCAGTAAGACGGAGCTTTTGTCCACACAATACAGGAAAATTAATTTTTGATGCATTAGTCAAGTCACATGATAAATAATCAGAAGCAGTTGATTTCAAAAAAGATGAAAGTGAAATTCTGGTATCGAAAAAGAATGAAACGGTAAAGTCGACATTTTCGATCAGTAAATTTCATAGAAAAATCAATGATTTGAATTATAGAGTTTCAAACGATACATAATATACACGTATTATCTCTTCACACACATTCAACGATCAAAATATGACTTATATCATGGATTGAAATATGAACTCCCCCCAGGGGCGGATCCAAGGTTTATTCAAGAAGAACTAAATTCACATAAAAGTTATACAGAACAAATGGAAGTATTTTTCCATTTTTCCACATGCATCATCGCTCAAGGAGGGGGAGGGGTTGCGCGTCCCTTCGCCCCCCCCCTCTGAACACGCCACTGACCCCTCCTATATTCTTAAGAATAGTAATATGGACTAGTAATAGCTCTCGGGAACCGAAAATCTGATTGGAATAAAACTGAAATTCATAATTATCCACTCATAATCAGTTTCTTTTAAACTTAGTTGGCATCAAGACGTGTTTCGGTGGTGAATGTTAATTAATAATAATTAATGAAACAGGACGGAAAAAAATTCTCATCAGAACATAGAGCTCAAACATGATGGAAAGCTATATTCAGATCCTGCCGAAATTGTTTGCGGATTATTTCTCTATTGCCCAAGTAAGTCTGCAGGATCACTTCAGTCGTTCACCGTCACTGGCATGTACAGTGCATCCCATTTTGGGTGAGACTGCCAGGTTTCTCGCTTGTTATTTAAGATAGAGCCTTGCGGATTTCACGTTCCTGTCCTACTTTTTCGTGAAACTCAAGTTGGTCTAATCAGATTCTGTATAACTGTTTCCGTTCAAAAGATACAGGGTGATTTTGGAAATTTATACTTTTCGGACCCCTTCTTTATCTCCGAAATTATAAGAAATAATGCTGAGCTGAAAACTACGTCTGAATCAGAATTTTGCGTAGAATCCAGTGGCGTACTCAATATTTTTTTTCGGGGTATGGTTTTGAAGATTCAACACAAACCTATATTTTTTTTAATGGAACACCCTATATATCATTACTTCGTTGAATTCGTTATTTTTTTCCCTTCAAAATGATACATGATACTATGTAGGTAGGATGTTCAGAAATGTTAAAAAAACACTAAAACGTCAAATAATGATGATTTTTTTGTAAATGGGCCATGAATTTTCTATGTTTCAATAAGAGGATTATTACTTTCGATCTTTAAAAATAGTAGGTCATTGATGACACAAACATCCTTGTTGTTATTATGGCTACTATGCATTCGGGAGCATTGTTTTATCAAGTAGGCATTGGAGGGAAAAAACCAATCTGATCTAGCTGTCATCGCTATAAATTATTGTTATTATTATTGATTCTTCTTTTCTATGGAAAATCCATTGTCCATTAACAAAAAATCATCATTATTTGATGTTTTAGTGTTTTTTTAACATTTCTGAACATCCTACCCACATAGTGTCATATATCATTTTGAAGGGAAAAAAATAACGAATTCAACGAAGTAACGATACACATAGTGTTCCATTTAAAAAAACATAAGTTTGTGTTGAATCTTCTAAACCATACCCCGAAAAAAAATAATGAGTACGCCACTGGATTCTACGCAGAATTCTGATTCAGAAGTAGTTTTTACCTCAGCATTATTTCTAATAACTTCGAAGATAAAGAAGGGGTCCGAAAAGTATCAATTTCCAAAATCACCCTGTATCTCTTGAACGGAAACAGTTATGCACAATCTGATTAGACCAACTTGAGTTTCACGAAAAAGTAGGACAGGAACGTGAAAACCGCAAGGCTCTATCTTAAATAACAAGCGAGAAACCTGGCAGTCTCACCCAAAATGGGATGCACTGTACTATTGTCGTAAGTAATTGCACAGGTGCATCAAAATTACCGATAATTTTGCATGACAGCGTGTTGTCATAAAAACTGCATGAGTTCATTTTCATTTTTGGAGAATTTCTCCATTTTGATGCACGAGTGTAATTCGGGGAATGAATGGGTACATTCTGTGAGTTAAGTGTAAGAATAGTCCTCGACTAAACTTCGCTCCAGATTGGTCCTTGTAAGATCTACAAATTTGTTTTCAAATCTATGTATGCACATACTTTTTTTGAAATAAAGACGATTATTATTATTATAAATATTTCCCGAATAAACTGTTACATCACTTGTCAAACTGATGTAGAATGGAATTGCCATAGATTCGAACTGTGTAAGATGCATAGAAACTTGCATCTATGAACAGAACAATTATCGCAGTGCCGTTTCGCTTCCTACAATGCAATTATCGTAAGTAGTATCATAAGGGCATCTAATTTTTCCGAAAAGAATCGAAAAAACACGTTGCTAAGTAATATTTTGACAAGAAGCATGAGTGCTGGTGGCAACAAAAATCCGAGTCGAAGACGAGGATTTTTGCACCTGCACGAATGCTTTTTGTCAAAAAATATTACTTAGCAACGTGTTTTTTCGATTCTTTTCGGAAAACTCTTTCCGTTCAAGAGATACAGGGTGATTTTGGAAATTGATACTTTTCGGACCCCTCCTTTATCTCCGAAGTTATTAGAAATAATGCTGAGCTGAAAACTACGTCTAAATCAGAATTCTGCTTAGAATCCAATGGCGTACTGAATATTTTTTTTCGGGGTATGGTTTTGAAGATTCAACACAAACCTATATTTTTTCAATGGAACACCATGTATATCATTACTTCGTTGAATTCGTTATTTTTTCCCTTCAAAATGATGTATGATACTATGTAGGTAGGATGTTCAGAAATGTTAAAAAAAACACTAAAACATCAAATAATGATGATTTTTTGTAAATGAGCCATGAATTTTTTATATTTCGATAAGAGGATTATTACTTTCGATTTTTAAAAGTAGTAGTTCATTGATGATCCTTGTTGTTATTATGGCTACTATGCATTTGGGAGCATTGTTTTATCAAGTAGGCATTGGAGGGAACAAAACCAATCTGATCTAGCTGTCATCGCTATGAATTATTGTTATTATTATTGATTCTTCTTTTATATGGGGAATCCATTGTCCATTAACAAAGAATCATCATTATTTGATGTTTTAGTGTTTTTTTAACATTTCTGAACATCCTACCCACATAGTATCATACATCATTTTGAAGGGAAAAAATAACGAATTTAACGAAGTAATGATATACATGGTGTTCCATTAAAAAAAATATAGGTTTGTGTTGAATCTTCAAAACCATACCCCGAAAAAAAATATTGAGTTCGCCACTGGATTCTACGTAGAATTCTGATTCAGACATAGTTTTTACCTCAGCATTATTTCTAATAACTTCGGAGATAAAGGAGGGGTCCGAAAAGTATCAATTTCCAAAATCGTCCTGTATCTCTTGAACGGAAACAGTTGTGCAAAATCTGATTAGACCAACTTGAGTTTCACATAAAAGTAGGACAGGAACGTGAACACCGCAAGGCTCTATCTTAAATAACAAGCGAGAAACCTGGCTGTCTCACCCAAAATGGGATGCTCTGTACAATTATCCTCTCACATGTGCTGATGTTCTCAAAAATTACCTCAATACTATAAACAACTGGTGTAAACAATGGATGTTGCCTTTTAATGTAGAAAAATTCTGTGTACTCCATGTGGTAAAAAACAAATGCAAAATCGAATACTTCATCGACAATACATTGTTAAGGAGTGTTGAGGAGCACTGGGATTTGGGATTGATAGTGACATCTAATCTTTCCTGGTCCAGCCATATAACATCTATATAATAGAGCTAAACAACTATGCTACTCATTATATCGTTCTTTTCATGGTTGCAGATTACAGACGTGTAAGCTTCTGTATATGTCCGCCCGATGCTTGAGTTTGTCGGCCCAGCTTGGTGGCCTTCACTGAAGGGTAATATGGATGCATTGGAGGCTATTCAACGCACTTGTACTCGGCTCCCATATGGTCTCAACTGCAAACAGAATATTTGAGAGCTGGAACCAATTGCCATCTGACGTAGTGACTGCACCATCAGTTAATATCTTTAAGAATCGCTATCATATATTGTATTGAGTTTATAGGTTTATTACCTCAACTCTTATTGTATCTAATCATAATAATCTCCTGTTTATAAGGCAATAATCTTATATAATCATGTACCATAAGTTGTGAAATTATTGGGAAAGAAATAATTCAAAGAATTAGTTAAATGTGAATTGATTTGTAAATGTTATTATAGCATTAAATAATATTTGATGGATTATAGCTTCCTGGTTGGATAGTTTAGAAATTGTATTTAATTTTTTATAACCTTGACTTTTCTCACAAATGTTTACTTTTCGTTCCTTCTATCTATATTCTAAGATTCACACAAACTTCAACCAATAATTTTCCTTTTTCATTCCGGTCGCTATACTCTTTCAATTGATTATTATAAAGTGCAGACTGTTTCTCAACTTCTGCAATGAATATATCTGTGTCTAAAACACTATTTACGAGGAATTTCCTCAGCTGAAGATTCGTTGTCGGCCATTTTTTATAAAGTGCTAAAAAACAGCTAAATCGCTATTGAATTGTCGCAAATGCGTGCAGGCTCATTCAAAGACAAAAAACAACACTACCTTCGCTTATTTTGAAACCGATGTTTACACATTCAAATGGAAATTCTTCCTACGATTTTGCATTCAAATTTAGTTACTATCAAATGTTTTCAGCGGAACATATGTTTGTAATCCCAATTAGTTTTCGAAGCAATACTGAAACTTTGCATGTCCTACAGCCCATTGTGATAGCTGGTAATCATTCTTCGATCGTACGCAGTGTCATCTAGATGTGAAAAATTAGATAAAGTACTTACACATTATTCATCGGCGTCGAAGAATTCCAGGAATAAATTAAGATACCTACAGCAACAAAAAAATTAGATAAATAGGCACATAAACATACATTTTGTTGTATTCGATTTGACTTTTCTGCAGAAGCAGGCACGTGGATTAATTATAGGAAAAATTCCAGAAAAAAGAAAGAAATTCAGTGGATACAACTTTACATAGAAACGATTAGCTAAAACGCTTTTCAGCAGTGGCGCCGAAAAATTCTTTGCTTCAGGCGCAAAATTACTTATTGGATATTCTTCAATCATAGTTGATTCCTCAGAGGAACGAGAAACGATTCCAATTCACCATTTCCTTCTTATCCTAATATCCTTCTTAAGAATATAAGAAGTTTTTTTATTATGTTATAATATTTTTTGATCTTGTTGTATGTGCAAAGATAGTGTTATCATATTCTGGATTTTCGATTGACCTTTGGATTTAATGAGTTCAAATTGGGTTAATAAAGTTAGATTTACCTATTTTTAATTTTTCTGCACTGGGAAATATCTTTATTTGAAGCGTCGCATAATGAAATGGATAAAATAGAAAGATCATATTCACTGATTCGATAATTTACCACTGTTCTATTCCCAAAGAAATACAAAAAAATCAAGTCAATCCCACCAGACATGTGATTGAAATAGGTGGAAAAACCTGAAATATGATATCGGTAGTGAACTCGATATAATTAATATGGAAATGAAATAATTTGATAAGAACTTAAAATATATAAACTTTTGGATTTCTCTTCGACATCCACAAACTAAATTCAAAATCGCGGAAGGAACATTTGACGTTTATCTCGAAGTTGAACCTGCTCAGAGTGATGGAGGAGAAAAATATATTGGATTTGTTGGAATGGATCTGAAGCATGAAATTCTCATGATAGCTGATATGTTTCCTTCACAATCTTCATCTTCGCCAATTCAAATTCTGGGTTATATTTACGATAATAAGTTGAAGGATGTACTCCCAAACCTATGTAGTCCTCAGAATTATTTTAACTCTGCCTATTATATCTAGCTACCTAGTGCAAAACGTAGGTTTTCTAGACTACAATTAATTTAATCATGCGTTAGAGATAGTGTGTCACAAGATCGCCTTAGTGGGTTAGCTTAGCTCTCCATTGAATCTGAAATGGCACAATCATTGGATATTGAAGGAATTGTAAGCAAAATTACCATGATGAAATTTCGAAAAATTACTTTGTAAAGAATTCCCCGAATTTTTGTAATAAATATTTCTAGAAAGTTGTATATATTCAATTATTCACTGATCTGATTATCTATAGCAGTTTCTTTTTTTTCACTAATTTATGTGCTGTATTACTATTACTATTTAAAGCTCGTGCATATTATTTTTTTCTTACCAATCCTAAACCGAATTTAATTTTTGTTCAGGTTTGAAAGTGTTGGTTTCTTGATATTGAATATTTTCCCTATATGTTATTATCAAAATTTTTCAAAGAGATGCCTTCAATTTTTTCATCGCTCGGTGGAAGATTTTTTTGCATTCTGCAGAGAAAGCTACGTTAGGTTGGCAAAATGGACCTCTGTCTAGGTTGGCATTAGTTTGGCTAGCGACAGCCCTGGGCTTAATTTCAATTTGCGACAATCGCGTCGCTTCAAGAATGGGACTGGTTGCATCTATTTAGTCACGACGATCATTTAGTCGTATACAGGTTTGGAAACTTCACTCAGAACCATGGGATTTAGCGTACAAATCTCCAAGTCGCTCTGGCTCCAATGGAACAGTGGAATCGAAACATGAATTAATTGACCACCAAAATACCATTTTATTATTTGAATTGTTTCTTGTAAACAGAACATAATTAATTTTCCAACCGATATGATCTAACGCAAAATCATGTAGATTGCGACTGATTCCATCGTGCACTCAGGTCGAGAGACTTCAGACCCGACTAACAGATCTCCCATTACGCTTGCCAGCGGCCATTCGCGAAGACCAGATTTTTATTTGATATGGCATCGCACTCATGTTTCGATTCTTCCACTGTTCCATTGGAGCCAGAGCGACTTGGAGAGATTCGTACGATAAATCTCATGGTTCCGAGTGAATTTTCCAAACCTGTATATGCGCGCATTTGTAAACTCTTAATTGTAATAATTAGTATGTTCTATTTTGAAATTCATCATTTCGAAAATAAAAGTTATGACTCAATCTTCCTAGAAGCTCTAGCAATAAGTAGACATAATAAAATTAGAAAATTATTCAACGGCCAATAACTAGCCTCTTTCAAATATCTCTTTCAATCTGAATAAACAAGAAATGACAATTGCCTCGTCCCTCAAACGATTCAATGATCAGTAGAAGTTAGGAATATCGAAATAGTAGGTGGCAGCACTTTACGAGTCCTCATTATTTATTTTAGAAAAACTGTTTTTTCGGCCTTTGACAAGACTTTGTATATTATTTTTATGTGAAAATTCTTGAAAAAATAAATGCTTTCACTTTATATGAGGTAAAATATTACCTTATCACATTTGAAATGACCGCTGAAACGGTATTATAGGCTCTCCTTAAGAGTAAACGATTGCGCGACAGAAATTTGCATGTGCGCGCCTAAAATCGAACTAATACGACGCGAAATATAGAAATCCCGGGAATTTCACGTTTGTGCAACCAAACCTTGTCCCTATCCAAATGGAAGAGAAACCACGACCTTCACACCGCTGAAAGCACCGGTCAAGAATTTTCGATGTCACGGCTGTAGGTGATGACAAAAGGTACACGTGAAAATAAAGTAAAAAGATATCGTGATTGTAGCTTTAATCGCTTAAAAAAGCCAAACATAATCGAAAAAATTCATAAATATAGGTACACATACACAAAGACAGTAACAACATATTCACATTTACAATGTCTGATGATATCAAGCTTAACGCTAATGTTTCCACTTATTTAGAATAGTTCTAAACGCTTTTAAGTTAGACCCTAAAGACAAAATCGCGGAGCCACTTCAACACCCTTTCATGTTGACCGGTATGTACGGCAATGGCAAAAGCTAAAACAAAAACAAGATGATAGACAAACAACATAGAGATTTAGGGACACGGATATTTCCTGGACGGTTTTATGCCGGGAGGATGGTTATAACAGTGAGCCTTGCAAGGCGCGTCGTACAAACAGGGCCCCTCTTTGGGCCTCCAGTGAAGACAACAGGGCCTAGTACACGGGCCAGGAGTGTACCAATAACTTACTTTCTTCCGGGGTTTCGGCGGGCACTTTTGAATTTCAGCGGTCCACGTTCCGCAGGGGTCGCAACAGGGTGGGGGCGTTAAACGCATAGTGCAAGTTTTGAATCCTGTAGGGCAGTAATCTTGGCAGGATGGAGCTGAGCAAGGGCGAGGACAGCATGGATTTTCCCCTGACACTGTGAAAGATCCTGGTGGCGCCCTACACTTCCCGTCTCCTTTTTTGCAACCAGGTCCGTCAGCGTGCCAGTCTATGTTGTAATTATTATAGAAATTTGAGTATCTCCATCGCAAAGCCTCCTCTTCTGTCATCTGAATTGAGAAGAAAATCGCAGGTTTAATTGTAGAAGTAATACTTCGGTATGATTTTCATATCAAATCATTAATATGTACTGACTTTTCTCATGTTTTCATGCATGAAAACAAGAGAAAATGTCGAATTTCAGTGTATTCAAAATTCGTTATAGACAAAACAAATCGTTATTTTGTGACCGATTATAATGGTATTATTTTTTTTTACGGTAATAATAATATTAATATTTATCCAACAGGAAAGTTCCCAGTAACAGGGTAAAAAATTACATCAACTCAAAGAAAATACATGTGCCTAAAAAACTAACGGTAATGCACTGTTGTCAAATTGGCTACCTATTCTATTATTATTTTGGAGAGCTGGTGACGGAAATGGGCAAGTTTTAAATGGTTGAAAATTGAATATGATATAGGAAGTATTTGGGGTGAACATGAGTCAGCAACTTGTCGTAAGGCCAGGTTGTGAAATAACTGGCGTTGTCAAATTTTGGCATGCTCTATAAAACTAATTAGTTTATAATACGCTCTATTAGTGATGACGTCACACACTGCCATTTTAGTTCTTCTGTCAAGTGTTCGGAATCCAAACAAACAAATTGTCATTCAAATTAGTACGTTGTCGTTGAAGAAATTGGCTTATTTTGATAAATAAGATTATTTAAGAAACGATTTTACTATTAGTTGATAGACAGAAGGCACGAGATTAATGTCAGTAAGTTCGAACTTGAAGTTCAACTAATAAACACGGCTTTTTACAAAATCTGGGGAATGATACAGGATTCAAACTTACTGGTATTAACCTCGTTCCTTCTGTCTATCAATTAATACCGAAATCGTTCCTCAAATACTATTATTTATGAAAATAAGCCAATTCCTTCAACGACACCGTACTAATTTGAATGACAATTTATTTGTTTGGATTCCGAAAAATGACAGGAGAACCAAAAATGACGGTGTGTGACGTCACACTAATAGAGCGTATACGAGGGTGGTCTGATAAGTTCTTAGCCTTGCCGCCAGATGGTATCACTATCGCAAAAAAATTTACTATCGCGTAGTACATCGTTGCAGATGTACTGTAGGTTACTGTTGAAGTTTCGGTCAAATCGGATTTTTAGTGTTGTTTTGATCCCTTGTGGAAGTGGTCGTTTCCGCAAATTTCAGAGAGATGGAAGAATAGCAATATCAGTCGGTGATTCGATCCTTGGTTTTGGAAAGGAAATCGTGCAGTGAAATCACAGAGCGCTTTGATCCTGTGTATGGTGACTCCTCTTCTCCTGGTCGTACGTAGGTTTATGATGAACAACGTCCAGGTGCACCTGGCATATGTGTCATAAGTCAACGATCTCCTATTGGCTGATCGTCGATTGAAGGTGCGTGCGGTAGCTGAGACAGTAGCCATCCAAAGAACACATTGGTCGTATCCTTCATGAAATATTGACCATGAAAAAGTTGTTGGCGCGATGAGTTGTTGGTCATTCCGGAAAACAAGCGCAACATTGAAACCACTTCAGACGTTTTATAAGCACAATCCGCAGGAGTTTCGAGTAGTTTTGTGATCGTCGACGAAACATGGATCCACTGGTCCACACCAGAGACCAATGGACAGTCGAAAGAATTAATTATACCTGGCGAACGTGCTCCAAAGAAGGTGAAGTCAGTCCTATTGCAAGGTGTGATTTACATTGAATCTACATAGACTACCTGGAAAAGGGCACAACGATCACTGGGCACTACTATTTCGAATTATTGAGCAGATTCGACGCCGAATTGCAGAAAAAGTCCCCAGTCCCCCCCAGTGTTTTTCCATCATGACAACGCACTAGCTCACACCTTCGCCATCTCTACGTCCGAATTGGTCGAATTAGGCTAAGAACTACTGCCCCATCCACCCTATTCTCCAGGTTTGGCGCTGTGTGACTTCTTTTTATTTTCAAACTTGAAGAGACCTACTTCGCAGATCTCCAGAAAACGTATTTTTCAGATGGGTTGAAGAAGTTGGAGACTCTGAGGATCACGTGTATCGATTTAAAAGCAGAGTATGTTGAGAAATGGATCGCCACTTTTCCAAAATTTTCGTTTTTCTTTTCTAAGCTAAGTAGTAGGTACTTGTCAAAACACACTCGTATACACTTTGAGTTGATTTCTATTTTAGTCTAAATAAATACATAACGCACTTGGTTAAATAAATTGCAACTTCTCCAGATGTTCTCAAGCAAATGGGTCAAAAATTTTGTTCGAATTTGGAATATTATTTCAAATTTTTCAAAACATAATGGAAAATATTAAATAACTTCGATGAGTTCGTTCAGTCTAGTAGTCTAAAAGCAAATTCCATACAATGGTCGACCGAAACATGCTGACTAGAGAAAGATCCGCCGAAATTAGGACACTCACTGCTGATGACCTAAAATTGGTGACCAATATTGTTATGACTCGAAACAAGTATACAAAGCTTTGATTCTACGGTTACAATATAAGCTTGAATACTAATATCTCATCAATATATATCGGTGGAGAAAACTTCCCTTAGAACTGCTGAGTCTGGTTGTTCAGTTTTTTGTAGAATATAAAGTTCTTAAGTCAAGTGTTGTTTAAAACCATATAAACAACATTTTTTGGTCCTTCGATCCGGTTGAGATTAAGGATTTACGACCTTTACTTCAATCACTCCTACCAACGCCCATGAATAAAGTTTCCAGTGTCACCTTCAGTGCCGAGAAGAAACTTCCATCAGAGCTTATATTTCATGAATCCGAATCTCAATAATCCCAGAGAACCTCACAAGTCTGCTTGAAAAAAGCTGTGCTTCCGAAGAAACAGTCCAGTGTCACATTCAGCGCCGACAAGAAACTTCCAGAGTCAAATCTCAAGAATCCCAGAGAACCTCAGTAGTCCACTGGAAAGAAACCTGCGCTCGTGGATAAAGATTCACATTTCACATTCAGCGCTCGAGAAGAAACATTCCAGCGCCCGACAAGAAATCTCAGGAACCCCATCAGAGAACCTCACAAGTCCACTGGAAAGAAACCTGCGCTCGTGGAGAAAGATTCAAGTTTCACATTCAGTGCCCGAGAAGAAATTCTAGATCCAAATCTCAAGAATCCCTGAGAATATCATTAGTCTATTGAGAAGAAACCTAATCTCTCGCAAAGAAACATTCCAGTGCTACCTTAGAATATGAAAATTATCCACGATAAAGTTTTGTACTATTCAAAAATAGAGAATAAATGAGAGTTTTCAGAGGCCTCTAGCGTCAAAATTAGCCTTTAGAAAAACTTTTAGCTATTCAATTTTTCTTGTTTGGAATATGACTTGGACCAGAACATATCAAAAATTCAGCCAATTTGACTAGAAGCCACTTTCCCTAATAAAGTGTGCAGTATCTTCTATGGTGTTTGTGTTATATTGATGATTCCAACGAAAAAACGGTTTTGTATCATTCTGCCCCAATTTATGAGGCATTTTGATACATAGGCTGTCGGTGCAGCTTGATACTGAGTGAAAATTAATGAAACGGCATCCTGGTCTTGCGAATTTATGATTGACGTCGAATAATAAATTTAAAAAAATACAAATAGGGACCACGTGAAAAAAAACAGAACCATAGTCTGAAGAGGATCAAAATGACTGTTAGTCCGGGAGCCAGTAACAGATATACATGACCAAGTTCCCCTCAAACGGTAATTAGTAGAATGCATCAGGTAATAGTAATAAAAAGCCTCCTGAACGTTAGCGTTAGCTGCGATTCCGCTGGGGGGGGGGGAGAGCGGCAGCAGCCCTCAAACACGAAGAAAAAAAAAATACATTCAGTCATTTCCTCCCAACTGAAAATTTGTCAAATTGTAGCTAACCCAATATCTAGACGAAAAAATACAATCATCTGGCTGTAGCATGGTGGATTATACGTCAGCTGGTGCCTCAAACATGAAAGAAAAAATATATTTTCAATGACAGCTCTGACAGCGACTCTGATAATGAATCAGAGAGTGCCACACTCGCGAGAAAAGGACTTTCTCCACATGTTGCACAATATTTAGTTAGTTCCACTCTCTGATTCAGTATCAGAATCGCTGTCAGAGCTATCATTGAAAATTTTTTTTTACATGTTTGAGGCACCAGCTGACGTATAATCCACCATGCTATAGCCAGCTGATTGTATTTTTTCGTCTAGATATTGGGTTAGCTACAATTTGACAAATTTTCAGTTGGGAGGAAATGACTGAATGTATTTTTTTTTCTTCGTGTTTGGGGGGCTGCCGCCGCTCTTCCCCCCCAACCGAGTCGTAGCTGACGTTCACGAGGCTTTTTATTACTATTATCTGATGCATCTCACCAAGTATCTCTCGAGAGGAAATAATCAACCAAATTTGCACCTGGCTCCCGGACTATGTATATTTTCAGCTGAAAAAGTCTCATCAATATTTTTCGCTCATATAATCTGCAAACTTTTTTCAAATCGAACTGCTCCCCATATTGAAATTATTAAAAAAGTTTGCAGACATCTGAGCAGATCAAATGAGCGATAAATATTGATGACACTTCTTTAGCTGAAAATATGCATTCATTTCGAACTCCTTGAAAATCGTTAATTTAAGGCACAACATGTCAGGACAAAAAAATGAAGACTCTCCTACAAAGAAAAAACTAGAGGCATGCCATTTGAAAATATAGAATTATTGACATTTTTCAAAGGTCATTTTTGCAAAATTGCAGTATTTTTCGGACTACCTGTATAGTGATCCGAAAATTTGTAAACATTTTGGGAATTCATTAAAGAATAAATCGTACAATTATAAAATGGATTAAAAGTAAGGACTGAATCCATTTTATATTTATTAGAAGCAGATATCAGTTTCTTGGTCCGATGGTATTTTATAAACTTCTACTCAGAAGCAGAAAAAATACACAAAACATATGGTTCTATTCCAAATGTCTACATCAAGATGTGTTCCCGAAATATATTAATTTGAGAACAAACAATGAGAGTAATCCAGTGGAAATTATTTTGTTTTATTTTATCGTACAATTATCTCGAAAGGTTTTCAAGATATGATCTTTGCAGTTTAAATCATGAAATTTTTCGAAGAAAGTGGCCTCAAGCAATAAGTACCACAGATAAATGATGAGAAGATGGGTATTTCGATATCAAAAATTCATGGAGATTATGGGTGTGATATAAAAATTGGTCATTTCCATTAAAATAGGGTGCTATCGTGTTTCACCTCTTTCGGACCAGCCTGTCTAGTCGACAATGATATTTAAGCTTATGCACTAAGTGCTGTCGATTCCGTCAAAATTAAATCATTCGCCAAAATTTACAGGAGTTATCGATCGATCGAACACTATTGACTCATCCAGTATAAAATAACAATTTTAAACTTTGTATGAAATTTCGTGTTGGCGTCACAACTATATAGAAAATTGTAACATAATATCTAAAAAAAAATAAAAGAAAATCTCTGACATTAAGTCGCATTAACTATATTAGTTTTTGATCGCTCGTTCGTTCATTTACCAATTGCTCCCTTGGGGACCATATAACTGTTTGTAGGTATATGTATGGTCTCCAAGGATGCAATTGGCGAATAAATGACCAGCGTTCAAATGCTTCAAATGTTCCTTACTTCATGTCAGTGGATTTCTTTTATTACAGTTATCGATAATATTGAACTTTGGGAATCTTTTGAACAGAAAAATTTTAAATCACGGGAATTTTATATTCGGAAATTCATCTCAAATGCTTGAAATGATAACTCTATATATGCATGCAAAACTCAAAATCTTTATTTTATATTTATGTAGGTACTTGCAAAGTCTGAACTTGATTGGTTCGTCTCTGTTACGATTTCTACTTGAGTTTTCTATGGTGCTGATACCTCTATCAACACGAAATTGGACATAAAGCTTCAAATGAATATTCTATATAAGTATAAGTAGGTACACGAAAAATTCAATTTATCACATATGTAATCATATGAAATATTGTTAAATTTGACCACGACTTCGTATCAGTATCAGTAGCCGAACCTTATCGTTTGAGACCATTCCTGGCTCATAATTCGAAAATTGCAAACATTCTGAAGAAACCATATATCGATTTATTCGTTGAGCGATAGCTCAAGAAGAAATTCTAATAGGTTCATCAATTCCAGATTTATTTCTATCAAATCTCATACTTTATTCTCAATTTTGAATAACTGGAAAGTCTCCCAAAAATTTTGAAATGTATAATATTTTAATACTCACTTGTCTTGGCTTGTTGGATGGTGGACATGGTAATCTTAAAGGTATAACAGGTTGCGGTCTGGTTGGGGCCAGTATTGGTGGTGGTTTAGATATAAGAACTTGTGCAAAAGGCATACAGTTAACCATAGGACAAGCTTGAGGTGGACATGCTGGAGGACATGGTCCAGAACAGCACCTAGAGATCATTCAGATTGCATATATCATGGAACTTAAAACTGAGATTTTTGCTTACCCATCGTCAATTTGGTTTATTACGTTTTTAAGATGATCCAAAACCGTACACATGCTGATTATTTCCACTAAAATTTCCAAAAAAAAAAAAAAACTCACATGAATTTTTAAAAAATTTTGACTGAACGCAGAATTTAATCAAGGAATTTTGTTTCTCATTTTTGACGTCAAAGACCGACTATGATTCCAATTTTATTTTGAAAAATCGAGTGGGCAGTTATGGATTCATTTCCATAACAACTTCTGATTAAAATTTTATTGTTATTTTATTTCCGGCTCTGAAAAGACGCAAAAAAATTCTCTCCGCGTTTTCAAAATTGAAACTCAAAATTTTTTGTGAAAATAACTCCTTTTATTTAAAAACTTAAAAACAAAATGGGTTGCGGACCTTGCTGCGGTGGCTGCTGCTCTCCTTGTTGTGGTCCTTGCTGTGTACCTTGCTGTGCACCTTGCGTTTACGTACCCTACTGCTGTGCACCTTGTTGTGCCCCCTGCTGTGGACCGTGTTGTGGATCTTGCTGTGGCGGTTGTGGCGGGGTAAATATTAATGAATTTTTTCCCCCAATTTTGAAAAATGAATTCTGCTCTTTTATTTCTATTTATATATATATATAGTTACTATGGTAATTAACCGAATATATATTGATATCATATTTCTAATATTTCAAAAACTGTGGAATTCTGTTGTTTTATCCAATATTAATACTTATTTCTTTTACAGTGCTGTTGATGTTACCTGATTACCTACGTTCTCGAAGAATTCCAACGATCAATGTCTTTGAAAAAACTATGACGCCCCTCCGGGACCAAATTTTGTTAAAATGTAATTGATCATAATATGTAACATCCGCCCATAAAAAAAAATAAAAACCCAAACACCTAAAAATGTTTAATTAAATATTTGAAAGCATTAGATTCAATTCAACTGATGGGAAATTGATAGGTTTATATAACTTCAGAAAAAAAATTGTCAGAATCGAGAAAAATTTAAGGCTTTGACATTTAGAAATAAATGAATTGAAAACTTCACTATAATAAATGATATGAAGGCTCATTTTCACGATGATAGCTGTACTCTCATGATAGTACTTTTGTGGTAGTCTAGGAGGGAAACGCGATATCACACTTTCACCCTTAAGGCTAGTTGCATCATTTGCCTAAACATTGATTAAAAAGTTAAACGTTGATTACTCTATGATTTCTCAACAGAAATCAAATTAATCAATGTTTAAATTTTAATCAATGTTTAGGCAAATGGTGCAACTGGCCCTTAATATATCGAATGAAAAATCCGAGAAAAGCACTGACTTGGCAACAGGAGCTTTTGAGCTTTCGTCCATTCTTTCACCGTGGGCGACTATATATAAGTACAGATGGTCTCAAAATCGAATACCTACCTTTCAGATTCTGGAAAACTGTAACATTTTGAATTATAAAAGTTGGGATTATGATAAGATATTCTTTACTTCGAACATCATGAATTTTTCGTTTTTGAGGATTGCGTAAAGTTGGTATAAACGGAATACCAATCACTTGTGGGGTAATAACGTAAAAACCAACGTGTTTGGAATTGGAATTTTTGGTCAATGAAAAGTTCAAAATATATCAAAATAGTATCAGATTTAAAATTCAGAGACTGACTCGGTTTCATAAAACTTTGATTCACTGATGAATTCGTTGATTGTAGTTTGAAATCTATGGAATTGTCAAAAATGAACTGAAATTGAACACAAAAATGATTTGATCGGGCCCTTGAATTATATCTCGATGGATCGAGCAAATTATAAAATTATATTAATTATACCACGATAAAATTTTTATGAAATCCACGTGACTTTATTATACATGGCTAGCCTCCACTGCCATCTATCTACTCACTAAAGCGTCCAGACGTTAGTTTGAAACGCAAGTAATATATTCATAAGAAAAAGAACAATATTGTCATGACAAAATTGAGAAGTCACATTGACAGTAATACTTGACAGCTTGTCTTTCGTAGACAATCGTCAGTCATTTAATATTTAATTATAATTAGATATTTTATTGTAGTTCACTTTACAATTATTGATAACAAGTTGATTTTTTTATGTTTTAAGTGCTAATTTCAGAGTTCAAAAATACTTGCAAAATGGATTTCAGACATTTAACGGAAGCTGATTGTGGACAACCCAATTCACTAGCTCAATTAACAACACACCTCACACAAGACAGGGCATTTTCTGATACTCATGGCCAACTATTCCCTAATAGTTCGGCAGACCAATTGGTCGAGCAATTTTTACAAGAAACTAGATCATTACCACAAACCTTCAGAATGGATGGTAAGATTCAATGATTTCGACCTTTGCATCATCTTCTGGCTACTTCATATTTTTTAACTCTAGGTTTAATGAGAGAAATGCAAGAAATAGAATCACAAAAGCTAGTATTACCACCTGTCCCAGCATCTGCTGTCAAAGAACAAATTCAACAAGACAGTGCATGGGCCCAACAATACATTGAAGATGGAAAAGTATTCAATGTATGCATACGACTCTAATCGTTTTCGAAGGAATTTATTTCGATTGTTCCTTTTGATTTCAGCCTAATTTTGATAACAGTGAAATATGGGCAGAGATATCCTCACAAGAACAGAAAATTATTGGCCACCACTTAGAATCAAAAAAGTATAAAATTGGATCTAGAAGTAATGAAATACAAGAGCATAATGAAGATTTGATAGATGATGTTAATGATCCAAAATTTGTATATTCAAAGGTATAATTTGAATTTTATATCGATTGTTTTTATGTTGGTCACATTTTGAGTCAATTTTATTTCTTTGCTTTTCATCTTAATGTTATTTAGCATTTGGTTATCTAGACACATAAAAACAAAATCCTTAGAGTTGATAGATTACATAAATAAATTAGATGTTCGTTTGTGACCTTCATCTTAATTATTCTAGTTCATGAGTTTTATGCAAAATGTCGAAGATGGAGAAGATATAACTGTGGAGAATTCTGGGAGATTAACAGAAAGAGATGCTGAAATATGGAGTGACGAATTTTTGAAACATGCCATGGGCAGGACTATGCCCGAAATTTGGGCTGATGAATTAGCTTCAAATGAAGGTGAAAATCCAAATTTAACGAAATATGAATTCTAAAATTAAAATAACAATCATTAATAATAATGTGCATCTTTAGTTCTAAAAGTTTCATTCGTATGAGAACAAAACTAAGAAATTAGGTCTAAAAATTTTTTTTTTTGATTTTGTCAAGGAATTCCTTTGTGGTCTAGGGTTCTAAATCAATTAGGTATTTCCTGAGTTCTCATTTGAATGTTTCTTGCATTATTTGAGTTTGTAATTTGTTTAGTAAATTGTTGTATATGTGATGGGATTTCTTTTTGTCAGTGTAGGTCTATGAATTGGTTATTTGATGCCATTGGCTGCGTTCAGCGGAAAGAGCAGTTGCAAATCTGATCCCTGAGTGCTCAAAGATCCTAAAGTGATCAGAGAGCGGTTTTCTGAATGGTTAGAAAATACCTAACCTCTAAAACCTATGTTTTTACAGTTCTTACAACGAGTTTGGCTTGTAAGCGTAATTCAAAGTCGCTCATAAAAATGTGGTCCGCTCACTAAACATGTCAAGCATACGCTCACTGATCAGATTCGTTCAGCGAAAATTCTTCCATCTGGAAATCAGAATAACAATATTCAGAAATTTATTTCCTTTGTTCACATCAAAAGATAGATTATTCCTATTTAATGAATAAATTTGATTGGTTGATCTTGAATAACAATTGAAAAACAAATTTATGAACCTTTCACTGTATATATTTCAATGTTAAAACCAAAAAACTACTGTTTTCAGTTTTACATCATCTACATTATTCTATCATCATCAATAATTATTATAAGTTTTAATGATTTTTTATCTCTACTCTCCTAGGCTTCTATAAGACTTCTAAGAAGCTTGTGTGAGTTGAGAACCCCTTATGTTCTGTTTAGTCTTTGTTATTGTGTTCTAGTCATTTCAGGCTTAGCACTTCTAAATATTATTAATAAACATACTAGGAATATGTTCATGACTTATTTCAGATGATTATAATTCAAATGTATGGGGAAGTATCCAAGAACAAATAAGAAATGTTGTAAAAACAGATGAAGATAATTTACAAGAAAACTGGCTCACAGAATTACAAGATGAAACTTATGAGGTATTTTGTTTTGTAAAATAATTGAAACAACAAATCACTAATGGTTTATTTTTTCATTGCAGCATTACACATTTAGTGAAGAAAATCCTATGTTTGATATAAATAATCCTTTAGAAAGAGGTAAACAGCTTCTAGAAGAAGGTGATTTGCCTTCAGCCGTACTTTGTTTTGAGGCAGCGGTAAAAAAGTCACCTACAGATACTGAAGCTTGGTTTTATTTGGGAAGAACACAAGCAGAAAACGAGCAGGTGAACGAAATTTTATGAACATTTCCTTCATATTTGAATAATTTTATTGAAAGTTATTAAAAACTAAAGCTGTTATAGTGTAATTATAAATGTAGAAATAACTATGAGGTATTTTCAGGCTTTTAGTTGTGATTTATTATGAATTATATCGATAAAGAATTGCCTTCGATAGAGAATTTGACATAGGTTTCGGATATAGGCAAACAAGCTGATTCCCAAACGATTTATTTCGCTACACATTCGGATATGAAATCTACGTCCAATTATGAATTATTACACTATTTTAGTGTGATATTTTCATGTTTAATGAACAAATTTGAAAATTTCCTTGTTCTTTGCTCTTAAAAAGTCACCACATATTTTCGGTTTAGTGTAACAATATTGCAATTGTATATGATTGGTATCTTACAATCATTAACACTTTCACTGCGACTATAGTTTTTGCCCATTTCAATCTATGTGCAGCACTGCCCCCGGGGATAATCAAATTTTCAATGTACCAAATGTTAGAAATCATTTTGGAAGTAATAATCTACCTAAGGACTAACCCACACTTACCACCGTTGTTCTCCGCGCAGATAGAAATTCAGTCATTTATTTATTTGGTGTTAGTTTGACTTCTAGGCAGGATGAAAAAAACATTCAGTCATTCTGTTCTTTTTTCAAGTAGTTTTGCGTAAAAAACGTTGTTCCTCTGCTTTGTGATATGTCTCAATCTCAGTATGAACAAGAATCGACACGTTTAACACATGCCCCGGGAGGCATGTGCCACATCAAACTAATGAAACATGAGTTGTGTGCGGCAGGTATCCCCGGGGGCATGTATTGTAATAAATATTGGAATAAGTATATTTGTTAGATATAAATCAATTGCTATTTGCATCGTTCAAATTGGTTAAAAAACAACTTATTTATGGATTTCTCACTGGAATAATGGAATAACTAAATACTAATTTATTCAAAACAATTTGAAAGAGGTTAGTAGAGGTGCAATTGATAAAAGTGGTGTCAAAAATTCATGTTATCAAGATAACAAAAGTGATGAGTTGAGACTACCTATAAATGCTAATCATTCATATGCGGAAAGGGTAGGCGCGAAAAGAATTAGTTCGAATGAAAGTCAAACAATAATAACAACAATGCAAAGTAGACAGGAAACTGCAAATCAGACTCAAATCCAAAAACAAAACATTGAATAAACTCAAAGGTCCATAAAAGGAAAAGATTTTACAGAAACAAGAGTTGGAAAAACTAATGGAAGAAACAACAAAGAAGATTATGAAGAAGGATACCAATACCAAAGGAGAAGATCAAACAGAAAACAAATGGGAACAATAGGTACAAGTAAAGAATGAAATAATGCCAATTTCGAGGGTGTTCAGAAAAAACTGTGGATTTATATATATAGAGTGAATAAAGTGTACAGACTATATAGTCTGCAAAAGAGGCTATTGTGGTGTTGCTGTTTTCTGAAGACTAGAGGATATACAGGGTGATTCCGGAGGAGACCGTCAGATTTTAGGAGAAGTTTACACTGGTCAAGGCAGTTTTAAAACAATGTTTAGTTTATGGTTGGGGGCCGTATTGAGAGTCTACAGGGTGATTTGTCCAATTCGACCGATTTTTATTTTATTCATAACTTTGGTATGGCTTGATCAATATTGATAAAATTTTCAGTGTAGAACATTATGATTGTCTACTTTGAATAATTCACTTTCAAAAATACAGGGTGGGAATTATGATAAGTTCAGATTGAATTTGCAGGTTGAAAAAACACCCTGTATATTCCGTTTTCACAAATTTGCTACATGCTTAAGATTCTACCATAAGTTAACATTACTGGAGCGTTTTTATTTTTTTTGGCACACGTCCAGTTTTCCTAAAAAAAATTTTTAAAGATGAATAATATCGTTATTTCGCTCCAAGGCAGTGATAATATTCTAAACTAGATTGTAATGCTGTATCGTTCAATAATACAAAGCTTTTCCAAATGTATGAAAAATAATTTTTATCAAATCGAAAATTTTCCATAAAACTTAAAGCTCAATTAAAATCAAGACCGTTAAGATCCATGGTTACCATCACACAGAACCACAGAATGAGAGTATTGAATAAATACTCTGTCCCAAGAAGTATTTTTCAACATGCCACAATTATTCACTCATGCAGAATATGCAGATATGATTCTTGTTTATGGTTTTTGTAACGGAAAGGAAATTGACGCCAAAATGGAATACCAAAGACGATTTCCAAACCGACGTCAACCAAATAAAGATACTTTTAGACAAGTATTCCATTATTCTAAAGAACATGGGCAATATTCTAGTAAGGCAGAGCACATTGATAGGCCTACTCAAAATGAAATTTCCAATCAAATAGTTGAACGGGTGGAGGAGGAACTGTCTATCAGTACTCATCAAATTAGTACCGAATTAGGAATTTCGCAGAACAAAGTGTGCAAGTCTTTGAAGAAGGAAAAATTCCACCCATACCACTATCAAAAGTTTCAAGAACTGTTGCCACAAGATCTGCCACAACGATTACAATTTCGTCTCTGGGTTATTGGTCTCCTACGAACTATTTTTCTTATTCTATTCAGCAACGAGGCTATGTTTACTAAGAATGGAATTTTTAATATCCACAATTCCCACGAATGGGCAAGAGACAACCCGCATTTGAAGAAAAGTCATAATAGACAAACAGATTTTCTGCCAATATTTGACTTGGAACAATAGATGGAAATTTAGTTGGCCCTCACTTTTTCGCGAAAACTTTTGGAACTTTTTGGAAATTATTTTACCAAATCTATTGGAAAATGTACATATCCGCTCTATGTTCTTTCAGCATGACGGAGCATCACCTCATTTTGCATTGAATGTGAGAAATCACCAGGATATAAATTATCCCAACAGATGGATTGGTTGTGGAGGCCCTATTGGTTGGCCACCAAGATCGCCTGATTTGAACCCTTTAGATTATTTTGTGTGAGGACATCTGAAAACAACAGTTAACAGGGTTGAAATTAGAAGTAAAGAACACCTAGTTTAAAGAATTTTCGAGAAATGTAATATCTAAAAGCAAAATCAATCCTTCATCAGAAGGTCAATTGGAAATTTAATAAAGAGGTCGCGAATATTTATTCAAAAAGAGGAAATCATTTAGAACATTCTATGTAAATTTTGTGTTAATCCTTAGTTCTGCCTTTCATAATATGTTTCGAATGTTTATTCTGTATTTTTTTCAGATTTTTTGGTTTACGTATAGAGATATTTCTGGATTAAATGATTTTATACATCAGAATATGAGTGATTAAAAATGAATTTCGAATTTGGAAAAACTACTTTAGAACTCAGGAAGAGCTTTGTATCATTGGACGATACAGCTTTACTATCTAGTTTAGAAAATTCTCACTGCCTTGTAGCGAAACAACGATATTGTTCATCATTAAAATTTTTTTTTAGGAAAACTGGACGTGTGCCAAAAAAAAATAAAAACGCTCCAGTAATGTTAACTTATGGTAGAATCTTAAGCAGATAGCGAATTTGTGAAAACGGAATATACAGGGTGTTTTTTCAACCTGAAAATTTAATCTGAACTTATCATACAGTCGTCGCCAAATAAGATTTGGCAAATCTAAGGCGCAGAGAGAGATAATGCTATCTCCTTCGCACTATTACGGCATTGGTTCTGGGGTCTTGCCGATTTCGAGACTGCTTAACTCAGTGGCGTGGTAAATAAATTGAATCGGCAATGAATTATTCGAGATAACGAAAAAAAAAATCAGAGGATAATATTTGACATTGAGAGTAGAACCATTTATTATAAGAAAAGATAGAAAAAGTTTACCGATTCACTATATCGATAATCGATGAATGATGCACTTTGAAATTCGTTATGCTTTGTGTGTACGCTACTGAATGGAACGCTTCGGTATATTAGGTACTCATAGTCAGTCTTTAGCTCCTCCTTTAGTTTTGTGCATAACCAAGTTCTTGCCAACTTATTTGGCGGCGACTGTAATTCCCACCCTGTATTTTTGAGAAAGTGTTGAAATTTTCGAAAGTAGACAATCATAATGTTCTACACTGAAAATTTCATCAATATTGATCAAGCCATACCAAAGTAATGAATAAAATAAAAATCGGTTGAATCGGACAAATCACCCTGTCGACTCTCAATAAAGGTCCCCAACCATAAACCAAACATTGTTTCGAAACTGCCTTAACTAGTGTAAACTTCTCCTAAAATCTGACGGTCTCCTCCGGAATCACCCTGTATAGAAGTGGTCCTGTGTAAGATGCATAAAATCCCTGGTGTGTGTACTGATTCGATTTTGTTTCAGACTTTTTGAGATATCCATCTGTTGCTTTGTTATTCTGCTTCACCAGAGTTCTGTAAGATGACGCTCTTCAGAAATTTTCGAATTCCCGCTATCTGCCTGTCGCCGTTTAGAAATGAAATACTGATTTTAGACTTTCACAATAAATTACAATTCAGTTCCTATCGAATTTTTAATGAAATGAATGAAATATAATGACAAAGTATAGAAGATTGTTAAAGAATATAAAATATTATTAACTATACTCAAAGGTCACGAGAGCCGAGAATCGAGAAAAATGTCAAATATAAACTATTATGCGCAATCTGAAACAGACGCTATCCCTTGAAATCAAGTATAAATCTGAAAATCTCCTGTTTGGTCTGAAAGTTTTACAGTTTGACACACCAGGTTTTCTATGCATCTTGTTCCTGTGGGAATCCTAATTTGATTTCAGAAGGGGTTGATGTTGCTTCTCCGAATTTTACGGCAAAATGGCGGTTTTTTAAATATGATATCAGAATCAGTTAGTATGGTTTTGGGAGTAGTTTCAGTTTGTACAGGATGGGCAAATTTCGAAGTTTTAGCACTACAACTTTTAAACCAGAGGAGGTAGACAAAATCTGATACCCCATTCTCCATCTCTTTTTCTGAGATTCTATCAAGAATAGTTTTCATTTTTGGCCACTTTCTGTTGTTTTCGAGTTATAAGTGAAAATTTGGACAAATGGCGATATCGAAAAAAATGTATATTTCCGCTAATACTGATAATAGATCTCTGAAATTAAAAAATCATACAGGTACTTTTCTACGTAAAATCCAGTGACGAGCTCGTCTTTTTAACAGGGTTTTTAATTACGAAGCTATGACCCAAAGTTATGTTTTTTTTTCAAATCGAAACACTAGATTTCTGTGCCATTTTTTGAAAGCTTAATTTTTCCTGATTTCAAAAATATTTAACATCGTATGGTTTGTATCGATGTAAATAATAGAAAATGGTCAAAAACCTTTTTTCATCTAACACTCAAAATTTCTATGGTTTCAACTGTTGATGTTGTTGATGAGCATAGAAAAATAGAGCTTCCCATAACAAGAGCAGTGTCCTTCCGTCAATTAGACTAATTTATACAAAATTCGAATCTAGATATATTTTGTAGATTTTTTATTTTAAAATGGATTCATAAATAACGAAAAGATCCACATGATCGACTGTTTTAATCGAGAGAGTTGTAATGAGATGGATGCATCAGAAGATTATTTTCATAGCACATACAATGAATACGCACAAATACTAATCAATTTCAAATAAAAAATCTGATGAGAGAGATATTTCCAATGGTTGGGGCTGTGAAAAGATGTTTATTGGATAATTCATCAAGAACATTACTATATAATGGATTTATAGATTGAATTCGGTGCGAAGTATCGAGAGGAGGTGTCGACTGTGCATTGCTGCGGATGAATACGATTTGAGCATCTTCTGTAAAAAGTTGATTCTCATTCAAAGTTATTACTGACCAATTGTTATCACTATTAGGTTAAATATTATTTCTTGTTTGTTCTTTTCCTAATTGAATTGTTGAGTTTAATCATATACATATGCTATTTGATTTTGATTGGTACTTCTTTGAAACGCGCCTATTTATGAAATGTTTGACATATTATTGATTGAATTTTTTATTGCAGGATACCAATGCTATTCCAGCTTTGAAACAATGTTTGAAACTTGATACTAATCATCTTCCTGCCCTGATGGCTTTATCAGTGTCTTACACGAACGAAAATTTGTATAACCAAGCCTGCGAAACTTTGCTCTTCTGGCTGAAAAACAATCCTAAGTACACTGATTTGGTACCTCCTGATTTCAAATTAACTGGGCAAGTTTCAAGTATATTAGATCCGTAAGTTTGCTTCTGTGGAGGGTGCTTCTCTGTAAATAATGTACATGCATAAGATTATATGTGAGGAATTAACCGATCAAAATTTTGAAAAATATCGCCAGACCAGATAATATGTCCAACATTAGATAGATGACTTTACTGTTTTCACTTTTCATTATTCATATATAATATACAGGACATATCCATCCTGATATTAATAATGAAAACTGAAAACGTGTCAAACTTCAGGCAGTAAATAAAGAAGTTATTTGCAACAAGGACAGTAGTACAATACGTAATCAAAATTTTGACAGTTATTCTGCAATTTAACATTTCTTGATTTAACAAATTATGATATTTTTCTCATTAGTCTTAGAGCAATAAGTTTCCACACTTTTCAGTAGTTGTCTTATCTGTTATTTCATCAGTCATCTTCAGAGGTTTCTAGTGTTGAAGGACCCTTAAAATGCAAGATATAATGTATCATTAAAGCCATGAGTCACATAGCGCTTTTTTAAATTGAGCTCAGTTGGAGGAATTAATTCAAATGATTTTTCATTGGGTGGGAGGTGAGGCATGGGACTAGGGACACATTAGGTGCTTTCCAGGCACCGTTCGGAGTTCCTCGGTACATCTCCGAAGCGTACAAGTGCGCATTTGTACTGTTCCAGTAAACAGAGCGTCGAGCCCTCGCGTTACCTACCCCTTTCCCCAGACGCACCCTACGAATTTGCCGGGCGTCGAGCCCTGACAGGTGTGAGAGAGAAAGAAAACCCTTATTTCGCATAATGTACGAGACAGCTGTTGAACGCGGGTTTATTTACGTTTAATTTGACAGTTACGTTTTGGCGTGTTTCAGTCATAGCGAGGGAGTGAGGTTCTAGTGCGCCAAGCCTGGGGTTACATGCACCTGACTGGAAAGCACTTAATAAGGCACAGTTTTGATTGCGACCTATGCTATTTCTTGGGGTAATTTTCGAAACTATTGGTAAAGAATGTGAAATTCATGTGAATAATTTTGCATTCAGTTTGGGTACGATTTTCATTCACACGGACATGAACGTCGTTAATGAAGTTATCCACACTATCTTGTCCATGGTTTCTGGCATGCAGACTGAAGAGATGGATTCGGCTTTGTAAGATTTCCGGATAATTCCCAGCCTCGCCTCATTACATTTTTTGGATATTTCATTTATCAATGCACAATTCTTGGTATATTTATGTTTCTATGAATACGTTCAATACCATGTCAATCCGTGTACAATTATCAAAGGTAATACCACGAGTGCTTCAAATTTTATCGATATTTTTTTCTCTTCCATAAAAACTTGTTTATTTGACTAAAATATGAAAAGAAACCGATTGATCCTCGTCCTAACGGACTCGTGATTTTATCAAAATTCTGTTGATTTGCCTCGAATATACAAATTTGAGTGATGAAAATAAAAAATTATCTGATGAAATTTGAAGAACAAGTTGTATTTGGGAAAGATTATTTTTTCAACAATTTAAATGTTCAATATTCTCTTGGGTGATGAAACTGAATCAGTTTTTCATTTTTCAATAAACTTTGAAGCACTTTAAGGTGTTAATAATGACAAATTCAAAGTAAAATTTTGATGTTTAAATGTAAAAATAAAAAGGTATTATCGATGAGGAAGCAGTTTAACGGTATAATCCCAAATGATTGGCTAGAATAATGCATTGATATTAGTTGAAACTAAGATGCATAGAATCCCTGGTGTGTGTCCTGATTCGATTTTGTCGACTTTTTGAGATATTCCACCTGTTGTCTTGGTGTTCTGCTTACAAGACTTCTGTAAGGTGGCGCTCTTCAGAATTGTTCGAGTTCCCGCTATCTGTCTGGCGCCTTTTAAAAATGAAAAAATGATTTGAAACAGCAAAATTTCCCAATATATTACAATTCAGTTCATATCTAATGAATGATTGTAATATAATGACCCGACGGCTATTGGCCTATTCAGAGTTTAGAAGATTGTCACCAGCATACAATATAAAATATTGTTATTCTATACTCAAAGGTCACGAGAATCGCGGGAAATGTCTGAAAGTTTTGCAGGTATAACCAGCCTTTCATCAGGTTTTCTATGCATCTTAGTTGAAACTAAGATGTCTAAAAACATGGTGAATGCACTCGTCAATTTTTGAATGGAATGACATTCGACCAAATTGAAAATATTAGTTTTAGTTCGTGGCGGCGCCGCAATGTCATACTTGTCATTTCCGTTGATTTTGATTGGATACATTAATTAAAACCCGATACTGACCAATCAAAAGCGATGTGTAATCGAGTATGATCGTGCAAAGTCGTGAAACAAAACACGAAACGTTTGCTGGAATGAATTCAAATATTTGTAATAGAGAGAGAGAGAGAGAGAGAGAGAGAGAGAGAGAGAGAGAGTTAATTTGTTGATAGCGCTACCTACTGTTGACATAACGAAGCTTATCTAATATTCTCAAAATTGGCAAAACAAAAGCTAATCAGTTCATACACCTGGTTTTTAGACATCTTAGTTGAAACCAC
Organism: Harmonia axyridis; assembly: GCF_914767665.1. Taxonomy (NCBI): domain Eukaryota; kingdom Metazoa; phylum Arthropoda; class Insecta; order Coleoptera; family Coccinellidae; genus Harmonia; species Harmonia axyridis. Next base: position 15,955,720 of record NC_059505.1, read on the forward strand.
CAAAATGTCAGATTTTGACATATGACAAAAATAATCGAAATAATATCGCAGCATACCAACAGATGTAAGATGTTTCACTCTCCATATTCACAAAGAAAATCGCTGCAGACTTTTTTGCGACCTTCAATTAAGATGGAGAAGAATTGAGCGTACGCGTTTATGAATGAATATAGGGTGCTTCAATCATATTTCACGATCGATTCTTGCAACCAATCGAATGATAGTTGGCAGGTTATTTGATTGAAATTGATAATTTAGAATTATTATGAATAATTTTGTTTTATTGCATTTCTGTTCGATTTCATTCATTAGTTAAATGAAAAATAGATGCTTTCTTTGAATTTTTAAGTCCTAGTATTAAAGTTTTTTAATCAATCTGATAATTTATATGTTATGAATCTTGTAGAAAAGAACGGAATTTTGGATATTTGTAATTTTTACTAAATCTATATAGTTATCTTGGTAGTTCGTTGAAGAAATCGAGATCAGAAAAACGTATGGCCTACTAACAGTACCAACGACGACGTGATTTGTGCTGTTGGTCTGTGATAATATGTAACAATAATTCTACATTTTTTTCGCTCATCTACGTAATTATTGCGTGATCTTTGATCTTCCGCAAAAATGTTCATATTGATATCATCTATGGCTAATAGTTTGTAGTGTCATAAAAGAAAATTTCAAGAAAGATTTTGCGTTTTCACTTCTTTTGAAATATTTTCATAATTATTGTTTGATGAACCTTCATTAATATATTAGTTTTGATCTATGACCACAAATCATTAAAACAATTTGTAGTGTCCTTGGGGAAAATTAAAAAAAGAACAAAATATTTTGCTTTTCCCTTTTTTCGCAATACCCTGTAATTATTACGTGATCGTTGATGATTGTTTCTTCAAAATGTTCAAATTTATGTTATTATGACGATAAATAATCGAACAATTTGTAGTGTCGAAAGAAAATTTATAGAAAGATTTTGCGCTCTCACGTTTTTTTAAATATCTCCATATTGCTTGATCATTGATGATACTTTCACTAAAATGTTCGTTTTGTTCTATGACCACAAATCATTGAAGCAATCTGTTGTGCCATAGGAGAAAAAAGAAATTTGGATTTTCCCATTTCGGCAATATTCCTGTAATTATTACCTGATTGTTGATGATTCTTTCATTAAAACGTTCGAATTGATGTTATTATGACGATAAATAATGAAAACAATCATCATGCGGATATTGCATCCTTGCAGACCACTCAACTATAGGTATATGCGGTCTCCATGGGCACATCTTCCTCCATTTTCTATGGTTTTGACGTTACTTCAACACGAAATTTTACTCGAAGCTTGAAATTCTTATTTCATATGTACAGGGTGATTCACGAAGACCATTGGTCTAGAATACCGCAAAGGAACACTTGGGATAAATACTTGAAATTTCATAGTCATTCTTGGTTGGCAGAGATGAAGTATTCTTGGAAAAAACTTCGTTCGACTTCCGGTTTCACCGAAAATAATACAAACTTTAGTTTATTAAATGTAATACTCAATTTTTTCATTGATAATTACATTACCCATTGAATTATACATTGTTTCAATGCATATTTTGCACATTCAGAAAATTTGCGTAAAATCTGAAAAACCTTCAAATTTTCTCAAAGAAGGCTTCATTCTAATTTAAATAACATTGAGATTTTTGCATGAAAAATTCTCATTTTTTTTATCAAAATACATACCAATGCTACACGTTCGTTAATGAAAAGTTTAATTGAACATACAGGGTTTCGAATACAATGCCAAAATTAGCTGTGACAAAAACTCAAAATGTATTTTTTTTCAAATGAGTATCCATTTTTCTTATTAGCAAGTTGAATTTCCACAATATAATAGTTTCTATACAAGTCATTCTTTTCCAAACAACTCTGAAATTTTCTGACAAATCGATAAACCATACACCTAGCTGACTGGACTTAATTTGTTGCAAATTACCTCTAGTATAACCCCTTCAAAGGATCAAGTCGAACTACCAAATACCCTGTATGTAAAGGTTTTTGCATGGTGTATGTTGTTGCCATGAATTTCATATTTGGTTTTTAATGATACTTTTAACTTGATGATGTTCTATATGTTGGATAAAAATTCTAATATTTTCATATGTTTATGCTTTCTATTCCGACCCTCCTAGGCGTTTTTGAAATGTAGTGATTAATTCATTTAATAATTTTATCTCTTACAGCATGAAGAGTAAGATGGTTCAAGATATTTTCATAAAAGCTGCGCAGAGACAGCCTGTCAATATTGATTACGAAGTACAGTGTGCTCTGGGTCTGCTTTTCAACTTATCTGGTGATTATGAAAAAGCAGTAGACTGCTTCAAGGCGGCTCTTGCGGTAAAACCCAATGTAAGTATTTTTTATACTAAACTCAACACAAAATATATGTTATTACATTAAATGAAGGTTGCATAGTAGGTTGAAGTCCTGCAAATAGGATTTCAAAGTTGATCGGCTTCATAGAGATAGGTAGAGGGCATAGTGTAATAAACATAGATAGAGGGAGTATACGCAATTTTTACATGTCCCTAACATGGTTAGATGATGTTATCAGATTGTGATATATTTTCAAATCCACAATTTTACTATATCATTATCTTCTTCTTCATCGTAAGTTAGGACTAGTCCTGTGTTTTCATCAATGGTTTTCTAGCTGCTGCTGGGATGATGAAGACCAGCTTTCATACCATCTTGTAGGTGGTCGTCCTGGTGGTCGGGATGTATTTGGTTTTTCTTCCTTTGCGATCTTTGCCAAGCGGTCATCCGACATTCTGTCTACATGGTCTCTCCATGCTCTTCGCCGTTTTCTTGCCCATCTCACCACATCCTGGATGTCACATATCTCTCTAATTTCTTCGTTTCTTTTGCGGTCAAGTAATGTGTATCCCGCTATAGATCTCAGCGCTCGCATCTCAGTTGTTCTTAGAAGACGCTTAGTTACGGTGTTCTCTGCTCTGGTCTCTATCGCGTATGTCATCACCGGTCTCACACAGGTCTTGTATATTCTGACTTTGCTCCTGGTGCTCATATATTTATTCCGCCAGAATACATCTCGCAAGTACCCCGATATTAATGATGCCTTCGTTGTTTGAGCTTTCACTTCGTTCTTCAAATTCCTATTACTTGTTATATTCGCGCCTAGATATTTGAACGACATCACTTGTTCTACACTATGATCGTATATCGCGAGTTTACATCTTCTTGGTTCTTTAGATACTGTAAAAGATTTTGTTTTCTTCACAGATATTTGCATGTTGAAAGCTTATCTTCGTCTTCTGATATGATCACTGCGTCATCGGCATAACATACGATTTTTATTTCTTTGTTTCCCATTCGGTATCCCCTTCCAGCCTTCTTCACTTCGTTTATTATCTCATCCATTATGATGCGGAACAAGATTGGGCTGAGGCTGTCTCCCTGTCTGATACCGGCTGTCACAGGAATTCTATTGCTCAATTTATTCTCAATTCTCACATATGTATAATTATCGGTGTTCAGGTTCTCGATTACTTCTATTATGTTGGGGTGAATCTTTCTTTTCTTCAGTAACCTTTTTACATCTCGCAATCTTACCCTATCAAATGCCTGGGTGAGATCAATGAGGCACCTAAAGGCTGTCTTATTGAACTCGTTCGATATTTCATCAATGCCTTGAGCTTTTCTGTTTTTCAGTTTAGTGACCATTTGGTCACTATATCATTATGAAGGGATATTCTATTGAATGAAATATGTTTATTTGAGTGATTCCCAATTAAATTTGAATATTTTGAACTCGATATTTTCCTTAATTGTCGAAATTATAGTAAGCAGAATATGTATTATTTTCTGTATCTACCTCCTGAAATCTAAGGTTTGGCAACTAATGCGCTCCTAGTGTGATTGATTATTTGAGGTCGTTTGGCGAGCTTGAGGTTTGTTTTCTGAATTTCTGATATATTTAGGTATTTATATCAATATATTTTGAGTTAAAAGGAAAAGTTGATTCATTCATATATAAAAGTGTATTTTTTTTTTGGAGAAACCCCCTAATTAAATGAAATATCGTATCAATGGTATGTTTTCATTTCCGCTCCCTTTATTTCAAATTTGATAGTTTATGTTGGGAATAAAATTCGCTTCCTTCTCCCTTTATCTATGTTTATTACTCTGAGGTAGAGGAATTTTATGCCGACATTCATCCATACAGCTACCTGTATTTAAGTGACAATTGCACGATTTGGTAATTCCACATCACATCTTAATAAGATTCAAGAAATTTGTAATGCGCTCCCTTTGGAATTGAAAATGTGCGTTAGTTGAATAGTTCAGTTGAACATTTTTTATTATCTAAGTGTTTCTACTCTCTTCAGGAATATTTATTTATTTATTAAATGGCGAGCCAATTTACAATTAAATAGAAAGATACAAAGTAAAAATACATGTGCACACATTAATGTAATCATAGGATGAATACAAACAAAAGGAGAGAAAAAAAAACAAAAATAATAATTACAACCTTCTAACAGCTTTCTAAAGGAAGCCAAGGATGAATCGAACACACACACAGCTCAAGTTTGTTGCTGTGTTTGCTGATCTCATTGTTTTATTGAGAGACTCATTTTGTCCATAATTTGTTCTGCAGAAAGGAATCTTGAAAATGTCACTATTTCTATTTCTTCTAACATTTACTGAAAGTGGGATGAGTTCAACAATTTGAGGACAATCGATACAGCCATTGATAATCTTATGGAGGAACATCAGACCGATCTCCATTCTTCTATGTGTTAAAGTGTTTAAGTTCAGAGTTTCTTGCATTCGTGGGTAAAAATATTCATCTCTATTCATTCTCATGCTATAGTGACAGTATCTCAAGAACTTATTTTGGGTACTCTCTAAGAGTTCAATATCAACTTTATAAAGTGGGGACCAAATGACAGAGTTATATTCAAGTATGGACCTCACTTGTGTACAATAGATAATCTTGAGAGAGTTGACAGACAGATCTCTCTGAACGGAGAGAAAAGCCTAACATTTTTCAAGCACGTGATGAGTTTTCAATTATGTGATTCTTTAAGGTCATTTTATTTAAATCAGACTGCAAACTCCCAGCATCAGATATGGATTGAATCATTCTAAACATCTTTAAACCATCAGCAAACAACAGAAAGGAACTATTGGTAATAACATTTGGAAGGTCATTAACATACACATTAAATAACACTGGTTCCATATGAGATCCCTGGGGAACCCCGGAGGGGATTTTAATAGGGTCAGATAGTGAACTCCCGTATTTGACATATTGTACTCTATCACTTAAATATGATTTAATCCACTCTAAGATATTCCCTTCAAATCCTATGGATTCGAGCTTTGCTAGTAATAAACTGTGATGCAAAGGCTTTGGAGAGGTCCGTTTATATAGAGTCCACCTGCAGTTTACTCTCTAATGCGTTAATAATAGACTTTTGGTAGAGTAATAAATTTGTGGTTGTAGAACGACCTCTGCAGAAGCCATGTTGTCCGCTGATAACAATGTTTTTGAGGTCCCAGGATAATTTTTTGGATATTAAATAGTCAAGAATTTTTGGTAACTCAGATTGATTACATATACCTCTATAGTTGGTAACATTATCACCCACTTTTGTGGATGGGCGTTATGAAACTGTGTTTCCAAGACTTGAGAAATATTCCCTTTTGAAGAGATATATTAAACAAAGAGAGTTTTGCGTGGGACGTGGGAAAGTTTGTGAGGCAGAGGAGAAAATACTGGAATAAACATATAGAGAGGATGCCGGACAACAGACTGGTAAAAGGAGCAAGGCAGAACTAACCCACGGGGAAGACAACCCAGGAAAGACCACTGAAACGTTGGGAGAAGGCTGGACGTCTACGTCGGAAGAGGCTGACTAATTATTAACAGGCAGACGCCTACCTAAATGAACTACCAGCTCATATAAGAAAAGAAGAAGGTTTTGCTGAAGAAAAAATGCAATTTTTGATCAAATGTAAATGGATCCCATCGGTGCCATATGATAATTTATATGGAAGGGTGAGCACCAAATCGATAACTCCTTTAATCTTTACAGTGTAAGAGCAAATGTCAACAGTATTATCATGGGTATAATGTGGGATTTGATTAACTATAGTATCATCACACACTGTCGAAAAATAGTCCGAGAAGAGATTAACTATCTCGTTAGAACTTGAACTAGAAACATTATTATAAGTCATACAAGATGGTAGATTATATGTCTTTTTTTTATCGTTAATGAACTTCCAAAAATAACGAGGATTGGATGCAATGCTGCCCTTTTTCTGCAAAATGTATTTACGTTAGCAGGCATCACTTAAAATTTTGCATTGTTTCCTTAAATATTGAAACCGCTGATATGCCTCAAGATTGCCTCTCTTATATTGTCTATGAACCAACTTTTTCTTAGTAACCATTTGCTTCCCCACTGAACCAAGTTGGAAAGGTGGAAGTTTTGAAATATCTTAAAGGAACAAATTTTTGAATAGCTTCATGTAATACTTCATGAAACCTACTTAAGGAAAGATTTATGTCATCGTTCAATATGGAATTCCATTCAATGCTCGCAAAGAAATCGTTCATGAGTGTATAATTACTATTCACAAAATCATAGAAGTTTTCTAGAATTTTCAGATCGGGTATTTTTCTAATATTTATATCAAAGGTAATGGCAGAGTGGTGAATGCTATTTTGAAAAAGTGGGTCAGCAGGGTTATTAACAACTATATCATGGTAAGACGAAAACAACAGATCTAAGAATATATTCCTTGAGTTAGGAATAGAATTCACTTGGGAAAGGTTATGATAACTGAATGAATAAAGCAAGATATTCGCATGGGAGTTTTCCGGGCAGTCGGCACTGAGGCCAAGTTCATCATTAAACAAAATGGCATTCGATAAGTTATAATCCCCACAGAGCAACAATTTAGGATGAGGGTAGTTTTTTAAAATAGTGTTAACATGATTAATATAGTATTCAGCATTAGAGACTGGTGCGATATAAACCCCATAATAATAAGACGATCTTTACCAAAAGAGAGTTCAACAAAAATTTGTTCAACATTATTGTTCGACAATTCGACGAATGTGGCAGATATTGAGTTCCTGACAGCTATAAGAACACCACCTCCACGTGTTTTCAACGAGTCAGTTAAATCCCTATCAAACCTGAAGATATCAAAAATCCTTTAAACCTAATTCAGAATTACAAAGGTCTTTACTCAACCAAGTCTCCACCAATATTATAATATCATAAACCGAACACATAACAGCTTTCTGAAGATCCAGTAATTTTGTACGTAACCCACCAAGACTTTGATAATAACAGCAAGTTGGACTCTCATTTAGTTTTTTTTTCCTCAGATGCTACTTGATTTATTGAAATCAATCAATCATTTTGGACATATCCTATACTTTTTATATATTTTTTGTACACATACATGTAAATATGTGATTTTAAAGGATAAATATATATTATCATTATTATGTCAAAATCTGGGAATATTTGTGTAATGAAAATAAAAATCGAAATAAGGTTGTAAGTTGTTAATCTAAAAAGTATGTTATCTTCGCAAAAATCAAAGAAAATCAAATTTATTAAAATATAACAAAAAAATGGAACAAATACATTGAATCTTAATTTATAACTGATGTAATCAGAATTTATATTAATGGAGTGATTTTCTAAATGAACTTAGAAAAAGACAAGAACAAGGACATAAACTCTACTAATAGTATCTACAGTCAAAGCCAACCATACCCCAACTAAAACACCTCTAAATTTCTCTACATAAAAAAACACCTACACTGACTTCTTGGCCAATAATTTACACCCATGCCCAGTCTTTGATCTCAAAGTTTTCGTGAAATTATTACCATTGTCACACCGATAAAAATAAAAAGCTTTTTTTGGCAACGGTTTATTTCTAGCAGATTCAAGACATATTATCAGAATCATAGACGCTACGTTAACTAGCTGTCATCATTAATTTAGACCTCAAAAAAAAATATATATAAACAAAACCTGGCTATGTCTAATGATAAAGAAAGTTTTTGAATTATCTGCATAACAACCTTGATGGTGTAATAACACGAGTCTACTAATGTTCTCACTGAATCTTTTGTCTATAACTTCTTCCAATATGACACAAATAACATATATCTGTTTCAAACATTTCTTCGGCGCCAGGCGCTGATGAAATCATATTTCTCTTACATTCACATCGCTACAAAGCTTTGTAGCCATTTTGCCTTCTATATGATCGATCTTTCCAATAATCTCTTCCGTCTGACTGACGATCTGCTACTATAACTTCATTATACAGCGACAGTGTTGGATTAACTATTTTAAGGGAGGCCAAATGTGGCAATAAAATTTTTTCGTACACAAATAAAGGGTATATCGCCGAGAATTTCAGAGCGATTTTCAATATTTCAGGTACGCTTGTCACTGGTCAACAAAATTTTGCCTTGACAGTGAGAGTGGTTACCTAACCTCACCAACTGTTGCTCTGGTGACAGATAACTCAAGACGAGAAAGTAACCAAGGAGATATACGGATCATACCCAAAAATAAACCATTATTATATACACAAGGGTCGTTTGTTTGAAGGCCATATACACTTATACCAATGATGAGTTGTTTGAGTAGTATGAGGGTTGGGTTTCAGGACAATTATACTTTTTTAGGTAGTCAACGTTTAGTCAATTTAATTGACATCATCAGGGCGAGCTGATAAATGTTATTTCCTATGTTAAACATTCCTTCCAAACATCCTCAAAGCGACAAGCCGAGATTTCTCAAACAAGCAACCATAAAAATAATTCTAATTTATTATGTTTATTTATGAGGTAATAAATGAAATTCAGTTTCATTGATGTGATACTTTTTTGGTGATTATATTTATTAAATTTTCTTATTGTCCGCTGAAGATTTTGTTTGGATGAGGAAGAAGCCTTTCAATATAAATATGTCAGCTTCCTTAGGTGTGGTCCGTATATCACCTTTTTATTACTATGGTCAGTAAGTTGGTGGTCCATATCCAAATTTCACAAAAAGCTGTAACTATTTTCTCAAACTTCAGTGAGTTATCTGTCACCAGAGCAACCGTACTTTTATTTTGGTTAGATTTAGTAACCACGCCCATTTGTCAGTTATTTTAATTATCAGATTATTGTTTATGAACATTATCAATGACATCTAACACTCAAATACTTTATATTTTTACTTATGAAACAAATACCCTTCAGAGCCATCAAGAAAAGGGAAAAAATATTAACCATTTATAGCCTCCAAAATTCTGTCAAAGAAAAATTTTGTTGACCAATGACAAGGTTCAAGCGGTCCATATATTACATCGAGATAGAATCTATTCTATCTCAATGGTATATTATATGAAGCACTGGAAGCAGGTCACTTGAAATTTTGAAAACCACTAGTAACCGCTCTAAAATTCTCGGCGATATACGGACCATACCCTCTGTAAACTAATACACAAACCAATCAATACACCAATACTGGGAAAGAGTTGTTGCTGAGGTTTTTATTTGTGCTCTTTTATCATACATTGCATTGTATTATACCCTGTTCACATTTCCTCTGCTAATACTGAGATTTGTCCACACACGCTTTATTGTTTGAAGTTAACAATTTTTTGTATTGCTCTTTCTCAAAAGAATATATTTTCATAAATATATTCTTTTGTACATATTTTGCCAAATTATCGTAAGTGACATACTTTTTTTTTACAGGAACAAGCTTTCTTTTCTTTCAATTTTTGTCCAGTTAATACTATGTGAAATTTTAGGATGCACGCCTTTGGAACAAACTAGGAGCTACATTAGCTAATGGATCACACCCTGAAGAAGCTGTAGAAGCATATCATAGAGCTCTCAGTCTTGCACCTGGATTCATTAGAGCTAGATATAATGTAGGAATTACTTGTATTAATCTTAATGCTTACAAGTGAGTTTTTGGGTTTGAAGCCTATTATTGCATTATTACAGTCCAATCTCATTTCAGGCAAGCAGCAGAACATTTCATGACAGCTCTGAACCAGCAGTCCAGAGGTAAGGATGTTACATCTTCTGGCGGAATTTCACAAATGTCTGAAACAATCTGGTCCACCCTGAAAATGTGTGTGGCTCTAATGGATAGATCAGATCTGAAACCTGCTGTAGAGGCTAGGGATTTAACTACACTGAATAAGGCCTTAGATATTATAGATGAACCAACTGCTTGAATTTAGATGTTTTTTTGTTTGGGATTAAATTGTATACGTACTTGAAATAAAAATCGATATTCCAATATTTTCTTCGTTTCAAATAATATGTAACTTAATTAAGACATCGTGTTTGAAACACAAATGAAACGAATTTAATGTTTTCTTGTACTTCACATTTATATTAGCAAAGTAGAATTTTGTTATTACTTTACATGCAAAAATTTTATTCATGGTTCCCATTAACGTCATTTATTGTGAACGTGTATAATTTCTGTTGATTTTTATTAGTTTATTTTATCTTCATTTTAATAGACAATAAAAATTTTTTGATGTTTTAGTATAAATATGGGATATATTTGTTGATTTTCTTTCACACACTTTTCATGAATTTGTTCTGAAATGTTTCATTTTTTTTCTATAATTGAGCATTTCACAATTTTTAGCTTGTATGCCATTGAAAAATGTATATGCGACATATCTCCAAAATGGAGATTTATCGAAAATATCCTTAATTTTAAAGAAAAGTATATTAAAACCAAGAAAATAAAAAAATTTGTTTGAAAGGGTAAATATATGTTATCAATTACCCTTATTTTATATCTTAATGTGAATTATCTGTAAGGGTAAACTAAAAAGCAATCATGTAGTTGGTGTACGGAATGAGATTGCTTCCATATGATTAGGAAAGATGAATCATTTGGATTTGGAAAGATTTTGAATATAGATTCATAAAGTCAAGAACTCATTTTCTTGTGAATAGGTCTGAAAAATGGACTAACGAGAGCTTTGAAATGTTTGTATTTCAGATTATGATATTATTGTATTAGAAAAATTGAAAGGATGGTGATGAGTTGTAGATTTGAAAAATCTAATATAGTTAAGTATTCATTATTTTTTGTATTAATATTATAAAATTTTAAGCTTCTTATGAATACTTCTCATTACCATCCAATTAATTTTGGCAAAACTACCCTTGCTATGAGTGCAAGGGTAGATAAGAAGGAGGTGATAAGAATAAGAAATCTATTTTGATTTTTAAAGTTTTTTAAGTGGATTCACTTATTTAATTCAATTCAGAAGAATTTATTGAGATATTAGGTTAAACATCTTATTAAACTTAAGGATCCCTTTATTTTGGCTAGTTATATGTAACTGTCTTGGTGCATTATCAATAATTTTTATTCATTAATGTTAGTTACCAAGACCAAAATTTTTTTATTCAAAAATTGAAAAGCTATAAAATCATTTCTCATTTATTTTCTTCGAACATTTTCTCTGTAAAATCTACATGACGTACTTCTAATAAAAATAAAATTACAATGTTTTTTCCTTTATCCCTAATCGTAAAATGCAACATATATGTGACAGTCATTCAAAAGGTCTTTTCTAAATAAGATATTTTTCTTGTGATAAGCCAGAACACTAACTCAACTTACTGAGATAGAATGAAATCTTGGTAGAAAAGTATACATTAAAAATTTGAAAATATATACAATTTTGAGGACCATTAACTTTTTTTCCTTTTACAAGCTTCTATTTCCATTTTTATCCTCTGTTCTAAGTTTTGCTGTAATACTTTGGAATCTTCCACTGAAGCCTATAATTCCAAAATGTTAGGATACATTTCTATGAAGTATGTTTTAAACTTACCATTACTAAGAATATTTTAATTTCACCATTAGCATCTAGGGCTGTTAATCTTATACTCTTCTCACTTGCCTTTTCTGCTGTCATATTTGAAAAAACCTGTTGAGGATACACTGATGAGAAATTTAGGAAAATATTTTGAATACTACTAAAACAGTTAATATAAAAGTCTTACAAAAATTTCAAAATATCAGGCATAGGGGCAAAAATTCAATGATAGTCAAAGAAGGAATATTTTTATATCAAATTTCATGGCAAACTTATTTTATTTCTTTGATTTGCTGTACTAGAATCCAATTTGCTATAACGATGCAGTAATTGTGGCTGAGAAAAAGATGATTTACAGTGGCTCCTGTTTAAGTTCCAAGGGCCAAAACACTGAGAAAATATCTACCACAAAAACGAAGTCACTTGTCATTTTTAAAGAACCAATTGATGCAAACTCGTTGTGGAGGATCAACCAGTTGAACATTTGGGTGTGCAAATAACATCCAATCAGGACAGAACCCGGGAAATTAAAGAGCAAACCAACAATAATATCTGGTGCTCTCAGAGGCATTATATGGAACAAGTATATCCACACTAACACAAAAACTAGGATATAAAAAACTGTGAGACTAATAATGACATACAGTATAGAAACAAGAGCCCACAGCCAAGTGACGAAAAATGCCCTACCAACTGCTGAAATCAAAGTACTGAGAAACGTTCTAGGCTTCACATTACGAGATAGTAAGTAAGAAGTATCTTGGGACTTCTTTTATTTGTAATGTTTGTGAACGATCTTCCTGAAGTTCTTGACCAGAAAAATGAACAACCCATTCTATATGCAGATGACACAAACATTGTCATAGATTCTCCTAACATTCCACATAAACTCCTTGCATGCTTTATGAAGAGTTACTTGGTGGTGTGATAGTAATGATCTTATCCTCAACATGAATAAAACAGAATATGTTGCTTTCTGCACTGATCGATCGAGACAACCTCTCCCATAAATTCTACTTCTGGATGACATTGTTGCAAGAATTTCATTATCCACTAAATTCTTGGGGCCAACCTCGATAAACATATGAAATGGAATAAACAGCTGCCTTCTCATTACATGACCTCATAATGCATGGTCTATTCAGTTGGTTTCCAATCCAATCATATGGGACTGTATTCTGGGCTGTTAATTCCAATACTGATAGATAGAAACTGTTTCTACGTGGGAGGATGAGATAGAGGATATTTTATCAGGCAAAATTTAAGGAGACTGGAATTCTTACAGTGACTGCATTGTTTGTATACAAATGTCTTCTGTTCATAACAAAAATTGTAATTATTTTGATCAGTATAGAAGTCAGAGTTGTACTAGACATACCGAACCATATTTTTATTGATCTATCTTTCATTTGTAAGAATAATGTGGAATTCATGTGCATGAAACTATTTAATGCTTCTCCATTGTCCATCAAATCAATGAATGTTATCAAAAAATTCATGCAGCAAACTTTTGGTTTCTTATTAGAAATAAATCCATATAATATAGGTGAATACCTAGATAGTTGTAACAGGTAACCTGTAGTTTGATTTCATTGTGCATGGTTATGCAATTATGAGAATAAATGTATTATTTATTTATTCAGAAGGAGAAACGAAGAAATTCATATCAAATGTGGAGTTTCAAGATTTAGTTTGGTGATTATGGAATACCCATGTAGAACGGATGGATGAACGGAGAATAGCAAAGATTGTAAGAGATGAAACACGCCAACGGATGGGGAGATCAACAAACGATGGAAGGCTTGTGGAGATCGATCTCACAGGAGGCATAGTAGGAAAATACAAGCCAAAGGATTAAAATATGAAGAAGAGAAAAATAATCCTATGTTGTCTATGAGAAAACAAATTGTATGTTAAAATAATGTAATCAAACTATAGTTGTTCAAGAAACAAGATAAAAATTCTACCTTGCCCAATGCACTTCATAGCAAACAAATCTTGAAAATTCATGTTTTTGAATTGTTCAAAGTAGACACATAACATTTAAAATCAAAACTTTCCACCTGTACACTTATCTGCATCAAAAAAGTGTGACTATTCCTCATACAATTATGTAAAATATTGTTGCTGAAGAAAATAAATACATTTCAATTGAAAAAAGTTTTGTATACCTTGGTGTTGAGAATAACCCTGAGACTGCCAGATGTTCGAAACACCAACCTACTTTGGGTATGATTATCAGTTTCAAAGTCATTTAATCTCAAAGTACCTCGACCTCTTTCTTGCCAGCTTCCACTTGCTCCATCAAATGAAAATAATTTACAAGATATACAAAGAATATTTGTTTCATCTTCTTCACCAGTTTTAACTTCAACTTCTTCATATTTCCTTTTAACAGCACGTGATTCTTCATATTCTCTAGCTGTTTCAACTAAACTCTTATTTTCTTTAACATTATTTGCTATATTAGGCTTTGTATCAGTTGTTTTGATTGCACTACTGAACAACATATCAGTTGTACCATTAGTACTTAGACTAGTTGACGGTTTGGGATCTTCATTTTCATTTTCTGCTGCAATAACACGTTCCTTGAGATTTTGGCCAAAAACAAATGAAGTTGATGAAGCACTAGAGGTTGTTAAAGTTACATTAGAAGTTGTTGATACAGATTCAACAGAAGCTCGTTCACTTAAACTGTCGACTTTGTTCTCAGAAACTGAGGTAACAGCTTTTAGTGACTCTCCATTAGATTTTTCTTCTTTAGAAGTATCAACTCTGTTTGAAAATGGGTTCAATTTTGGTGGGTTAAGTTTGAAGGTTTTTACAGAATCTCCACTATTAGCTGTAGAACTTCCCAGATTAAGTTGTGGCGGCTTCAAAATACTTGGTTTCAAGGATATATTGAAAGAAGATTTGGGCTTTGATCGATCTGTTGAATTGGATGTTTTATTTTCTTCAGACTTCTCATCACTCATTTTAGGGATTTCTGGAAATGAAAAATTTAAAAAAAAATAATTCTTCATATCTAACTGCTGTAATATTCGTACCTGGTGGACCTTCCACTTTTATTATTACTCTATTAGTGATAGGTACTGAAAAACAAAAGTAGTTGAATAAATATCTGACCAATTATTTGTAAAAAATAATAACAATAATTTATAAACAAAGTATAAACATACTTTCTTCAGATTCCGCCATTTCTCAAAATGTCACAAAGTAGTAAGAACTGACAAGCATAGATTAACGAAGTATACTCAACTGACAAACTTCTACTACTCTGTTATCTGAGCTGACAAGTGAAAAGTGACAATGGAGACCTAGAGACTAGACAGCAATTAAACAACAAAATTTAATTTCGCAACCACACCACAAATAAAAATTAGCGATTCCAACCACAGAACACAAATATATATGTTTTTTTAGCTTTTGTTTCCTATTTTTTTTATATGTGCTTGGCTCCACCAACTGACATGTATGTACAACATCCATGACCTAGCCACTAGCCAGTATTTGAACCCGGTACCTTCGGCACCACAGCCAACTCTCAATCCACTGATCTACCGAGGTAGTCAAAACATAAAAATAATAATCTTGATTTTCCTCACCCATCTATAAAAAAAGGGCCACGCGACAACTGTGATAACTAGATATATATCTGTCACTAGTACCATGAGTCACCTGTACGGAAAATTACTGAGAAATATTATCGAGAAAGAATATGGTCCTCAAGAAATAGAACCGCAGGCTGGATTTCGCGGTTGTAAATCCTGCATTGATCATATCTTTAGCTTGATGCAGTTGAATGAGAAGACTTGACCTATGATACGGTACCGGTTCAGAGGCTCTGGAGTGTCTTGGAACGTTCTACTATAGATAACACCATAATTAAAGTTATAAAGCAACTCTACGAAGGCTCTGTGTCTCAGGTTAAGGTTGGAGATGAGATGCATAGATTGCAATCAAAGATTAATCCTTAATCTTTGATTGCAATGGATAAGCTGTCAGAGTGGTTTAGAACAACTAAAGGACTTAGACAGGGATGTTGCCTTTCCCCAACATTGATCAAAATATACCTGAAGTCCTGAACGAAGTCCTGAAGAATTGGAGGAGAACCTGCAATGGAATGGGAATACCACTGACCAATGATACGACACTTTATACGTTGCATTTCGCGGACGACCAGGGACCGTATTCTCGACAAGTGATCTTTCAAAACGTATACGTTCATTCAGTGTTCAGAGCACTGAAAGAACGTATACGTTTTGAAAGATCACTTGTCGAGAATACGGTCCCAGGTAGTAGTGGCTCAGGATGCAGAGGATCTGGGCTTTATGGCCAGAAGGTTATTTGTAGAGTATGAGAGGTGGGGTTTGTCCGTCAACAGAAAGAAGACGCAGTATCTGTGTATTGGCGGCGATAGTGTAGAAGATCTTCAAGTCGACCAACACACTCGTATCAGCTCATGCAAAAATAGAAAAAGGGGTCGAACAGAAAAAGAGATCGAAAATCGTATCGTGAAAGGAAGGCAGGCCATCGGATGTCTAAATTCTATTTTGTGGGCTAAACAAACATCAAGAGAGCGAAAGCACCAGATATTTGATGCCGTATTCAAAAGTATAGATGGATTACTGGCGTAGATCAGCTGGTAGGTCGAGATTGGAACGAGTGAGAAATGAGGAAATAAGGAAGATCATGGAAGTAGAAAGCACGATAGTGGATGAGGTACAGAGACGACAATTAGTATGGTACGGCCATGTAGAAAGGATGCAGGAAGATCGTATTCCGAAAATGATCCTCAGCGACAATATCACAAAGCATTGTATAAGGAATGGTCAAATTAAATTTAAATGGTAGAACAACCGAAAAAGAGGACGCTAAAGGAAAAGACGCCGACAGCGGTCAAGACGAAGAAGGCTGCAAAGAAAGCGCCCAAGAAGAAATATCTAATTGGTTTCTTCGATGGAGAATTGAAGTAAACTCTGAGAAGAGCGAAGCCGTTCTTTTCAGCCGAAAGAAGAAAGATCCCCGAGGACAAGTCGTAATGTTCGGTAAGAGGATCGAATGGAAAGACAAGTATCTGGGAGTTATATTTGATAAGAAGCTCACATGAAAACAACACGTCACATCAGCTGTGACGAAGGGAAAGTCAGCGACGGCAGCAACATGTCTCTTTCTAACAAGCTTCTTTTCTATAAGTCCACCATTCGGCCGCAAAGATCCATCTGCAGAGACTTCAAGTCGAGTAGAATACAATCCTGATAGTATAGGATCCCGATATAAAACAACCTTCACCGAGATGCTTATTTGATAAAACATATTTTATATTTAATTTAACATGTCAATAAATATATCACATATGGGTTGCCTAACAAATTTTAGTCCAGAGTAGGTTCAATTAATAATTAAAAAAATTTTTTTTTTGAACATTTCACCGGGTCGATAATTAGGTAAATTCTATACCAATCGAAAGTATGAAGCCCATAGAATTTGCAAACGTTAGGTTGCCTATTTTTTTCCGGTCACAACTCTCGGGTAGCCAGGTATAAACAGGTAAATCTCTACTAGCATTTTGCAACGGTCTGATTATTGAATCAAAATCAATAAAATTAAAGATTATTTTATTATGAACACGGTGGTATAGGGTTGCCTGCGAAAAATCAGTCCCGAATCCCGGTTGTCGAATTTTAAAAAGTTAAATATTGCTGCGGGTGAATGTGTACGACTGAGAGTTCCCAATCAACCATCTCATGCGATAGAAGAGGACACAGCATAGCAGCTGTTTGAAGTCCGTCCAGTGAAAGAAAGAGAGTGCGCATGCTATTTGTTCTTGGAAATGAAAAGGATAGCGATAGACTCGTATATGCGTGCATCATTTTGGAGTAGATAATTTTCAAAATAGAGGAATAGTTATTTAATTTTTTTTTTAATCAATTAATTATTTATGTGTGTATATTTTTATGTGACACTAAAGTATATATACATCTTCACTAAAAATGAAGGTTATAGTAATACATATATAATACTAATCTTGCAAATTTCATCTTTATTATAATAATAATAATAAGTTTTTTTTTATAACAGGCAACAAAAACCACTTGCAAATTATGGTCAAACTGGTGGAAAATTTTTCGAAAGACGTGGGGATGAAATTCGGATTGGACAAGTGTCGTACGATTAGCGTAGTGCGTGGAAAAATGCAAGATGAACCGATAGCTTTCTCCAATGGACAGGAGATAGAAGCAATGAAATCGGACGATCTTTATAAATACCTAGGAATGAAACAAAACCGACGAATAAACCATCAAAGAATGAAGGAAGACTTAACAACTGAGTTCATTAGGAGAATCAACAAAATTTTAAAAACAAACCTCAACAGCAAGAACATGACGAGAGCTATCAATACATATGCATGTTCAATTCTTACATACTCTTTCGGTATCATTCCATGGACCAAAACAGATATAGAAAACCTGCAACGCAAAATGAGAACCTTGATGACGAAAGCACACAAGCACCATCCGAAAAGTAGCATTGAGAGGACGACACTGCCGAGGAATAAAGGAGGCAGAGGTCTGCTAGACATCATGGAACTTGCTATTGGGCAAATTGAATGCCTACGAACATACTTCAAAGACAATTCAGGCATGTCAGAGATCTACAAAGTACTGTGTGAAGCAGACGAATCAACACCTTTACAACTGCACACGGAGCAATTGTCATACAACCACCAGACAATCCAAGAAAAACTGCAAAGATGGAGAGAAAAACCCCTACATGGACGACATTTCAACGAGGTGAACCAGGATCATGTCGACATTGAAGCGTCGAACTATTGGCTCACATCAGGTGCGATGTATCCAAAAACGGAAGGATTTCTTTTAGCCATCCAAGATCAAGTGATCTCAACAAGAAATTACTGCAAGCATATCATAAAGGATCGAACTATTACTGACGATCGATGCCGTTATGGGTGTCCAACGAATGAGACAATCCAACATATCACGGGAGGATGTCAAATGTTTGCAGGAAATGAATATAAAGAGAGACACGACGCAGTAGGAAAGATACTACACCAAGAAATGACAACTAAATTAACACTAATTCATTCTGAAAAAGTGCCATACTACAAATACCGGCCGGAAACCATCCTGGAAAACGAACGCTATAAATTGTACTGGGATCGTACAGTTTTGACTGATAAAACAGTCCCTCACAACAGGCCAGATATATTGCTAGTTGATAAACATCAAAAGGCAGCAATACTCATCGACGTAGCAATACCCAATAACAACAACATGCGTCAAAAAGAGGTCGAAAAAATTTCAAAATATAGGGACCTCGAATTTCAGATAAAGCGCCAGTGGGGAATGATATCAACGAGAACTATTCCAATTATCATCTCAACAACAGGAATAGTACCCAAAAATCTCAAGAGAAATATCAAGCAACTAGGACTTAGTGAGTATATATGTAATATAATGCAAAAAGCTGTTCTTTTAGGTACTGCAAGGACGGTGAGAAAATTCCTAGGAAGCGAAGGACAGGTCCAAGGATCGCGTGTAAGAGTACCAGAAGTTCGACGAGAACCAGGGGGACCACAAGGACCGAACACGACCGAGCTCTGCCCTTCTGATATTTTAAATATCTGGGATTGAGTGGAATGTTCCTCTTAGCTAGGAGTGAGAAGCCGACGGCGAGGAGAAATCCTACGCGCATAGGCAAAAGTCGGGGATAATAAGTTTCTATAGAAGGATGTTCCAAGAATGCACTAGGATCGAATAATTCTATCAAATTCATTAACCACCACCATACTTATACAACATGTTGAAATCAATGATTCACGTTTACATTTTCCCTAATTTGTTTGATATATTAAATATACTAAGTAGGTGTATGAATGTCAGATTGACAGTTAATTAATTAAAAAGTTACGTTTTGATAAACGTGTTTTTCCTAAGATATTTCCTTCAAGTTCAAACTTCAACAGGTTATGGGCTCAGTGCCGCAGGACTAGTGAAAAATAGAAATTTTGAGTTGTCAATTGAACTGATCAGTATTCGAATTTACGTTTTGTAAGAATAGACAGTTATGGAAACAACAAGAATCAAAATTGGTTTACTTGAAGGAAAATCTAACTGGACGACTTGGAAATATAAGTTGTGCATTCTACTACGAGGAATTCCAGGCGCGATTGATGTCATAGAAGGTAGAATTGGGTCTCCAACACCTACGGCAGCAAACGCAAGTGCAGAAGATAAATCGAAGTATGAATCCGATTTAGAATTTTTCACGAAAGCAGATTGTAATGCACTTCTAATCATGACAACCAATATGACGGAGGAGACGCTTCAGAAAGTTATGCGATTCTCAACAGCACGTGAGGTTTGGCTAGAACTGCATAGATTATACGATGGAAATGCAGAAGATAAGACATATGATTTATGTACGCAGTTTTTCAGTTATAAGCGACAGCCTGGAGATGACATTGCCACTCATACATCAAAACTGAAAAATTTGTGGAATGAACTACAAGTTGAGATTGTAAAAGATAAAGAAGCAGCCAATAGTTCATGTAAATGTAACTTGCCAGAGATTTTACTTATATGCAAGATTTTGGGTACTTTACCAGATGAGTATTTTTCGTTCAGGTCGAGCTGGATGCTGATGGCAAAAGCTGAAAGAAAAATCGACAATCTCACAAATCAGTTGTGTGCTCACGAGAAAGCATTGTTGAGCAAAAGTGAATACAATCAAGAAGCTTTGATTGTAGAAAAAGCTAGTTCAAGCAAACCAAAAATGAAGCAGAAAAAAGGTTTTATTTGCAATTATTGCAAAGCACCTGGACATATAGTTCGCCATTGTATGAAGTGGAAATCTGATGGAAGACCTCCTAAACCAAAGAAGCATACAAGCGGTGATACAGTAGGACAAGGCAGTAATGTTAATATGTCTCTTCTTGCAGTGACCAGTAGCGTACTTTCTGTCGATTGTGATCAAGATAATTGGTTTGTTGATAACGGTGCAACAAATCATATCACTAATCGAAATGATATTTTTGGAGAATTCAAGTCATTCGATGAAACTCACACGGTTACCACAGCGAATGGAGATTCCATTGTAGCTATCGGAAAAGGTACTATTACCGTAGAAGCATCTAATGAAGGCAAATCAGAGAAATTCACTCTAACCGATGTTTGGTATGTTCCTAGTATAAAGAAAAATCTATTTTCTGTTCTGTCTGCACAAGATAAACATCCTAATAGTGAATTTATTTCCAAAGCTGAAACGTGTTGCTTTATAATTGATGGACAAGTGAAACTTGTTGGGGCACGAAACCGATATGGTGGGTTATTCAAACTGTCTTTGAAAAATGTTATGCCAGTTACAGAAATGCAAGTGAATCTGATTTCGAATGACAATTTATTGCAATTATATCACGAAAGACTTGGTCATCAAAATAAAAGGCACATAAAATCTGTTATATCATGCGAATTGGGCATAAACGTGAAACTGGACAGTGAATTATGTGAAGGGTGTATATACGGCAAAGCTCATAGACTAAAATTTGGAACTAGAGAACGTGCAAAAATGCCAGGTGAACTCATACATTCGGATGTATGTGGACCTTTTGTGAACTCTCTATCGGGATATCGTTATTTTGTCCTGTTCAAGGATGATTACAGTCGTTTCCGTTATGTTTATTTCATTAAGGAGAAATCTAATGTCCCTGATGCGCTAAAAATTATGTTAGCTGAATCTAAAGTTGCAGGACATGTAGTCAAGGAGCTCCTTAGTGACAATGGCGGTGAATTCGATAGCAAACGAGTGAAAGACATCCTACAACAGAATGGAGTTCGGCAGAGATTAACAATGCCTTACACGCCGCAACAAAATGGTTGTTCTGAGAGGGATAATCGAACTGTTGTTGAGACTGCAAGATCAATAATGCACGCACAGGAGGATTTACCACAGTATTTATGGGCTGAAATGATCAACACAGCCACATATATTTTGAACAGGTCAGGTGTTTCCAGTATCGATGACAAATCTCCCTATGAAGTATGGTTCGGCAAGAAATGTAGCTTGAAACACATGAGAATAATAGGAACTATTTGCTATGCTCATATTCCAAAACCTTCTCGTAAGAAGATGGACAAGAAGGCTGTCAAAGGTATATTGATTGGTTACGACAATCATGACGGCTATCGTATATGGTGCAAAGAAAGCAAGAAACTGATTAGATCTCGAGATGTTGTTTTCAATGAAAAACTCCTTGACTCTACTGGATCAGATGAAGTCCCTATCATTCCACCTCCACAACAAGCAGTAACGACATATGACTCAGTGGAAGAGGAAGGAAGGAGCAAAGGCGAGTCGTTGCAGAATGAGGAAAGTGAAGAGGAGTATTACCAAGAGGAAAATTTTCAAGAAAACAAACGGGTTGATTTAGAAAAAGAGGTTGAAAGTAGACAATTGAGAGACAGGTCGGAAATCAGAAAGCCTGCTAAATTCGATGAGTTTGTCATGAGCATGTCTACAAACATTTTGGAAATCAAAGAACCGTTGAGTTATGAAGAAGCGATAAGAAGTGATCAGCGAGTACAGTGGTTAGAAGCTATGAAAAATGAGATGAAATCACTAAAAGAAAACGATACTTGGGTTCTGGAAAAACTACCGAACGGCAAGAAAGCGATCCCTTGTAAGTGGGTTTTCAAAGTCAAAACAAATCCGGATGGTTCAGTGGATAGATACAAGGCTAGACTTGTTATAAAGGGTTTCTCCCAGAGAAAGGGTGAAGACTATGACCAGACATTCAGTCCCGTGGCGAAATCTGGTACAATTAGGGCATTATTGAGTATCGCAGCTAGCGAAAATATGTCTCTGACTCAATTTGATGTTTCAACCGCCTTCCTTTATGGAAAATTAGAAGAAGACATCTTCATGAAACAGCCAGAGGGATATCAAGATGGTTCAGATAGTGTATGCCATCTCAAGCGTAGCCTCTACGGTCTCAAGCAAGCACCCAGATGCTGGAACAAGAGATTCGGAGAATTTTTGACCAAACTAAATTTCCATACGAGTGATGCTGACCCCTGTCTTTTCGTGAAGAGACAAGGAAAAGATATAATGATCCTAGCACTTTACGTAGATGATGGTCTCTTGGCTTCAAATAATGAATCACTGAAAGAAGATTTCCTGAGAAATCTGAAAAGTGAATTCAAAATCACAATGAAACCAGCTTCATATTTCCTTGGGTTGGAAATAGAGAAACAAGAAGATGGATCAATTCGAGTGAGCCAAGCAAACTATACAAGAAAAGTGTTAGAACGTTTTGGAATGGGAGACTGTAGGCCAGTTTCTACTCCTATAATAAATGAACGTAGTCAACAAGGGAAGGAAGAGGAAACTAATTCAGAAGTGGATTTCCCATATAGGCAAGCGGTTGGGGCGTTGATGTATCTCATGACTGGTACTAGACCCGATATCGCTTATGCAGTTGGTTTTGTATCGAGAACTCTCGAAAATCCAAATTTTGCTGATTGGATCCGAGTCAAACGAATTTTTCGTTACCTTCAAGGCACCATCAACTATGGAATCACCTATAAACCTCATCATAAGCATTATGGTATAGAAAGTTTTAGCGATGCAGACCATGGTGGTGATGAGACTACAGGGCGTTCTACTACAGGTGTAGTATGTTTGTATGCTGGTGGAGCGGTGTCGTGGCTAAGTCAGAGACAGTCATCAGTTGCCATATCAACAACTGAAGCCGAAGTTGTTGCTGCAAGCGAAGCAGCTAGAGAATTAGTGTGGTTAAACCGTCTCTACTCTGATATTATTGAGGTGAAAAGCGTTCCTCAATTAATGGTTGATAACGAGGCTGCAATCAGATTGGCACAGAATCCTGAATACCACCGTCGCACGAAGCACATTAAAATAAGACATTTTTTTGTTAGAGAACTTGTCACAGATGGTTCTGTCGAAATCAAGAAGGTTGCATCCGAATTTCAGATAGCGGATATCATGACAAAGCCGTTATTCAAGCCAAGACCAGTGTTGCCACCTCAACTTCAACAGAATAAGCTAGTGTAGCGTTCAAAAAATGCTAGAAATATGCTAATTTTTTTTTAAATATGCTGAAAAAAAGGCTAGATATTTTCACTGTTTTTTTTTCCTACATTTATGAATTAGTATATATCAGTTAACTTGAATTTCACAAATTTGGAGGTCATATAGGATATAACCTGTTTATCTATGGTTTGCAGGACCAGCATCACATAATAGATAGCCCCGCGTTTCGAAATTCCTGGCAGTACTGTCCAAAGAAATTCCCACTGTTTGAGTTCACTAAATCCACCATGAATTGAAGACATTTCCATTCAACTTTGGTGTTGACTATATACATATATTTATAATAAACAAACTAAATAAAAATAAACCTAATTTATAGGGAAAAAAACTGTCGTATTTTTAGCAATCAAAAAATTTATAATTTATGTTGACTTTGTGGCCTCAAAAGCAGAGAACATTACTTGAAAATTGATATTCCTGATTTTTCTATGATCACCGTCGAGATTTTGCAATGTTGACAAACATATCTCATGTTTAGCTAAATATCGATAATAATCAAACGGTAGAAATTATAAACATCGGTTAATACTAAAGATTGATTATGGAAACGATGTTTATTTTTTGAATGGTGTAATTGACTTTTCGTTTTTGAAAATATGCTAAATAATATGCTATATGCTAAACGCCAAAAATTTAAACTAAACATGTCTGAAATATGCCAAATTTAGCATAAAAAATGCCAAGTTGGCAACACTGGCCAAGACTTCAAACTCTTCGCAAAAGCATGGGCGTAGACCAGAAAATCCAACAAATCAGTCAATGAGGGAAGGTGTTGAAATCAATGATTCACGTTTACATTTTCCCTAATTTGTTTGATATATTAAATATACTAAGTAGGTGTATGAATGTCAGATTGACAGTTAATTAATTAAAAAGTTACGTTTTGATAAACGTGTTTTTCCTAAGATATTTCCTTCAAGTTCAAACTTCAACACAACATCCATGACCTTAGCCGGGATTCGAAACCCGGTACCTTCGGCACCACAGTCAACTCCTTAGTCGACCATACTACCGAGGTAGTCTTCTCAAAGATATATACACTTCGTAAATCTATGGATATATAACCACAGACAAATCTGTGATATAACCTCTCTTTTCAGTCTACTCTGTGGTTCAGTTTAGGTATTGTCATATACTTCGTTAATCTATGGGTTTTGTTGTGTATATTCTCCAATATTTGATATTATTCACTCTAAAATATATCTAAAATGCCTTTCGATGACTCTGGGGATGAACAAAGTGAAGATGGTGAATTACGTCAAAGTCCTCAGGAAATAAAAAAAATTGAAAGTGATTTCAGGTAAGAAAATTAGATAGAAATTAGTTTATGTAATTATTTTCAACTATATGAAATTACTGATTGAAATATAAGATTTATTTCTTTATCGCTATTTTTCAGTATGTCTGAAGAAGATGTGGAGGCAGTAGATGATTCCTTAGATATAAAACCACCTCAGGCAAAAGTTTCTCAAAGTTCAAAAGTCAAGAGAAAAGAACATGGGGAAAGATCAAGACACAAAAAGTCTTCTGATAAACACAGAGAGGAAAGACATATGCACAGGGAAAAACACTATCGAGATAAACAAATGAGACCCAAAGAATATTATCAAAAAGAGAAAGATAAAGAGCGATTTTATAGAGAAAAGTCAAGTTATGATCAGTTAATGTCAGAATCGCAACAATTCATAAAAGAAAAGAGTCATAGGGAAAGAAAAGAAGAACGTGCTAGATATTCTGATACTCGAAAACATGATGTAAAAGAGACTAGAGAGGTACGCTATGTATCAAGAGAAGGGGAAAAACATAGACATCGACAAGATGAAGAAAAAAGAGGAGATAAAACTCTGCATGACCTTCGAGAGAGATTACTTAGTAAGCGTAAAGTAGATGATGAAGTAGGATATGAGAGAAGACATAAAGAGTCCCATAGATCTCATAAAAGAAGACGTCATAATGATAATATTGAGAATGCATTAGAAGGTGAATCTGGAATGTATGTTAAAGAAATTATGAATATAAGTGGAGGTGAAGAAAGATCAAAGTCTAAGAAGGAAGAGAAGAAGGAACATTTAACAGAAAAAGAAAGGGCAGAACAGGATCAGAGGAGAGAAAAATTACTTGAAGCTGGTATGTTATAACATTTTGTATTGTTGAATTTTTTATGGTTCTGTTGATGCATTCAACTTAAAATTTTGCAAGAAGCTTGAAATTGTTATTATATTCAACTTGGTTGGATCTGCGGTAACTGAAATTTTGAATATTTTTTCAATATATTCTATGGTTCTGATGACCCAATTGACGTAAAATTTTGCACAGAGTTTCAAATTATTATTTTATATAATTTGTTATATGTTATGTTATCGGCAATCTGTATAATGCTGCACCACAACATGATTATTTGGATGCCGAATTATAATATAATTTCAACTGATATCACATTATTAAAAATATGTATTATATTGAATTAAATCTATTTTTTTGAATGTTAAATATGAAATTTTGAATAATTATTTGTTCATTTGAGGTAAGCAGCAGAATATTTCCTCATTACTGTATCTATCTACTTAAACCTGATCTTTGGCATCTATGCTGCAATCTGTCATTGATTGTTTCGTAAGTTTGTAATGTTTTGAGATATTCCTAGTTATTTGCTTTAATAGTATGAACAGACTAGAATTGAACTTCATTAAACTTTATAACAGCTAAGTCACAACAATAATATCAATATCTACCAATATCTCTGTGATCATAGAACTGATGTAAATGGATAACAATTTTGAGCCCTGTGCAAACTTTCAAACTAATCACATCATCAGAACTATAGATGAAGAACAATATTGGAAAAAAATACCCAATATTTCCGGGTTGAAATTCTAACGACTATAAAAATGAAATTTCGCATGAAGTGAACTGGTTATTCTAAAATTAACTCAGAATCTCATCCATATCAGATCTGGATATCAGAAGTGATCGAAATAAAATCATCTAGTCAGTTCTCTATATTTTCACACTTTTTTTTTCTTTTCTTTTGAGGATCGAAATTGAGAATGATATTATCATCACATTATATCAGTCCGTTAGTTTTTTGAATGAAATATATGAACTTTTCAGAAAGGGAAATTGCTAGACTAAAAGAGCAATCTCGTTTAGATAGAGAACGTCGTCAAGACAAAGCAAAGTTTGATAAACATAAAGAAGAACTGGAAGAACATTATAGTAAGAGAATAGTTGCTGAAGAAATAATTTCTGATAACTCTGAAGAAGAACAGGATTGTTCAGTGAGGGTGATTAAGGAGGAAGAATCTGAAGATAAAGATTATGATGAATATATTAAGAGTGACAAAAGTGAAGCAACCTCCAGAAGCATAAGTAGAAGTAGATCCAGTGAGAAATCTGATAGAAGTGCATCCAGCAGAAGATCTAGAAGTAGAGAGAGAACCAGGTTAGTTGCTTTAATTTTGATAATTTATCTTTTGAATACAAAGGAAACTCAACTTTGAATATCAATCCAGCATAAATCTTGTAAGATTTCAACATAAACTGTAGTTTATATTAATATTGTAGTCATTGTGAATGTTGAGGTCCAAATAAATTGCAGGATACTGATTTTTTGGTATGTTGCTACAATACACTTGAGGAGTATTACGCCAAATTGGAAGCTTCAAAACTTGAAATATTTTCTTTTGAGAATCGATAAACCTCAACATTTTTAGAGTTAGAGTTTGTCTCTTGTGAAAGGCTGATTTTGTAAGAATAACGTTTTCAAAGTAGACAAAATTTCCTTGATTTCAAGGATTTCAAGCCCAACCGTAGTTCTGTAGGTCCTTGGTTTTTTGCTGTAAAAATTCATGCATCATATTCTTGATCTAGGAGGATCAAAAAAGTAGAGAATTTGAAATTTGTACCAAAAACCTCTTGTAGTTACCGAGACAAGTTCTGAACGCCGGAAGGACAGATGGATTTTTTATTTGATTATATATTGGATTTTACACATTCTGAAATGTCTGAGAAAATTTCAAGGGGTGTAGTTAATATTTTCTCTTCATTGAAAATAATAAACCTAACACATTTTCAAGAACTAATATATTTCTGACAATGGAAGGAAGTTTGAACTGAATGTTTCTAAATGTTGGTATTTCGTAAGCTCTCTAATTATTAGACAAGGAGGAAGATAAAACAATTTTGAAAAGTACGTATATTTATATTAATTAATCTATTATATTTATATGATTCTAGGAATCTCAGCGAGACTTGGCTGTCCATAGAGATGTAAATACGCGCCCCTTTGAGGTTTTTTTTGAGACACTCTTGGGCGCAAGTATAGACAGCTATATGGTCTCGGTTTGCAAGATAAAGGGTTCACTTCCTAGAGATCTAGATATCCTCGTTTAAGGCTCATATACCCCAATACTTGTGCCTCTCTTTGATTTTGATCCATCGGTACATCATATGGAGGACCTTTTGTCCAAGCGATTTACGAAATTCATTGCACTGGGTCATCAATGATTGTTTCAAAGGGTACTTCAAAATCAAAGATAGTTGCCATCACATCCAAGGGTTTTACCGAGAGATTTGAATCTAATTGATTCAATATCCTCTACAGTTTCTGCAGCCGGCTGCATTTGGTGACCTCCTCCGTTTTTGTCCACCATGCTTAAAATGCATAGATTACAATGGGGCTTACTACTGCTGAGTACAGCCATAGTACCATATCCGGTTTTATGGCCCATATTTTTTCAAAGAGTCATTTGCAGGCTCACATGGCGGCAGTGGCTCTGGAAAGAGTCTTGTCTATATGTTTCCTCCAGTTGAGCTTACTATTCAGAGTAACACTAAGATATTTGCACTCACTGGAAGACTTCTTTCAATATTTTCACTCTTTTATATGTGCAATCTTTGAGCACTAGTTCTGATCCTTTTAATGATTTCTTAGAGTTAAAAATATCTTTCATTTTTCTATGACTAGCTTAAGAAATATAGATCCAGGCTTTTCCATCTTTTTCTTTCCTACTCTCTGATGGGCTTCAATAACTTCGGACCTCAGCAATACTTCCATATGATTATTGATATAACGCAGTCTTTTAAATATTGATCCATGTTTTCACATTTTTTCCTAAATTTTCGAAATTTTCCTGAAGTTTTTAACCTTATTGTAAAATTAGCTTGTTCTTCACTAACATTAGTTTTTAGTGCGTTCACTTCGTTCAGAAATTGATCTATTTTCTGTTTGTTATTTATTAGTGTTATGGTTAAGATATCAAGAATCATTTTTGACACCTGTTCGGTAATCGTTCGCATGAATGTTTCTATATTTCACAGCTGTTTTATATTCACATCTGTTTTTTCTTTAACCTGATCTCTAGTCAAAGGCTTATTGGGGTTTTATTGAAATTTTTGTTAGTTGAACGCTTAAAAATTTCATGCAATTTGTCAAAATGCAAAGTGAAAAGTTGCAATTGACCCCAGGAGGTAATTGAATTTTTAATTGACGACATTTTTATTGCATAAAATATTGTGATAGAATATTATCTTTGGCTCAATAGGTTCCTCGGCATAATACAGCCTAAATACCTCTTAAAATTATTAACTATAATCAACATCAGCACTTTTAGATAAGGTACAGGACTTTTATGTCCTTTTTCATCTCAAAATTATTTTATGATAATAAAATTTACTCATAATGAGAAATATCAATTAAGGATACTTCAATTTTGATTAAATTGGCCCTAAATACAAATGATAAATTACACAAAAATTAATTGCTGCTTATTTGCTATTGGTATTATTATTTTCAGATCTTCTGAGCCTTCTCGTTCTGCTACCAGATCTCCTGAAAGTCCAGTAGATAGAAAATCAGAGGAAAAAGATATGGACAATCCCGAGCATCAGAAAGAGAGAAAACCCAAGGAGTTGGATGAAGATCTTCCTCCATACTATCCAGCTATTTCTGGTTGCAGATCTGTTGAAGAATTCCAATGTTTGAACAGAATAGAGGAAGGGACATATGGCGTTGTATATAGGGCACGAGACAAAAGAACTGATGAAATTGTGGCATTGAAGAAGTATGTTGTCCAATTAATTTTTTTTCTTCTTTTATTACCAGCATTGATAAACTTCAGAAATTATACCAGAAAAAAAAATCATTTCCTCCCTGTTTGTTATTTATATTTTGAAATATATTAACATCTAATCACAAAATTCCTTTATTTTCTTAACAGGTTGAAAATGGAGAAGGAAAAAGAAGGATTTCCAATAACTTCCCTGAGAGAAATCAATACTCTATTGAAAGGACAGCACAAAAATATTGTTACTGTGAGAGAAATTGTTGTGGGGAGCAACATGGATAAAATTTTTATTGTGATGGATTATGTTGAACATGACCTCAAATCATTAATGGAAACTATGAGGAAAAAAAAGCAATGTTTCACAGCAGGTTTGTAGAATAACTATATACAGGATGTTTCCTAAACATGCGGCAAAAATTCAGGGGGTTGTTCCTTGGACTATTCTAAGAATATTTTGTCCTTTGATGATTTTTGAAAAACCTATTTGTTTCGAAGATATAGGGGAAATAAAATTTCAGACAATAACATTTTATTATGAAAAATTACATGAAGATTCAACTCAACCTACAAAAACTGTTGAAAATGACCACCTCTAGCCAGCATACAAGCATCCAATCTTATCCTCATTGACTGCCGAACCCTTTCAAAAACACCAGGATCATTTCTTATTAAGTTACACCCAGCAATGATCCGATTTCGCAAGTCTTCCACATTTTCTACTGGAGTGGTATAAACTAATGATTTTAGATGGCCGTTTTTAGTAATTGGAATGTTGTTAAACAAATTTAAAAATAAATTGTACCTACTTA
Organism: Harmonia axyridis; assembly: GCF_914767665.1. Lineage (NCBI taxonomy): Eukaryota > Metazoa > Arthropoda > Insecta > Coleoptera > Coccinellidae > Harmonia > Harmonia axyridis. Next base: position 15,986,642 of record NC_059505.1, read on the forward strand.
GTAAACACAGTGCGGTACGCATTTTTATTTAAACTATTATTAATTTAAAAAATATGAAAAATGTTGTTCGCCCTGTATCTTTGAAACAAAGAGGTTTTTCAAAAATCATCCAAGGACAAAACATGCTTAAAATAGTCCAAGGAAAAATCCCCTGAATTTTTGCCGCATGTTTAGGAAACACCCTGTATATGAAATTTCAATAATTTCTGTTTACCCAGAAGGTGGTTAAGTTATGTTTTGTTCCACATTAACAAGAGTCATTTTAAAGTTGATAACTGTTCACTCTATATCTATATTATTATTTTATATTTTCATTCATAAATCTTAATCAAGGCCAGACAATTCTTTAACTACTAAAAAAAATATTATCACCGGGTAAGATGATTTCGAAGTTGCTTGAGAATTTTGCGGCTTTTTTACAAACACCTTGTTTTTTACAACCTTAAAAAAAATATTATAATTTTGTCCTTTAGAACAAATAGATAGACATATATATTTATCTAAACCTATTACCAATACAAAAGTCTTATCTTATCCAATGAACATACAATATAAAATACACAAAAACTTACATAAGTAAATATTCCACATTTAATTACATTTAATGATACTCATTTTTTATATTGCAGCTGAAGTAAAATGCCTACTCCAACAATTATTGCTTGCCGTTGCTCACTTACATGACAATTGGATACTTCATAGAGATCTTAAAACTTCGAATTTATTGCTTTCTCACAAGGGCATTTTGAAAGTAGGAGATTTTGGTTTAGCCAGAGAATATGGCTCTCCCTTGAAAGCCTATACTCCTATTGTTGTCACTCTGTGGTATAGAGCTCCAGAATTGTTGCTTGGTGCTAAGGAATACAGTACACCAATTGACATGTGGTCAGTTGGGTGTATTTTTGCCGAATTAACCCTGATGAACGCATTTTTTTCCGGGAAATCAGAAGGAGACCAACTTGAGAAGATATTCAGGGTAACTTGATATTATTATATAAGGTGTGTGAATAAGTCTTTCCCGTTTTTTTCAAATTTTGAGCCTTTTTTGTGAAAAATGGTTACAAATGAATTATTGAAAGTATTGGCCATCGCTAGCTACAACTTTTCCCCATCTTTCTGGCAACATACGAATCCCGTTGCGAAAAAATTCGACCGGTTTGGCCTCTATCCAGTCATCCACCCATTTTTTGGCTTCCTCGTAGGAATGGAAGTGCTGGTCAGCCAGGCCATGCGTCATCGATCTGAAGAGATGGTAATCAGACGGAGCAATGTCTGGACTATACGGCGGGTGGGGTAGGACTTCCCATTTGAGCGTTTCTAAGTATGTTTTCACCGGCTGTGCAACATGTGGGCGAGCATTGTCATGTTGCAAAATAACTTTGTCGTGCCTGTCGGAGTATTGTGGCGGTTTTTCTCGCAGTGCGCGGCTCAAACGCATCAATTGTCGTCGATAGACCTCGCCTGTGATCCTTTCATTCGGTTTCAGAAGCTCATAGTAAACCACACCTAGCTGGTCCCACCATATACAGAGCATGAGCTTGGCGCCATGAATATTTGGCTTGGCCGTCGATGATGATGCATGGCCGGGTAGTCCCCATGATTTTCTTCGCTTCGGATTATCGTAACGGATCCACTTTTCATCGCCAGTCACGATACGATGCAGAAAACCCTTTCTTTTATGTCGCTGAAGCAGCTGTTCGCAAGTGAAAAAACGCCGTTCGACGTCTCTCAGCTTCAGTTCGTACGGCTCCCAATTTCCTTGCTTTTGGATCATTCCCATGGCTTTCAAACGCTTGGAAATGGTTGTTCGGTCAACTCCCAATGCTTCAGCAAGTTCTTCTTGCGTTTGACACGAATCTTCATCAAGCAAAGTCGCCAATTCTTGATCTTCAAAGATTTGCGGCCGCCCGGAACGCTCCTTGTCTTCCACGTCGAAATCGCCACTTTTGAAGCGTCGAAACCATCCGCGAACACTTGAATCATCGACACAACCTTCTCCATAAGCTTCCTGAAGCAACCGATGCGCCTCGGCAGCAGATTTCTTCAAATTGAATCAATAAAGTGAAACTTCCCGCAAATGACGTCGACTCGGCTCAAATTTCGACCTTTTCACGATTTCAAAAATTTATGATGCGAAAAAATTTCAACTAATGTGTTAGTGTGGAATTGTTGACAGATGAATAAGCTTTGATTATGACATATGTAACCATTAAATACTCGCACAGTATTGGTGGCGCCATCTCTTACAAAAAACGGGAAAGACTTATTCACACACCTGATACTTTTATTATCATAGTATTTTCTTCTTAGATGAAAAGTAATGAGACTTTAATTTACAAGATTTTTTTCAGGCAACTGTCAACAATGAACATCAAATTAAGTATTAACATCTCACGTGCGTTTGATAACATCATTGTTTATTGCATATAATATGTAGATAGATAATATTTCATGATAAGGTCGATTGCAAACGTCGGACATTCAGTCATCGGCTTATTTGTTACTGCATAAGACACCTCAACCAAAAATTATGTGAACAACACAAATGTATGTTGCACTATCCCATGATTGATCAAAAATGAATACTGATGTGGTAAATTTGAGATACTGAAGAAAAAATAAATACATAACTGTAATTATATAACAATAAGTTCAAATTGCTATCATCAGATTTCAAAAAATAACAAATAATAATATAATACATGGTGATTCCTCGGGATGATTTATTACACGTTTATAGAAAACTAATCATAATTTAGAGCTGAAAATTTGCATATTGGCGTTTGTGACAATGATCTTTCTCCCTAAAATATTTTCAGATCTCTACAACTTCCGGTTATACCAGAAACAGACTACTACTTCCCTATTTCAAATGGCACACCCTGTATATTAGTGAATCATTAGATAGCTTTTTTGACGACAATTTCCTCATACCTTGGGTAAAAACTCGACGATTCATGAGTTAATGGGATTCTTACAAAATGGTGGCTTAGTACAAAACCTGCAAGGGTGCGCCTATTTCTATTTTTGACTGGGCGGCAGAAACGCTAGAGCGGGCCCTGGAGCCGGATTATCCAATATTAATTTTTAGCAGAGTTAGCTTCTTTTAGGGAAGCAAATTGGGTCTCTGCCTAGGGCGGCATTTTGGCTAGCGACGGCCCTGAATAAAAGAACTGATATCTTTTTTTTCTGAAAATTCTAACACGAAATATGGATGTTGTTTTTTATTTGTAGTTCCTTTTTGAAATGTTTCTCTGTCAATTTTATTTATCTCTTTTCTAGGAACTTGGCACTCCCAACGAAAAAGTATGGCCTGGTTTGAACAAAATTATGAAAATTAAGCTTCCAGAATATCCTAGGTCTAATTTAAGGATTAAGTTCCACAGTTTAACAGAGTTAGGGATCGATTTGCTGCTAGGGTTTCTCACTTACGATCCAGCCCAAAGAACCACTGCTGAGCAAGCTTTGAAACATCCATATTTCGATGAGGCTCCATTGCCAATTGATCCTTCTATGTTTCCCACTTGGCCAGCTAAAAGTGAATTAGGCCAAAAGAAAATTTCAGCTCAAAATTCAAGCCCAAAACCCCCTTCTGGTGGAGGAGAATATAAGAAATTGGTAAGTTTTCAAATTGTTCTTTCCTATTCTATTATATATCTTTCATAAAAATATTTTAGTTTTCTGCAAACTAAAATACATCCTTCAAAGTGTCAAATTACACTTCCAAATTTCGCTAGATCGGAGGCCTTGTTTTCTTTTCCTTACAATTTTTTCGAAAATATTTTGTTGTATAAACTTTCTCATGACAGTAATGAAAAAAACAAAAAAAGAATCATCCAAGTATCTGTATGAAAAATTGCCAATAGGGTTAGATAGAAATAGTATATTATTTTATAAGAAGGAGATGTGTAACTTTTTATGGTGAGCCTGTGGTTACCACCCGGTGAACTTAGTCAGGCCAGCCATGAAAATTCACTTTTCTTCCGAATGAAATAAGTTATTTATTTTAAACGTTTTGAAATTCATGAAGATCTGGAGATCCAACTTTAAACAAGCTTTATATTAACGATCTTTATACTTGATGGAATGGATTTGAAAATTTGCCTAGTTACAGTTGTCATGGAAATTAATTTTGACAGACATGAAGATAGTTTTCATTGATAGGCAACACTAAGTTGCATAGAATCCCTGGTGTGTGTACTGATTCGATTTTGTTTCAGAATTTTTGAGATATGCTTTGGTGTTCTGCTTACAAGAGTTTGTAAGGTGGCGCTCTTCAGAACTGTTCGAATTCCCGCTATCTGTCTGGCGCCGTTTGAAAATGAAATAATGATTTGAGACTCTGCAAACTTTCACAATAAATTACAATTCAGTTCCTATCGAATTTTTAATGAAATGAATGGAATATATAATGACAGCCGGCTATTGGTCTATTCAGAGAATAGAAGATTGACCCAAGCATCCTATATAAAATAGTATTATTCTATACTCACGAGAGTCGAGAATCGCGAGAAATGTCAAATATAAACGCTGTATGCGCCATTTGAAACAGACGCGATCTCTTGAAATCAAGTAGTATAAATCTGAAAAATCTCCCGTTTTGTCTGAAAGTTTTACAGGTATAAGTAGACACACCAGGTTTTCAATGCATCTTAGGCTACACTTAGTAATTCATTGTTGGTATAGCAACACTTTTCCCCCGGAGGAAGAAAAGTAGATCTTTTCGACGATCCTGTCAGTCATAATATGACGTTTTTATTGTACATTTGAAAAAAAAAATAGATCTTTGTGGCTTTGGCAGGTAGAGGGTGATGAAGGTGTATAATAAAATTGACTCAATAAGTCTAAGGCCTAACCAGTAAAAACACATTTTTGTTAAAAATTCGACTATATTCTCAAACAAGAGTGATATATGTACTCCGATGCTCCTTTAACTTTTCAAATCGTTTTCTAATGAACGATTCTTTTCTGCCTTCATTAGAGCCAAATACTTTTTTCCGAAGTATTCTTTTGAGGTCGGCAAAAAGCCAGTATCCACTGGGGGGCCAGGCAAGGGCGTCGGCAGCCGTTGGCAGAGAAGGGGGGCAGCAAACAAAACAAAATTATTCTCTCTCTCTCTCTTGTTATCAATAAATCATATCAAATTTATTTTACTAATTAAAACCAAATAAAAAACAACCTAATAAATCTACAACCTAACCTAAATACAACCTTCTCGGATTTTTCGAAAGTTCTTTAACTACCCTGTTGTTGAATTGTTCGAAGTGCTTCACGATAAATGCTCATCATCGACAAACCGTTAAGTCGACTCTCAACCATCGAACTCCTTAGCTCAATCTTAATTCTTCGCAGGGTGCTGAATGATCTCTCCACAGTGCAAGTAGTGCACGGTAGAGCGATAAAAAATTTCTAAGTCTTTTCCGTCTCAGGAAAAAAGTTCCGTGTTAAGTAAGGAATAATTATAGACCTCCTCCAGTACTCAGATGGGCTAGTGGCTGGTTGTTTTCTTCCTGTGAATTTGTCTTTCGACAGTCCGGGGCAGTGTCTCTAATTCTTTTTCTAGTCTGAGCTTTTTGGCGTTAGTGAAGACATCTTTCATTATTTCCTTACTTTTTCTGCATCTTTTGATCATTTGCAAAATTTTTTTCATGTGCTGTTAGCCCTGAATATATACAGAGATAAGGATTGGAGAACATTCACCACAGGCTCTAACAGAGCGGAGTATTTTGCTGTTAGAGCAAGGCAAACACTTTTTTTTTTTTTTGAAGCAGCGGCGTGGAGCTGGAAAGCATTCTTCCGTGTGGCATTGTTTCCATCTCGGGATAAAAATTCTAGAGCCTCCATTATCCTCAGGAAATTTTCTTCGAAAACTGATGGTTTTGTGTTTTTCACTCTATCTTGTTACACAGAGTCTTGAAATATTGGGTATCAGTTTTTTTCGTTAAACTGTTTCTCGAAAGAAGTAATATCTTTGGTGGTGTTGCATTTTCCCTACATTTGAACCAATAAAATGATGTTATAAATTGTCTTACCAATATAAACTGCTCTCTTGCTTCCACACAGCACCGCACTGTATAAGGATGTAAGGGAACAGGGTAAGGATTGAAATGAAACAAAATGGGACTTATACAATGCAAACTGACCTTCTAATGAACTGTAATCCGAATATATTTGAAATGTCCGTTAATTAAACCAAAAACCGTTATAATAAAACACCGAAAACTTTTACTAACAACCTTTAACTATTCTTTCCGACAACCGATACATCTCATTAATTAATCTAACAAAACAGTCGTCTCGATTTCCCAGAATGCGCGACGTTGCCAAAACTAAACATCATAATTACTTAAAAAGGGCTAAAACAGGTGGTTTCCATTGTGTTTGGTGTATTTTTGACGGAGGATTGCTTGTACTCTGCCTTTTTTCCCAGACATCCGTCGAATCAAAGGCACTTTACTGGATTGAGTTCTTTGGACACAAACTGATCAATTACTTTTGCGATAAACTTTGCGTCCAGACCTTCTAATTCGACAAAAACAACAAAATCTTCTTGTACTCTGTAATATTTTGCATAAAAATATCGTATTCTAATAGATAATTATTCTTTTCCTGTAATGTCTGCCGTTTTATCTGCTAATACGCTATATGCTCTTGCCTCTTTTACGTTATCCATAATATCCCCTTTCAGCACTTCGCCACAAATACTAAATGATTTTCATTTTGGATATCAACTGATCGGTAGCTCGCGCATTTCCTGTCGTGTTCGATGTGATTTTTGAGAACTATGTCACCAGCGTTGATTCTCAAATTATACAAGTCCTCCAGTATTCCTTCTCAGTACTGTTTACCTCGCAATGCCATGTCATGGGACCCACAAAATAAAATAATAATAGGAAATAATCGATCATATAGTTTTTCTGTTTTCTTCAATATGGTCATGGGACCCACAAAATGAAATAATAATAAGAAATAATCGATCATTTAGTTTTTATGTTTTCTTCAATAACGCTTATATCTATTCACCTGAACATCCACGGGCAGATTTCCATGGAACGACTTAGCAGCTTCTACTGCCTCCTTATGAAAGTGGGTTTTCACATGATTTCTGCAACTCTAGTGTATAAACGAACCAAGAACTTTTACAGAACACATATTTGGCTGGAACGCTTGTTTTTTTTTGTGTAAATAGAAATAGATATGAATGTAACTTTCGAAGCCATTTATTTCCTTAAATCATTGAATTCGGTCATATATGTTCCCATAATGTTTTTTGTCTAAATTACAGAACTTTTCATACGGCAAAGTTCATCGGTGAGCTCATAAATACGCCACTGGAATATTAAATTTTTGTGTTCGATACTCTTCTGGAATTTTCGATGATTCTAGTTATACTATTCGCACGAAATTCTGCTTGAAGCTTGAAATGATCAATTTGAGCATGGTTTTTATCGATTTGTTAAATACGCGAAATCATCTCGATCCGGGCTTAACTCTATGTTTTGACACGCATCTTTTGAAGCTTGGTACTAACGAGAAAAATAATCCCCCCAAAAAAAATTGAGTGAGGCTGGCCTTGGTTATGGCACCTCCAGTATAAATAAGCCGCCCAGGAAAACTTTTTTTCAAATATTTCTCCGAAATCATCATTCAAGTTGGTACAATGACATCTGGTAGCTTCTGCAAATACGAGGGTGAATCAAATATAAACGAGACTTTTTTTGTAATTTATTTTTATTTTGAACGCAAAAAAGAATATAGTTTATTTTTCTACATAATCTCTTGATTTGGAAACACATTTTTCCCGGCGGATAGGCAGTTTTCAAATTCCTTCCACGTAGAAAGATGTAGATCGTGTCTGCAGCCAATTGCGCACGTAGGCTTCAACCTCAGCAACACTATCGAATCTTTGGCCTCCCAAAGCTTCCTTGAGAAGGCCAAACACATGAAAGTCACATGGTGACAGGTCTGGACTGTTAAGAGGGTGTTCCAATGTTTCCCACCCAAGTTGCTTCAATTTTTTCCTAGTCAAGGCTGCTGTATGGGGGCGAGCATTGTCATAGAGAAGATCGATAGGTCACGTCTTTGGCTGCGACATGTGAGTCGGAACCTCATTCAAAACGTCGCAGAAGTAGGTCGGATTAATTGTCCTGCACCCATGCAAAAAATCGAGATACAGCAATCCACGCTGGTCAAAAAAAAATCGAGATATAGCAATCCACGCTGGTCAAAAAAAAAACGGTAGGCAAAACCTTGCCAACCGACAAACGCGACTTGGCTTTCACTGGTCCAGGTTCTCCTTGTTTCCTCCACTCCATACTCGCTTGTTTAGGCTCTGAGGTGTAATGGTGCACCCATGTTTCATCACAGGTGATCATGTGATGAGAAATTGGTCTCCTTATTCCTGAAATCGTGCAAGAAGACGCCCACACACCTGAAGACGATGCAATTTCTGGTTAGTTGTGTGAAGGCGAGGAACCCACCTGGCGCACACCTTACCTTTATCAAAACCATATGCCAGTTAATATTTTGTATTCGATTCGCAGATCGTGCATTTTGTTTAAGTTGCTGACTGATTTAATTTTTCCCAGCTAGCTATATGTTTGATTTGAATATTCAACAAATATCACTTTTTCTCAGATAACTATTTTTTATGTTACAGGAAGAAGATGAGTATGGTTTCAGAATAGGAATCGGCCAAGAAAGGAATTTGGGAACAGGATTTAGTCTGAAATTTTGATAAATGATATATCAATTGTATAAGTGTAAATTTATAATAAGAATACATTCAAATAAAATGTTTTGAACAAATATTTGACTCTCAATTTAATTAAATACTATTTTTTTCATATTGGCAACCTTCAGTGATAACTTGAGTATTGAAATAGGAAGAGGCTCAAACCAGGTGGTTTTTTGAAGATTAAGTTCCTTTCTCAGTATATATGTATATATTGTTTTTCGGCAACCGTCCGGGAAGTGCTCACTTCCCGGACGCTTTTTCTCTGAGAAAGTAGCATTTCCCGGCCTAGTCCGGAAAGTACGTACTTCCCGGACTAGGCCGGAAAAGAATCATATAATATATAGCAACCGAGATAACGGCTGACAGTTCATATGAAATTAGTTGTCAAAAATTTGCATGTTTTTTTATCGCAATCACAAGAAAATATGGAAAGCAGCAGCGATAGTGTTATTTTACATGGTTGCCGAAAAAATATTGTACGCAACACGCCCGGACTTGTTACGTAAATTACTATTATAGACAGCAATACAAAAAAATTATAAGTTATAAGTAATAAAACATGTGTCCATAAACCTCATTATAAGCAGAGGAAATGTGAATGGGGCATATGATACAAGAACATAGATAAAAAACTCAACAAAAACTCTATCTCCCCGTATAAGTGTTGTAATTGGTTTTTGTATTTGTTTACAGAATGAGCTGAAATATTCATATTGAAGGGCTTCTTCATCCTAACAAAATCTTTTCCATATTCCATACTTCCTGTTCACCAAAAGTTGACGACGCATATATTATAATTAAATCTGAAAACAAAAAGAAAAGAATCAGAAAGAAGTAATAAATGTTATAGTTTACCGTCAGATTTTAGGAGACGTTTAGACTAGTCAAGGCCTTTATTGAGAGTCTACAGGGTGATTTATCTGATTTGACCGATTTTTCTTTTATTCATAACTTTGCTAAGGCTTTATCAATATTGATGAAATTTTCAGTGTAGAACAATATGATTGTCTACTTTCAATAATTCCAACAATTTCTCAAAAATACAGGGTGGAAGTTATGATGAGTTCAGATTAAATTTGAAGATTGAAAAAACAACCTGTTCATTCCGTTTTCAAAAATTCGCTGTCTGCTTCAGGTTCTACCATAAGTTTACATTACTGGAGCGTTTTTATTTTTTTTTGGCACACTTCCGGTTTTCCTAGAAAAAATTTTTAAAGATGAACAATATCGCTATTTCGCTTCAAGGCAACCGGTGTGAAGTTATCCACATCCACAAGTACACTCCGAGGGAAAAATAGGGTCCAATCAAAAAATGGTATAATTATGATTTTCAATATGAAAATGGATAGTAATTCATTATTTGATTCAAGCGATACAGACTTTTTATATTTTTTTCTATTATTGAACATTTTTTAGCAATTCAGAGGGTTGTAAATGTTTCTAGTAAAAAATTCATAACTTTTTTGTTTAAAAGAGTACCGTGTTCTGCTTTCAGTAGGAAAGTTCAGTTTCAGCAGAAAGATCGGTAGCGTAAGTAGCTCCGCTACTGATAGGTATCAGTTTGGTAACGTTGATTTTCTCTGCTGGACGGGTTGCTCCTTTTTTTGACTGTCAGTTCCGTGGTTCCTTCTTGAAGGTTATGCTATGATTAAAAATAACTTTCTGTTATATTATAGATTTCAATTTCTAAGTTTGCTTTCGCCCTTCGATACTATTACTCTTTTATTGCAACACCCATAGATAAGGCAACACCTTCCAAACATTGATCATGGATTTGAGAGTTATTCCATTCATTTTTGATGACGACGAAGAAATAAATATAATCAATACAATAATTGGACCTGTGCTAGAGTTGGCTGAGCCTTTGCCTAATTTGGAAAGTTAAAATAGAGCATTTATTCCAAAAAATGAAAATTTTTATGAAAATACAATTCCTCTTGACATGGGAGATCTATTCAAAGAACATTTCAGAATATCCCGAACAGCTTTTGATGTATGTACTTTATATGTATATGTATATATATATATATATATATATATATATATATATATATATATATATATATATATATATACAAAATGTGATATTTCCTAAAGTAATTAATAAACAATGGTTTAAGGGGTGTTGGAAAACTTCAATTGTTACTAACTTCTTTATTTCATCAGTCGACGTTTCGATCCTTGGTTGGGATCTTCTTCAGGACTTCTATAATATATATATATATATATATATATATATATATATATATATATATATATATATATATATATTTATTTATTCATTCATTCCTCTCTCCCAAACAGCAAAATCTGCTGGTATCAGAGACTGAGTTTACATAAAATTTTTTAAACAACAATAATAATAATAATAATAATCTTTATTGGTCCCTCAAGACACCTAAGTGTATGGGACAAGTCAAATACAAATATATACATTTCAATTTACATCAACTATATGGGGACCATCCTGGTGAAATTCCTGTACAGAGTAATAACACTTAGATAACAATGTAATTCTCACCTTGCTCTTAAACGCTAAGAAGTTGAGAGATTTCAGAAATTTAGGAAGAGAATTATACATTTTTATGCACTGATACATTGGGGATTTTTCAAACTTTTGAGTTCTGTGTTTAGGCACAAGTAAAATATCTTGGTTCCTGGTTCTATATTCATGGTTATTTGACAATCTGGTCCACCTTTTTTCATTTTCTTTTGCATACAGCGAACATTTAAATATGTAGATACATAATAATTCAGTTTCAAGAAAAAATAAAGCAACAATTCTATATATAAATGAAATCTTCTAATTTTTGCTATTTTAGGATCTTTCCCATATTATCGCTGCAAATTCGAGCGGTCCACATAAAATTCCTTTGGAAAAAAAAATTTTATTCACACTTTAGATGATCGCAAAGCAGGAATGCTATTTAGCAAGTGGTGACCGCTTTAGGCTTTCTCATGAGTAGAATCTCTGTTCTAAGTTTTTAGGTACAAATATACTTATTGTATTGAACCAAAAGTAATCAAGGAAAAATATAATTTTTTTTTCAAATCATTTATTTCATACTACAAAACTGGCACAGAGGCTTTTAGCTAATACACTCATAACTAGTGTAAAACAAACAATATTTATTCATTCATTCAAATTCAACAATAAATGAAAGCTTATTTATACAATTGTAGGATCTTTCCCGTATTATCACAGCAAATTCAAGTGGTCCATATAAAATTAATTTGCGAGTTGATTTTTATATTAGTTCTTTTCTTTTGAGTTGTTAGGTAACAATTTCCTTAATATATCATTCCTTTCTGCCGTCAACCTATTCTTTTCAGCCATCAACCTAGTCTGTTCCTTCAAATCCTTTGATATTTGGGAAAGGAGGTCCAATCGCCTCTCTTCAATTTCAACCATTTTTTTTCTATGATCATATAATGATTTATTTCGCGTCTTTTTTTTCTCTTTCTCTTCTGACGTATCATTACTTTCAGATCGAGGTCTTTTTCTAGAATTTGATTCTTTTGAAATGCAGGGTGAATCAGGACACTCTGAGGATGATAATGAATGGTCCGATTTTGAAGCGTTCCCCTCAAAGTATTTCTGGCAGAAAACAATATCTGGAAAAAGTAATTTCTTTCTTAGTACGAAAATAAAAAAAATGCGTTCCGATTAGGATATCATTACGAACAGAAAATTTTTATTTCAATCAACAGAAACATTAACCTATAACATTTCACGCATTTACTTACCATTTTGTAGTCTCTGATGAATTTGTGGAGTTTCTGTCACACCATAAGTAATATTATTAGAAGAATATCTAAAAGTTTCCATCTTTGCTATGTTTGAAATTCAAATTTCGTCCCAAAACAAATGTCACTTGTCACTAACTCAACACGTTACCAAAAAGGAGCTTAAAATAAATTCGCTACCGAAAATGGCGACCGCTCCGTAGCATACGCTCCCTAGCGGAAACTGATCGAACTTTATAGAATATTGACAACTGTTCCACAACTATTGTGTCTGCTGAACGCGCCCATTGACATACTCCATATAGTTTGTCAGATCTCGGGGAGGGGGAGACTGCGATTTTGGGGATATTTTCTAGATATCATTCATAACTTTTTTTAAATGAAAGAGTACCGTGTTCTGCTTTTAGTATGTGGTAAACAGAGGAAAACTGAATCACTGAATTGAACCCCACATAGTTTGTCAGACCTCGGGGAGGAGGGAAACTGCGGTTTTGGGGGTATTTTCTAGATAAAAATTCATAACTTTTTTAAATGAAGGAGTACCGTGTTCTGCTTTCAGTATGTGGCGAACAAAAAAAAAACTGAATCAAATGCCATACCCCACATAGTTTGTCAGCCTCGGGGAGGGGAGAGACTGCGATTTTGGGGGTATTTTTCCACAAAAATTTTTAACTTTTTCAAATGGAGGAGTACCGTGTTCTGCTTCTCATATGTGATACACAGAAAAATGTTTGGGATGAATCTATAACATTTCTTGGATCTTAAGAAATAGGTTCATGTCTCATGCATTACTTCAAAAACATAATGTGAAAACCAATAAATTAATAATGTATTCTGATGGAGAACAGAACAGAACAGGAACATTGAGATAGCTTTGGTCATTCATTTTCAATAGGTATGTGAGACTTTGGCGTCATTGAAAAAAAAAATTTCCATCTTTTATGTTCCCAATGTTATCTTTGCTCCCATTATGATATTCACCTATATCATAATGAGAGCAAAGATAAAGAATCCATTTCAAGTAGTTCCAATGAGGAAAGAAGACTGATTCTTCAATCAACTGACAAAAACAAAGATCTTCTGGGGATTATTTCGCACATTTTTCGATCTTTCTAGATAGAGAGCTTCTTGTTCTCTGTCAGCCTACTTAGGCCACATGCAATTTTTATTACTCCAGAGGAGTAATAAAAACTGGTGTTCTTTGTCGGCATTATCTTAAAGTAAATATAGAATGAATCTCGATACTGGGTAATTGTTATTATCTAAGAGTGTAAGAGTATTTCTATTGGAGGAAAATGTGAATATTAGAGAAGGGAACAGAGAAATAAGATACCATCAATAGATTATTTTTGCTTTTGCTCTTGATGCAGACATTGCTTGTATGAATTACTCCCATTTTGCTAGTTTACATACTTATTTTTAGTTTCATTTTAGCGTTATATTTTTATTGAAAAGACATTTGAGTTTGCCTATTTCAGTGAATTGTGAAAATTGGTTTATATTTTTTGTAGTTACGTTTCATCAATTCAAAAAGTAAGTAGAAAATTTTAGACATATACTATTTTTAGAGAACATTACATATTACATTGTGGTACTGAATTGATAGAATATTTAATTGCACACTTTTCTCTATTTTCTCTGCAAATAATTGGAGTGCACTTTTGTTATCACTAGTGGTAGAAAGAATCCCCTATCTACAGAAAATTGTAACCTAATTCTGTCACTTCGGAGGAAACAATTGGGGATGAAATTATTTTCTTGGAATAATCACTCAAATTTGCCTGGAATTTCAATAAGTTTTAGCATTGTTTAAGGGTGTTCAATACCTTGTTCATACCACTGCTATTTCAGTGCTAATTTCAGTGCATTCCAATTCCAAAGTACAGGTCGGATTCATTTCATTTTTTGAGTGAACAATGACGTGATAGTGAACTTGAAGATCTCGTCTCGATTTTCAAAAAAAAATCGATAGTATTCCGAAAATTGAACTTTGAAATTTAACACTTTCTTTAAATGACTATTCAGCTTTAGAGAGACTTCCCATTTCAAGTAACTCATCCACAAATGTTCAGTGATATTATGAGTTTTGAATTGGTGCAAACATTTTTAAAAAATTGCTTGATTTGCTCTAGTTATAGATGTTTTTCAAATAGAATTATGCTTTTTGGAACGCCTCCCAAAGGTTTACGCCTTTTTGCAGCATAAACACCAATAGAATCTTGAACTGTATTTTATGGCTCGAGATGAATGACACTTTTATGATTTATGAAGGTAGGGTTTCTCTGGTTGGCTAAAATTGTGGACATTACTAGTTCATGTCAATATTGCAATGAGGATAGGGATAGATAGAAAACTTGTGATGAAATTATTGTTAGAATTACAAACGATACTGTTCCTAAAAATATATATGCTAGCTGATTTTATTCGTAATGATATCTAGAGAAGTACATTTTGAGCGCTTAGTAGCATAAAGAAAATTTCAAAAGTCATAAAGAAATTAAGATAAAAAAATGGTATCTGGATTTTTGCCGAAATATGGAAAATTATTAATATTTGAGAAATCTGAAAAAAAATTCTCAAAAAAAAAATTTCTTGTGCAAATCTCTCTATTCCCGAAACTCTATCTACAATATTTATCGTTTTAATTTAACGCTAAAAATAGGCAATTCTTGATTGAGAAAATTTTCTCGTACTTCCTTCATTAATATTAACTTGGAAAAAATTTTAGTAAACATTTTTCGCTTCGTGAAGCCATTCTTGTATACATACCTCCTTGAAAATTTCATGTCATAAAAGTTTTAGAAATTGCAATATTTTTTTCAAAATAATTTTTTTCGTTAACAAAAAATGAAAAATTTATGTAATGCCATGTAAAGTGATGTGAGTTTTTTCTTTTTCATCATCATATACCGTTTCTCCATTAGCGAATGACATCTTTTAATCCAAAAAAAATCCGCTGTTTGTGTAATTGAATTTCAATAATATGAAATATTGAAATATTCCATTTTTTCATAAACAATTTATGAGCCTACGGTCATTTTTTTCTCGAGTTAATAGATGCCTTCGTTGATGAAGGAAGGATCATAACATATTAAATTGAAAAAAATTCACAACATTATATTTTTCGTTTCTTTAGATTTCTTAAATGTTGATAGTTTCCGAGATATCACTTCGTCACGATAGCCGTACTTTTCGAATTTTGTGACGGTTATGGTCTCCAACGATAGTGTTTGACTCACTGATGACGAATCCGTCCTCAAATTCGATTCTGGTCAGCCCGTCAGGCCGTCCTATACATGACAAATATATGATATGCAGCCCTTTCTCACTATCTATATATTCAATTTCAATGAATCTATAAATCAAACTAGAGCTTTATGAAACGTTATTTCTTAGAATATATAATAAAAGATATTTGTAGACAATTCAATTTTGAAGGCATAACTTATTCCATTTATGAAAAGGAACTGTGTAATTAGTATATTTTCTATATGATGAGTACCTATATATTCGAATGGATGATACAAAAAATATTAGTTTAAGCTATTCGAAAAACGTGTGAATAACAGTGCATTTATTGTGATATTTTTTATATTACTATTATTTTATACCTCAATTATGGCGAAGCGCCCTTATTCATCAAGATTGCATAACGCGTAGGGCTTCCCCTTGCACACCAAAAAAAGTTCTTGAGATTTGTAAAATATTTTTTCTTCGATTGACCGCAAATATTAATTTTGCAGACACATATCAATCAGTAAAGCATTACTTTTCCTGCCTAGACAGCAAAGTAAGTAGTTTCATGAATAGGCATCATCAGAAATGATTAATGGAAATAAAACATTCCAAAAAGTTGTCAAACTATATTTATTATGGACATATACATTTCCATAGCAACCAACCATACCAACAATTGCAATTTGTATCAAATTTTATTTTAATTTATCACTACAAAATAAATGAAAAGATCGATATTCAAGCTAATATCGGATGAAAATAGTTATTTTCAAATAAAAATTACTTTCAATAGTTATTTATTTTACTATAGGTAGCAAAGTAGTAGATAGATTGCCGCGGCTGATAGTTCATAGCCGAGTCATATTATAAAAAATACTAATACATGGCTGAGCGTATCGTGGCTGGGAATTCAGCTAAGGAAGTCAATCACTACTTTGTCGCCTAGTAAAACAAATTATTGTGTGAATTTTATTTGACAATAACCCTTTTCATCCGATTTCGATGAAACAAAGCTTGAATATTGAACTTAGATGAGCTGAATATATCTGTAAAAACCCAAAGTGACACCCGATAGACGGAACAAAATACAACTTTTCATTCCTATTCTGTTCCCCTTTTCTTATTGCCCTCACTAATTTTTTTTACGACTTATAATACGTGTCAAATGTCAAATAATCATTCTGAATTTCAGGAGAATATAAAAAATTCTCATCTAGATAAAGAGACCGACAACAATAACCTAATAAATCACATATCTTATATTCCTATACACAGTGTTGTGGCCTCCAAAGGCGCATAAAATGAGAACTCAAAAGCTTTTCGAATTTTTCATTCTACAAATCTCAATATGCAAATTTTTCTGATTTTCTCTGTGAAATCTTATAACCAGAGATGATCATATATTTTTTCTCAATTCTAATAAATTGCTATTTCTATTATCCATACTCAAAATGAGTCCATGACAGTGGTTCCTTGTAATTTCTGTCTTCACAATATTTTCAGCGATTTTCTTATTTAGTATTATATACCTAGACAGTGGCGTACCCAGACATAAGCCTTGGAGAGGAGATAAAGGAAAAAAAGATTCAAATTTTCCTTCTTTTGAAAAAGTTTTTCAAAGAATTCTGCTTACTCATAATAAGATTGTGATATATAAGGTTGTAACATATAATGGATATTCCTCCTGGGGGGTATAGATCCCCCTTATCCCCCCCTAGGATACGCCATACGCCACTGTATCTAAACTGAACTGAATTTCTAAAGTTTATAGAAACACAAATTTACTCTTCATCGAGAGTTGAGATTTATTAGGGGTAATAAATACCAAACAGGCGGTTCTTCAAATAGAATGGGTGTGTCAGGTACAAATCTACCAAAAATTTTCGGGTAGCTCCATCTAGCGGAATTGCAGTTTCAGCGCAAAGTAGTCTACAACCTTAAGGAGAAGATAGTTGGTTACTCGCCCTGCAAAGGGCATTGGATGTGCGTATGTGGCGGTACCTATTAGAATTATGTGGCAAACTCAGAATTTTTGTGGTCCATCCTAATACGCCTTCTAGGCGGCTATTTCTATAATCATTTGTCGGTAAAGAAGTTTCTACATTGGGTATAAAACTTGACGTGAAGAGTAAATAATCGGAGCAGCGTTGCCAACCGTACGGTAATTACCGTACATGTACGGTAAATTGATGCCAAATACGGTATACGGTCCGAATGGGCTACCGTACGCCGAAATACGGTAATTTCAATTGCGATTTTTCTAATGCATCTCAATGTATTCTATTCAAGACAAACCCTTAAAAATGTAATTCATTAACTAGTGCCATCTCGTAGCGAGACCCAGAACTAGAAAAATGCTCGGCAAGCTTATCTGTAACGTATATTGATAAGTAGATTCCTGCCGAGAACCAAGAATTCTAGGGGGTTTCCACAAACATAATAATTTGTCTATGAGGCGATTTTCCCCGTAAGAATTTTTTCCTTAATTTGAGTTGAACCTTGAACCGTTGAAGCGTAGATTCATGTCATGACATATTCTGGGGAAAACTCCAAAAATATACGAATGAAATGGGTGTATTTGAATTCCAGAATTTGTCACAGTTCGTACTGAATATATCAGTGACGGCTCGTGCCCTCGAGATGTGGGTCGGCCACACACACACACATATATATATATATATATATATATTTTTTTTAAATTCACACTAGCGTGGTTATATATATATATATATATATATATATATATATATATATATATATATATATATATATATATATATATATATATATATATATATATATATATATATATATATATATATATATATATATATATATATATATATATAAATATACAGGGTGTTTCCTAAACATGCGGCAAAAATTCAGGGGGTTGTTCCTTGGACTATTCTAAGAATATTTTGTCCTTTGATGATTTTTGAAAAACCTATTTGTTTCGAAGATATAGGGGAAACAAAATTTCAGATAATAACATTTTATTATGAAAAATTACATGAAAATTCAACTCAACCTACAAAAACTGTTGAAAATGACCACCTCTAGCCAGCATACAAGCATCCAATCTTCTCCTCATTGACTGCCGAACCAGGATCATTTCTTATTAAGTTACACCCAGCAATGATCCGATTTCGCAAGTCTTCCACATTTTCTACTGGAGTGGTATAAACTAATGATTTTAGATGGCCCCATAGGAAATAATGTAAGGGGTTTAAGTCCGGGGAACGAGCAGGCCATAAATGAGGTCCACCTCTTCCAATCCAGCGATCTCCGTATGTTAATGTTATTTAAACTATTATTAATTTTAAAAATATGAAAAATGTTGTTCGCCCTGTATCTTCGAAACAAAGAGGTTTTTCAAAAATCATCCAAGGACAAAACATGCTTAAAATAGTCCAAGGAACAACCCCCTGAATTTTTGCCGCATGTTTAGGAAACACCCTGTATATAAATTTTCCCACACCCCTTATCATACTTATAACTATATAAATAAATATATATAAACAAATAGATTTCCACGTCACCCAAGAGGACGGGTTGGTTTTTTGTTTTTAATGGGAAACCTCACCTAGAATAGCCCTATTATAACCCAATATAAAAATGTAGTTCTCAAATCAATGAAAACTGAAATAAAATGAAACTCTTGAAAAAACAGAAATAATAAAATATTCAATTATCAACATAAAATATATATTTGAATAAACATAGAGAAAACCTCTCACGAAAACATATAAATAAATGTATAAAATATAAAAAAATCTTATAAAGACCACAAAAAATATTGTGGAAATGACCGCATGTATTCTGGTCGAAAATGTATGAGCTTGCTTACCCTTTATTCATTTTTATAGATCAAATCAATTCGACGATCTTTCTTTGTCGCGAAGTCATCAATTATTTTCTCGAAAAAAATGTTTCCTCTGGCTAGTTCTTTAACTAAACCTCTTTCGATTGATATCAGTGCCAGGTTATTTAAACGGTCTTGAGACATCATGTTCCTACTGAAAGATTTTATTCTTTTGAGCGCTGAAAAACTTCTTTCTACTGACGCGGATGTTGGTGGCAGGGACAAAATCATACAAAATAACTTATATAATTCAGGAACATCGTAAACAATATTATTTGAGAAAATGAATTCCGTAATACCATTCAGCATATTTGAATTGCCGAAGATAGCATTGTCCCAGTACATGATCAGAAAATCAATACCTAACTACTATCGAACGGCATAAATAAGTTTTTTTCTGATTAAGACGTTATATCCCATAATCAACCATTCATTTGAATATATTTATTATATTTTCATGATCTGAAAATCAATAGCTACTATCGAACGGCATAAATAAGTTCTTTTCTGATTAGGACATAATGTCTCATAATTAACCATTCATTTAATTATCAAATATTTGAAATAAACTGTAAAAAGTTGCTGCTTGACGCTCTGCAATAGGATAACCGGCCAGCCGACCCTGTGTATTGGGAAGCGACCTTACATCGAGTTGTTGTGCCGTTCTACTGAGTGGTCGTATTCTGGGCGTATGTCGTAGTATCTTTTCCTTTACGTAGCGCTCTCGGTAGCGCTGGTTCCGCCATCGTCTCTCGGCCGACCTAACGTGATGAGATGCTTTCAGTGATATTCCAGGAGTTGCAATTGTATAATTGTAACATTTGTGTTACATTTCAGACCTAATGTTACGGTGTTACGTACAATTCTGGAATAACTTGTTTGGGGTGATGTTACGAAAAGTAACCATTTACGATTGTGGTTTGTTACAATTTATGAAAGGGAATAACAACGCTGGATGCTTTGGAAATCGAATATTAGGTGGGTCCGAAAGAAAATATTGGCCGGTATAAGTTATATTTTCCTGTTCTGAGGGGAAATATTCATTACCGAGGGAATTTGGATATCGAAATCGATAACTCCGATTGAGTTTGAATGAATTGAATATCTAGAACTATTTTCTATTTCCTGATAATTTTTGGGTCGGCCCGGCCGACCCTGCCGACCCTGACAAGCCGTCACTGGAATATATTATCCCTTCCGCACTCAAATGCTGAATGCGAAAGAGTCTTCAGTAAAATAAACTTGGTTGAAATAAAACAAAATCAAGAAATAAGTTAATAACTAATACAATCAATGGTTGTTTATTAACGTCTCAGTGTGTGAAAAAAGATGGTAACTGCGTAGATTTTACACCTACTCAGAATATGTAAGCAAGAATGAACAAAATGGATATGTATTCTTCCAGTTCTAGTATCGAAGTTGATGAAGATGAATTTGTCATAGACGGTTGAAATATAAATTTTTTTTATAGAATAAATATACCTGATCATCACACACATATATATATATATATATATATATATATATATATATATATATATATATATATATTTTTTTTTTTTTTTTTCACCTTTGTAGGGTATGGCTTGAGGAGCGAGAATGCCGGGCCGAGTTGGCCAAGGCATTGTTACTCACTGGTCAAAAATCCGCGTACAATTCTTGTCGTCCACAAGATCACCTCTCTTTGTGCATCCGATATGAGTCTCTCTTCCAATCCAAGATGGTGAGTATTTTCAACTAAATGTTCCTCAACCAGTCCATTCGTGCTGATGATAAGGGGAAGTATCGTAGTGCTGGTGAGTTTGTAGATTTCTTTTAATTCGAATGACAGGTCATGATATTTAGTCCTTTTTTTAGTGTAAGCTCTTTCGATGTTGTCATCCGCTGGAATGGTGATGTCGATGATTATCACCTTCCTGTTCGCTTTGTCGAATATGACAATGTCGGGTCGATTGTGTGGAACAGGCCTGTCCGTGGTAAGTAGAGAATCCCAATATAACCTAGTTCCATCATTCTCCAGTATTTCCCTTGGTATATACTCATGCACCTTCTTTGTTTCTTTTATTAGTCCGGCTTGGATGGCAATGGCCTGGTGGTATATCTTGGCCATAGCGTTGTGGCGATCTGTGTACTCTCTGGGAGCCATTACCGAACAGGACGAGGTGATGTGCTGAATGGTTTCAAGCGACTGAGCACACTTGCGGCATCTATCATTAGGTATGTTTTTCCCTATTATATTTTTCAGGTACGCTCTTGTGGGGACCACCTGATCTTGGATGGCCGCCAACCTGCCCTCCGTCTCGGCAAATAGATATCCAGATTTGAGGTAGGAGACTGATTTTTCTTTATTGACTGTTCTTCGTTTCAGGGCCGTCGGATATCTACCATGAAGGGCTTTGCCATGCCATTCTTCAGATAATTTCTCAGATGTAGGAGGTTCAGTTGGTTGGTTGCTGGATGCAAGGTTCAATGCTGTGATGTTCTCATCTTCTTTACACAGAACTCTGGAGAATGGTGTGTTTTTTTTGTAGAAATAGTTCCTCATTTCTATTACAGCTTTATGGTGTGCTGTTTCGACGCTTTGCAAACCTCTCCCACCATCTTTCCTCGGTATGTATAGCCTATTAACTGATGCGCGTGGGTGGTGTATTCCATGCCTCGTTAGGAGCTTTCTCACCTGTATGTCAATGTCCTTAAGGTCTGCTGCGGACCATTTAACAACTCCGAAGGAATAGGCCAAGTAAGGCATCGCCCAGGTGTTTATCGATGTGACCATTGCCTTGGCATTCAGTTTGCATTGCAGGATTTTGTTCACTCTATTCAGAAATTTAATCCTGAACGTGGTTTTGGTTTCAGCAGTCTTTATTTCCAACCCTTGTTTGATGCCCAGATACTTATAGGTTTCTTCTGTGTTTAGTCTTTGGATCTCTATTCCGTCCTGCACCAGCATTCCTTCTCCCTGCATGAGTTTACCCCTTTTCACATGTACGACCGCACACTTGTCAAGCCCCATCTCCATTTTGATTGTTTCAGTGAAGGATGCCACCACTCTAAGCTGACTCATCAGTTGGTCCTCATTGGCGGCGTAAAGTTTGAGGTCATCAATGTAAAGCTGGTGATTTATGGCATGGTGGCTTTTATTTAGGAGCTTGCTCAAAAAATTGATCGATAGGCAAAACCAAAGGGTACTAAGCCTGTCTCCTTGGAATATTCCCCTTCTGATTTGCAGTTCTTCTGTTGTGTATGTGCGCCCGTTGATATTCACATGCAGCCTCGTTCGCCATGAGTTCATCAAGTGTCTGAGAAGCCTGACCAAAGCCTCCGACACACCATAGAGTTGCAGGGTTTTCAGCAACCATGAGTGCGGTATCGAGTCAAAGGCTTTTTTGTAGTCTATCCACGCCATTGATATATTTCGTTGTTTCCTTTTAGCCTGTCTTGTGATGAGAGAGTCAACGGTAAGCAATTCCTTACAACCACGCGCGTCCCTACGGCACCCATTTTGTTCTCGTGCCAGTATGTTGTGTTGTCCTATGTGTCTTGAAATGTGAAGCGTGAGCACTCCGGTGAGTACTTTGTACACCGACGATAAACATGTTATTGGCCGGTAGTTCCTCGGATTTCCACTTTTTTCGCCTTTAGGGAGCATGTGGGTTATGCCAACAGTGAGTGATTCCGGTATGACAGACGGATTTGTTAACGCTCTCTGGAATATGTTCGCCAGGATTCTGTGGGTGCAGTCAAAATACTTCCACCAATAACTGTGTATACCGTCGGGGCCCGGAGCAGACCAGTTGTTTGTCTTTTTGAGTATTGTTCTTATGTCGTCTTCTGTGATTCTTATTTCTCCCATTGTATACTTGTTGGCTTCTAGTTCCGCCTCCCGGATCCAGAAGGCCGTATCATCATGCTCCCCTTCAGACTCCCAAATTTGTTTCCAGGTTCTGTGCATATTTTCAGCTGTTGGTGGTTCTTCTTGTGCTGTTGTGGTACCCTCAAGAGATCTAAAGAATTGTTTGGGATTTTTTTGGTATAACTGATTGTTCTTATATCTTTTCATCCTGTCATTATATCGTTTTAAGCGATTACCTAATGCTTTTACCTTTTGTTTCAGGGTGTCGCAGGCCATTTGAAGTTTCTGCCTGAAGTTTACGCCTCTTCCTGAATGTGGATCTCCGATGATATGCGGTGAATGGATTTGAGAAGTTTTCTCGTTGGTGAGTCTGTTTGCAGGTAAGTATGCAGTTTGCCAATTTTTTTTCTGATGTTCTTTATTTTTGTCTCCAGTCGTATTTTCCAGGGTGGTGTTGTCT
The DNA here is from genome assembly GCF_914767665.1 of Harmonia axyridis. Lineage (NCBI taxonomy): Eukaryota > Metazoa > Arthropoda > Insecta > Coleoptera > Coccinellidae > Harmonia > Harmonia axyridis. The sequence goes on from NC_059505.1 coordinate 16,010,541, forward strand.
CTCTTCTCGGCGTTGGTTCTGTACTTCTGAGTCGTATTTTGTTCACTTCACAGACGGTGATTGCTCCAGCGTATACATAATCTGTGGTTTCTTCCAGATTGGATTGGCTGCTGAGGATGGTTCCTATTATATCATTGACACTCTGTACACTTTCAAGGATTTTACGTGAGCCCTTTAATCTCGGTATTTGTGGTCTTTCTTGAGGAGAAATTCTTGTGTACATTTGTAAGTTACTCTCGAAGATTTGTTGGATTTTGCTACGTTTCTGGCTTGTTTCATTATTTACATCAGTTTCTTGGTGTGTGAGTGTTTCTGATGGTGAACATTCAGTGTTTTGGTCCTCATCCTCTGGAACCGGGGCAAAAGGTCTCGTGCTCCGCTCGATATTATTCAATTCTACTCTGGAGAATTTTCCACTTTCGAGCATCCGCCTGACTCTGTTCGAGAGGAGGTTTGGGTACGATTGTCTTTCTGGCTTGATCTCGTTCCAGATGGTTGTCAGAATTTCACGGTATGTTCTCCCAGTTGTCTGTTGCAGTTCTTGAGCAATGAAATGAGTGCGCATTATAAGAATATTTTCCTCCTCTGTCCAGCGCACTCTCCCATCTCGTGTTCTTGGAGCCTCAGCGGGATGGTACTGTGTTCCGTCCAAGCTTTGGTTCCCTCCTCTGCTAGGAGGATCTGATATTGGGCTTACGGTGCCATCTCGGGGGGCTGCGCCGCTTGCCCCACAGCTTACCCCATCGGGCTCTTCCTCAGGACGGCTCCGAAGAAGGCCAGCCTGCTGCTCTCTACCGCCCTGACACATACTTCTCGTAATAGGAGCAACAGTTCAGCAACTCCCAGGCTGCTGACCTGGGGAGCTGGGTGACTCGGGTACGCGGGGTCGTCACTCCCCGAAAGCATTACGCTCCCCTGCGTATATGTATATATATATATATATATATATATCGCATCGCGTCAACTTTGGTTTACTTTTTCTTCTTATTTTTATTCGTCTAGTGGTCCTTCATATAATCGTTCCCGGTTTGGATATGTTAACAGGAACGTGTAAACATTGCTTAATCTTTGTACGTCAGTTTTTTTATTTATTGGATTTTCTTGATTTCTTATGTTGATCATTTCTTGTATCAGTCTTTTATTATATTTACCTTCCGTACATAATACTTCTGTATTTTCAAAATCAATTTTATGATCCTTTTTCATTGAGTGTACAGCTAAAGCACATCGTGGGTTCATTGTCCGGATATCACTCTTATGTAACGTTAATCGACTCTTTAACCATTGAGATGTTTGTCCCACATAGGTGCCATCACATTCGGAACATTTAATTTTATACACTACATTAGATTTCAGTGGGTTTGGTGTTGTATCTTTCAATTTACTGTATAACATCTTGATAGTTTTCGTGTTGTATGTACTTATTTTTACTTTTTCATCTTTAAAACAATTCTTAATTTTGCTGGTTAGATTTCCTATGTTGGGAAGGCTGCCATATTTTATTACAGGGTCATCTTGAACTATATTTTCAATTTGTTCAGGTTTTCGTCGAGATTCTGTTATGGAGACTCTGTCAGTTTCATACATTAGTTTGTCGAGCATTTGTTTTGGATAGGAATTTTGCCGAAAGATCTCATGTAATTTCTTTATGTTCGCATCCACCATATCTGGATGGCAGATTCTTTGTATCCTGTTTTTCATTTCTTTGATACAATTTATTTTCATGTTTATCGGATGTTCTGATTTGAAATGTATGAATTTGTTTGAATTTGTTTCTTTTTGATACCAGTCCAGTTTAATTATGTTATTTATTCTGCAAACCTTTGTATCCAGGAATGGAACAGAATTATTTTCATCTTCTCTTTCACTTGTAAATTGGATGTTCAAGTCAAAACTGTTAAATACCTGAATTATCTCCTCCAAGCCTGTTTTCGGTATTGCAAGTATCAAATCATCTACAAATTTTTTTATGAAAAACACCTTGAAGGACAACTTTGGAATGGAAATGTCCAAAACATAATCCATAACATAAAGGGACAGTACCGGGCTAAGTTTGGAACCCATAGCACAGCCAAATGTCTGTACATAAAATTTCCCTTCAAACATGAAATAGTTGTTATCGAGTATGAACTCAACGATCTCCATAAACAGTGTTTTGGGTACATTACAATGTTCTTCAATCTTACTCCACTTAGTCTCTAGCACTTTCATCACTAGTTCTTTATATATATTCCCAAACAGGTTTACCACATCTAATGAGACTACTTCATATTCTGGTGGAATAGCAAGGTCATTAATAAATGTTGCAAATTCAAACGAATCTTTTATATAATAGTCATTATTTTGGTTGTAAGCATTCGAGAGTATTTTTGCTATAAATTCAGCCAGTGTTGACATTGGGCTCTGTATACTTGCTACAATCGGTCTAAGGGGATATCCTACCTTGTGTATTTTTGGATTTCCATAGATTTTGGGGCATATTGCATTGTAACCTTTCATGGATTTTTCTTGTTGCTTACTTATTGAATTTGATTTAGACAGTCTGGTTACATATTGATTACATTTAGTCTGTAAAGTTGTAGTTGGGTCTCTTGGAAGTTTTTTGAAGTTTTCTGCATTCATCAAGTTGTACATTTTTTGGACATATTCATTTTTGTCCATTGCTACTGTAACTGAACCTTTGTCGCTGTTCAGAATGATCAAATTTTCATTATTTTTCAGAAATTCTCTTGTCTCTCTAAACGGCTTTTCTGTGTGGTATGTGATATCCCTGTTTCTGTGAATGTAACTGGTAATCATACTAGAGATTTTTGTTCGATATATATCTCTATTTTCTTCTGAAGTTTTCTGTATTATATCTTCAACATCTGTGATAAGGTTATTGATTGATATTTCTTTAACCGGTATGGCTATGCTGAACTTTGATCCTAGCGATAAGAAGTCTTCTATTTCCTTAGGAATTTGTACTGAGGAAATGTTCTTGAACCAGCTTTCTTGGTTGTTCCACTTAATTCTTGACCTTTTTTCTAAGTTGTCGACTTTTTTAATGTTGTTGTCTTTTGTTATGTGAAAATGTCTGTTGTATACTATGTTCTGTCTTCTCTTGAATTCCTTCAGTACTGCCTGTGGTATGATGTCAATTAGGCTTTTCATTAAAAGCCTAATTGACACTGAACCCACTGAAATCTAATGTAGTGTATAAAATTAAATGTTCCGAATGTGATGGCACCTATGTGGGACAAACATCTCAATGGTTAAAGAGTCGATTAACGTTACATAAGAGTGATATCCGGACAATGAACCCACGATGTGCTTTAGCTGTACACTCAATGAAAAAGGATCATAAAATTGATTTTGAAAATACAGAAGTATTATGTACGGAAGGTAAATATAATAAAAGACTGATACAAGAAATGATCAACATAAGAAATCAAGAAAATCCAATAAATAAAAAAACTGACGTACAAAGATTAAGCAATGTTTACACGTTCCTGTTAACATATCCAAACCGGGAACGATTATATGAAGGACCACTAGACGAATAAAAATAAGAAGAAAAAGTAAACCAAAGTTGACGCGATGCGATTCTGTGATATGTACCAAAGAAAATAATTAAGTTAGGTTAGACACACTGTTTATACTTCACATCCAATTGACAAAGAAAGATTAATCCAACTGATAGAGTATTTGAGACTAATTTACTTAAAAATTTGCGTTAATTGATGAATTTTAACTTATTAAGGAGACAACCTCAAATTCTGTAAGTGACTGTTTTTAAAGATTTGGGATAGTTCTTTTTGTATTTGTAATTTTAATTTTAATTGTTAAAATTGTAGTAACCCTGAGGAAGGAACTAACCAGTTCCGAAAGCTTGGTATGAATAAAGAGTAAAACTGAAATCCTTCTTATCAGTCGAATTCCCTTAATAGATTCACGATATTTATAGTACGACTGTTATCTGGAGACAATATATATATATATATATATATATATATATATATATATATATATATATATATATATATATATATATATATATATATATAGTTCATTTTAGATATATCCTGTTGTCTCGATTCTATTTAGGGCTTAGTTAAATTTTGACAAGTTTAAATTACAATTTGTAGGTTAGGTATGGCCATAGAATAGAAAGAATTGTTTATCTCTTTCTCTATGTACTTCTGTGGTTCTGTGTACGGTAAAAGTGTCCCAAATACGGTAATTTCTCGTCCCTGATACGGTAATCTCAAGATTTTGGGTTGGCTCCGATTATCGGAGCCAAGTAAAGTAGAAACACTTCGATGTTGAATAGACTGAGTTTATGACCCAGGTTTCGAGCTTGGGATTTTATTGCTTTGGTCGTAACGGGGTTTGTTTATGTTATCGGATTTCGCTCATTCTATTAAGATCGTGAAGGGAATGTATGATCTGATTTGCGTTTGAAAAGAAATACTGTGATTGGAGAAAAATAAGTATAAGATTATTTTTCAGTTTTTCGAAAAGAAAATTTTAAATTTAATTAATTGATTATGTGAAATTGTTATCAGTGAATAGTTTCATGTCAAGGTTATCTACCTCAAATAGGTAACTAAAATATTGGAATACTGCCAAAAGAAAAAGAAAATTTGATTTAAAAAAACTATTCTCTTTTTTGTGAAAATCTCATTTGTTTTATGATAGGACGTGAATGTTTAATTTATGATACATATAAGACTTTTTCAGCTGAATATTCGATTCAAATTATATCGAATTTTGGTTTGCAAAGAGATTTTTCATGAAAAATAAAATTATAAAATTCCATATAAGTTTCCCGTCTCAGATCGGCGTTAAGCATTGAATAATATTCCTCGGAAGGTTTCCAATCAATGAAGTTGAAGTAGATACACCAAGCTATGAAATTTTAACAAGATTTATTTTTCAAATTCTTATACAGGATAACAAAAGACGTCAACATTAAAAGTTCTTATAACTAAACTAAAGGAACGGAATGCTCTTTGACTTTATTGAATGTATGATTAGGTTCATGTTTTTTTCAATTACAAAGCTGTAATCGGCTTGCACAAGACGTTAGAGCAAAAAATCAACAATTAACAAACACTAATTAATTAATAAACAATATAAGCAGAGAATAATATTAACCGATTAAAATCGACCAATATTGACCTTGTAATTATTGTCTGATCTCGAGATTAGTTCCGAAGTACGATTTTGATAATGGTTGATTTTAATCGATTAATATTATTCTCTGCTTAAATTGTTTATTATATATATACATATAAATTGTACAAAAGTGAATGAAATCAGGCATGTCTGATTATCGACAATTTCACATTTCTGCTTTTGTTCGGCGTTTTTACAGAATCTGACACTTTTTTACAATATTTAAAAATAAGTGTTCTAATAAGGAGGTCTATAATATATGACCTATGAGGTTCGCAATCAGAATCGTGATCAAACCACCCCGATTGACGATAATGTAGACCCTTAATAAAGAGCTTTCTTATTCGGGAAAGAATTTTACTCGCTGAATTTTTCTCAAAATATTTTTCGAAATATTTCATTCCCAGCTCTGTGAATTTTTTCATTAAGCGAGTGGGGTATTTCAAGCCTCCTGTAGAACCTAGTTCATAGTTTTTAAAAAATATCAAAACTTCATCACTTTCTATGATATCTTCGGAGCTCGACAATTTCATTTTACATTGTTCACATTTGTATCTGTCTAAACATTTCATTCGACGTTAACATGGCGCCACGAAGCAACACCGCTTCCGATGTATCGTGCAGAAAATGCACAAAAGAAGTCAAGATATTTGTGTTATGTGGAAAGTGTGAGTCCAAATATCACCCTAGCTGTGTATTGAAAATACCTGGTACTTTTGTGAACTCGAAAGGTACTGTAATTTGCTGTGGAAATCAACAAGAGTGTGAATGTAAAATCAAAGATGACGAAATAATTCGATTAAAGATGAGAATATCCAATATTAATGAATCACTGTTCAAGAAGTCAATTATTGATTCAAATAATCCTGAAAATTTGGAAGTTATGGAAGTTCGAGAAAATATTGTAACTAATAAAACCGATGTCAGTCTCGAACACGGTGAGTCCCATTTTTTAAAAATAATTATTGATCAGAAGGATTACATAATCGCTGAGCTAAATGACAAAGTCGACATTCTCAGAAAGCATATAAATCTTCTAGAAAAGTTAGAAGTCACTCGCATTGAGAATGATAATATTCAACGTAAACATTCAAAGAAATTGAATAAATATAATAAAAATAAATCTAATGATGATAAGGGGAATTCCAACATATTAATTCCGAAAAGAAATCCCGATTCTATGATAACAGATAAGAACGATGATATCAGCGATCTCTCTGAAATATCACAGCCCATACCAACTGCTCCATGTGTGGAGAATATAGAATTGGAAGCTGATAGCTGGCAATATGTCGCACATAAGAAAGGGAGGTCGAGAAATGAATATGAAATTAAGGAACGCGAAATAAAATCTTCCGAAAAACCTGAATCAAAGCCCACCAAAAAAAGGTACATAAGAGAAAATAATCAATTCTGGAACATAACAGGTGGTTCCACAATAAATCCTGTGAAAGCGATACAGAAGAAAACTGCACTTTTTGTGTCTAGAATATCTACCGACACAACTTTAGATCAGTTCACCTCAATGGTGAAGCAGTCTTTCCCAGAGGCCGAATGCCAATCAGTCAAATCAAGGTTTCCTGACAAGTACAGTTCCTTCAAGGTTGTTATAAATGAAAACAATTTTGAAATGGCCAGTAACTCCAATACCTGGCCAAAGGGAGCATACATTACTAAGTTTTTTCAAAGGAAGACGGGAATATCAATTGCAACCTAGAAAATAAGACATATCCCAAAAACCATGTATCTAATAGAACGAAAGATATGACGTCTATGGGCCTATTGCATTTAAATATTCAGAGTGTAAGAAATAAAATAAATGATCTTGAATGTCTTATCTACTCTCAACAAACGAAACTTGACGTAATATGCCTGACCGAACACTGGCTCTATTCTGATGAGATTGCAGGATTCTGCATGAGAGGTTGGCAAGTTGGTCACTCATACTCTAGAACCAAATCGACTAGGGGAGGTTCCATGATTCTTGTTACAAACTCGACGACCTGTAGCGACGATTTTCCAGCTTTAAATGCCATACGTCAACTAACTTTGGAGGTCCACTGCGAGATATCAGCAATTAAACTGGATAAATTAGGTATCATAGTAGTATGTATACCTATATTCGTCTCCTTCTAGGAATTTCAACTTGTTTTTTCAAATATGGAAGTTCTATTATCACATTTAAATGAATGTAATTGTAAAATTGTATGTTGTGGTGATTTTAATGTTAAATTTAATTCTTCAGATAATGAGGCAGGTTTTAGGCAAAAGGTATTTGGACCCACCAGGAAAGAAAACTGCCTTGACAATATCTTCATTAATTTCGATACACATAGCGAGGATGTTAAGATCTTGAAAACTGTGTTTTCGGATCATGATGCACAAGTCTTTCAAGCCTGTACATTAATTAGTAAGCTCTCATATCGGTACAAAAAGGTCAGACCGCTCACGCAGATAGGATTCAATGTCATGCATCAGGTCCTTTCGGAGTGCTCGTGGAATTTTCTTGATTTTGATGGACCTGATGGTTTGAGTATCGACGATTGCTTCTGTAAGTTCCACAACATTATTGTGGATGCTTTCAATCGCGCCTTCCCGGAGAGGATGGTCAGAGTCAGATGCACAGATGTAGGCCGTGGTTGGTTCTCTAACGAGCTCAAATCAATGAGGGAGCACTTGCTTATGGTTCAATCGATGTATTCTCACTACAGATCGGAGAATTTATACAGGTTGAAAAATAAATTACGTTCGAATTACCGGAAAGTCATCGAGAGCGCGAAGAAAAAATTTTTTGACGAAATTATCCTTAATTCGACCAACAAAGCTAAAACCACTTGGCAAGTTATTCGTGAACATATACAAGGAAAAGAAAGTGGTTTGGGAGGTAACTTGGGCGCTGACGAATTCAGTGATTACTTTACTTCTTGCGTCGAAAGGGTAGTAGAAAAACTTCCCGCTTCCGTTTTACCATTCCAACATTCTTTCAGAGCACAAGTCTCGCCGGCATTGCAGTTCTGTTTTCACGAGGTAGGCCAAATCTCTATTAGAGACATTGTTTCGGGACTGAAAAATAGTGGATCAGCTGACTTCTATGGACTTTCCGTACGAGTAATAAAATCAAATATAAATTCGTTGATCTCACAGCTAACTAAACTTATTAACAGATGTCTGGTTGCCGGTGTTTTCCCAAGCTGCCTTAAAATTTCCAAAGTTATTCCGGTCCACAAGAAAGGTAATGCTAATGATCCTAATAATTATAGACCAATATCCCTGGTACCGGTATTCTCGAAAATATTCGAGAAAATAATATCGGGACAGATAGTGCATTTTTTCGAGAGCAATAAACTGTTTTCCGCCTCGCAGTTTGGTTATAGAAAGGGAAGAGCTACAACTGATGCTATTGTCGAGTTTGTCAATTATGCGGTTGATTGTTTCGAGCGTGGAAGTCACTGCTCGGCATCGTTCGTTGATCTAACGAAAACCTTCGACTGCGTTGCTCACGACAAGCTCCTGATCAAACTTAAAAATTATGGATTTGGTGGATCCGCGATCAGTTTAATAAATTCCTTTTTAAAAGAAAGATCACAAGTGGTATATATGAACGGCAAATTCTCCGGATTAAGACCCATTCGGACTGGTATAATTCAGGGATCCACACTGGGACCAGTTCTGTTCTTAATAACTATAAACGACCTTCCCGAGTTCGTTCCTGATGTGAGAACAATGCTTTTTGTTGGCGACACCACGTTCAGCATTGATGACCCGGATATCGACTCCTTGCTGGTGCGATCAAGTATGGCGCGTTTGAGGGCTACTGAGTGGTTCTCTCTAAATGGCCTTTGTATAAATAGGGAAAAAACACAAGAACAAGTGTTTAGCCTGAGGGAGATCGGGGAGAGCAATAAGCTGAACTCTATTAAATTCCTTGGAGTTTTTTTAGATTCCAAGCTCTCTTGGGCAGACCATGTGAATTTTCTATCTGCCAAATTAAGCAGTTCGATTTTTGCGCTGAGAACTATGTCCCGCTCCCTTTCGAGGAATATACTCAGGTCTGTATACTTAGCTATGGTTGAAACGCACATGCGATATGGTATACTGGTGTGGGGAAACAGCTCCCATGCCAGCTCCATTTTCCGATTGCAGAGGCGTGCAGTCAGGATTCTTGGCGGTCTTTCCTATCGCGATTGCTGTAGAGATACCTTCAGGAAATTGAATCTCTTAACATTTCCATCAATTTTCATTTTAGAAAATATTATGTATATCCACAAAAAAAAAGATGATTTCCGTGTCCAATCGGATATACACGATCATGACACAAGAGGTAAGTCCCTCATTAGAAGAGACTTTTTTAGATTAAAGAGATCACAGCAAGGACCTGAATTTTGGGGAGTTTCACTTTACAACAAACTTCCGGGTGGGGCTAAAAACCTGCCAACGAAACAGCTAAAGTCCAAGCTAATTAAGATTTTAACGACAAGAGCTTTTTATTCACTTGACGAATTTAATAAGATGACGATGGACAACGAAAATTTTTTATGATACTCTGTTCGTGAAATATTTATTTAGTTACATTTGCTTATACCTTTATATGTGTGTATATTTTATATATGTATATATTTATGCGCCTTTTAACCTATATGTTTATATATTTATTTGCATTTTAAACCTATTTATACATTCCCTCTGTATTGTATGACTTTGTCTGTTTATGCTCATTTCTCGACTTGTGAAAACAATTCTATTGTAACTCACCAATAAATATCTATCTATCTATCTATCAGGAGATACCCTGCAAAATAAGCAACTCCACAATCCTGTAAAGTTGTCGAGCTCTCTGAATTTATAGAAAGTAATGAATCATCCGAGCAAGAGGTGGAATCATGGGGTGATTGAGGAATATTCAGCGATGTCAAAATTTTTTCCGAGCTCAATACACTATCGTCATCAGGGTACGAGCTAAAATTTGCTCCTTTTGGAGGTCTCATCAAGTGACTGATTTCAGCACAGTAATTGTTTTTTCATTTTATGCATTAGTTCTCGAAATATTCATGCGTTAGTTAGTTAGGAAGGAAGCCACAGTCATGGTTGTTTTGAAGCTCAAAATGTCGATTTTTCACAAAACACTACAAGTGCCATGAAAACACTACTTCATTTTCAAATACTTAGTTAAGAATATTTCGAGAACTAATGCATAAAATGACAAAACAATTACTGTGCTGAAATCAGTATAAAAATACCTTTCAAATGAGGTATCACTCACCCCATCATCCCTATTCAAAATTTGGGGGTGAGGGTTGTAGTAGCAAGGGTTGAAGCGCTATGCGTCCGTAACCTACATCTTAAGTTGTCCCCCTCGAAACAGAAATCGACCTGTCCGAGCATTTCTATCGAAAAACTTTATTTCGTCTGTTTCGTTTTCAAATGGCCACCCTGTGCACAGCTAATCATTACTACTTTAGTCTAACAACAGAGACAGAGTTGTCTCTGACTCTGATAACAAGTTGGATTCCTTTCTACCCTATCATTGAAACGCCAATTGCCGAAGTGGCCCAAGGCCCTCACAGAAAGATGAATAAAGATTGAACAAGAAACGCACTAGAGACATCTGTTGTTCACCATACCCAAAAATTAATACTCGTCTGAATTTTCAACATTGCACATAGGCAACCCATCATGTTGGGCCTCTTCCGGAGTGGCGCCCTCTAACGATGTTGCCCAATATCCTCCAATGATATTTGAACCGAAGTAACTAACTATCTTCTCCCTAACAATGGTTTTAGTATGCTGAGCGAATTTTCAATGATAGCAAATTGTTGTTCATACAATATTCGCTTCGTAGAAAATTCGAAATGAATAATATAAAATATTTAGTAGTATGAATTATTGATTTTTCCTCTTAATTTATCAGTCACGATTTAATTCATAGATACCTACATTAGTGTAGTAGTAATTCGAAATTTTTAGCGATTTTTCAAATGGCTGGATTTTCGATAACAATGGTCGTATCTCAATTTAAAAAAAAATTTTTTGAAGTTTATAGTTTTGAGATCTCATGATGAAAAAATTTGTATCGTGTATCGCTCAATCCTAATGAATTCAGTATCTAAAATTCCTGCAAAATTTTTTTAGTTTCATTTTTGACATACAGACTTGGAAATTTTTTTCCAACCTAACCACTATATGGATGAGCTAACTTGTTCACTCAGCTTTGATATCCTTTTTTCAAAATTTCGATGCGAGTACTTCTCGCTGAAAAAAAGGACCTTTTTGTCTTTGACCAATAATATCTCACCAATTAATGATTGCACAGAAAATTTAAGGGATGTTTTGAAATCTTGAATGAATTCTCTACAAGAAGTAGTTATTGAATTTTCGGAAAAAATTTCTTTTCATTCTCTACATTAATTAGAAAAGTTGATAAAAGAGGGCTTTTGGAGGCTTTTTGGATAATCAAGTGCTTAATTGAAAATATCGAAAAAACCTACAATGTTGAGTATGCATTTTACAGTTCAATATAAAACATGGAAACATATAAACGAGTTCCGTGGTGTGCGAACGTGTTGTCGTATCTTGCGAAGTTTTTCAGAGATTACGAAGTGAATATAGATCAAGATTTGTTTTTCTTTGTGTGCTTTCAATGCTGTTCTCACTAAGGTATTGTGATCGCTTGGTTACGGCCCTTATTTGCGTTAATAATCTTACTATTTTTTATTTGTTTTTTAATAACATTGACTGGCGGTGATCCCCTACTGATACAGTCATCTGATTCTGCGTGTCCCCTACCCCATCTGTTATCTTATCGACGCGACAGCTGACGATCGCGGATTCACCAACCGAATCAACCAGTACCGCTCGGCGCTCAGTCAACGAGTGGTAGTACGTCGCTCGACTATTTCAGGGAGCGTCAATTTCTTACGCACTTCAGCTGTTTTCCTTTCGCTCACATTTCCTACCTCTTGTTTGTTTCACCTTTCTCTCCCAGGCCTTCCTGTCTGTTAGAAGCCTCTCTTAAGGGCCCAAGAGAGTGAAGAATAGTCATATCCTTTCACCTCTCCTCTTTTGGCAGTAAGGTGAACAATTTTCACATTTTATTGCAGAGGATAATAAGGGTCTATGAGTGTAAATATAATTAAGTGCCACATTTACTCCAAAGGAGAATCTTCCGCGAATGGGTGCATTGCTTGCACTCATTGCTCTAAGCCATTCCACTTTAAATGTTTGCAACTATCACCTACTGACCCGGCAGTTGCGTCCAGGAAATGGTCCTGTGGGTACTGTAGCAAGGAAGGTCGTGCCCTTCGCAGCAGGCACACCTCCGCTTCATCAGATGTTCGTACTTCTTCGGGGTCGCGAGAAAAATTGGATTTGTCGTCCAATCAGTTCGATGTGTTGCTGGCTAAACTGTCGCGACATCGCTGAAATAAAACAATCACAACATCTTCTGAGGGATGATATTTTGCAGTGTAAAGATATACTGGAGAACCACACACTCAAACTAGAAGAGCATTCACTTGCTCTATCTAGGTACGACACTGCTTTGGACAGGTACGACTCTGAAATGAAGAATTTCGGGCAAAATCTGACGGATTTATCTTGCAGAACCAATGATCTTGAAACTAGTCTACAGCGTTGTGAGTCTGCATTGTCTGATATCAGGGAAGGGGCGGTTGCCATCGAGTCCAGCAACTCAGTTTCATCTGCTGGTCCTGGTCAGCAGGAGACCCTTGAACAATTTCGACGGTCACATAACATCATCATTCGTGGGCTACTTGAGGCAGATCCAGGAGTGGACGCTACTTCTGTAACTAAGATTATTGATCACTTCAACACAACTTACAGCGGTTTCAAGTTGGACCAATTCAGACTGGGAAAGCTTTCATCTACCTCATCATTGCGCCCGAGACCTATAAAAGTTTCATTCACGAATCCGTTAGTGGTTCAGAAGATCTTGCGTAGAAGAAAGACGTTGATGAATATCCCGGAATGGAAGAATATTTCAATGTCAGATGATAAAACTCCTAAGCAAATAACTGAGCTAAACAATTTGCGCGCTGAATTACAACGAAGAAAGAAAGCCAGTGAAAGTAATCTTGATATCAAGTATACAGGGTGTCCCGTAAAGACCACGTCAAACCGAGGGAGAATGTAGATCAAAGGATAACCCACCTGCTATGACAAAATTCTCATCATAAAAGTCTTACCGTTTTCGAGATTTTTTTTTTGTTGAGAATAATGAATTTTTGCCCCTTTCAATAGTTTTGCCCTTACGGTTGGTACAATTTTACATCTTTCTGGTTAATTTTTTCAGTAAAATATTGCTGAAGAATGATTTTAACGTTAACATTAAAAACATCCTCCGAAAATTTTAAAGGGGGGCTATGAGAAATATTTTTATTGGAAATTTTGGTAGTGGATTATTTTGTTCATGAAGTTTAGCCCATCGTAGTGGAAAAAAATGTACCGAGCTACTGCTGCACATTACACCAATAAATTGTCTATTTTATAGTGATTTCAAAGAGGTATCAAAGAAGAGGTTATTCAAAGAAAAAAGATATGGCTGTTTTTATCCAAATGGGTACGTTTCTAACAAAATCAAGTTTGTCAATTCTGTTAAGAAATTTTCGATGTTGCATTACTTAGTGAACAATGGCAATTGTTTATGTGCGAAAATATTACTCGCATAATTATTCATCTCAACGAAATTCAATTTTGCCGGCAAATTTTGCGAAAACATCATGCAGATCCAGATTTTTTCAATAAGATCATTTGGAGCGACGAGTCTTCCTGTACCAATGTACAGGATAAAAAAAAATTTAATTATCTTGTTCATTTGTGACAGACGTATGTTTTATCGCTCTTCATAAATTCGGCTTTTTCATTAGCAAACAGTGGATTTTAATTTCGAAATTTCACAGTTTTCAATTGTTTACATAGTACTAGTGATTGACCAGTTCCCCTAAATATTGAGGAGAAAATAAGAAAATTAACGTTATATTTCTGAACCGGGGAAACAATTTCCATTGTTACAATAAGAAAATTACCAGATGTTTATCTCTCAGATAAAGAAGAATTTGTTTTCTAAAGGGGGCCACCCGCTGCAATATCATGTCGTCGGCAAATAATTATTGTGTAGGAGTTGCCCGATCTGTAAAGATAACTTCATCGTTAATAATAAGTTCATAAAATGCGAATTGTGCACGTCCCAATCGCATGTACAGTGCTTGCGTACCAAAGATCCAGTGGTGAAAACATTGTCGGAGTCCAGAAATCTGAGATTTTACTGCGATACTTGTATTTTGGTCGTTGATTCCAAATTATCGGGACCATCTCAAAAAGTCGACGATCAAGCCCCTATTGCAGATCTGGAGAATTTGATATTCAGGGCATCAGAATCGATGTTACAAAAAATGGTAACTGAAATATCTGAGTTACGGACAGAAGTCCGTGTTTTGAAGGAACGCAACATCGATTTGGTTCGGCTTCTAACTTCCGACGAGAAACATAAGACATTAGGAGAAGAAGATGTTGTATTGGTTGAGCATATCGAAAGAGATATGCCACCTCTAAAACCTACAAAGAAGGTGCCAGAGGTAAACTGCTTGTCGAAGAACAGAGTAAAGACCACATCGGCCAACCTGGATAAGGGGAGTGACCAGAAATCTACTAAGCCAGCTGAAAAATCCAATGCTAATTCTAAGATCAAACACCTGACTGGGACAAATCATAATAAAAACCCAGAGCATCAGAATAAACGTTCCGCAATGACCAAAAAAGTTACGTCTCAACCCAGTTCATTGATCCAACCGGCACCAAAAGGAAGAAATTGGATTTGGGTGGGAGGCCTTAATGTTGCTACAACCGCTGAGAACATCATAGCGTATGCCAATGAAAGATGGCCAGAAAAGGATATTCTGTGTTTTGATCTCAAATCTAAGCGTGACAAAGAAGTCTTTCAAGCTGGGGAGTAGGGATTTAGACCTTGCAGTACTGCTTGCAGCTGAACATTGGCCGGAGGGAACACGAATTCGACCATTTCGCATGGAAAGAAGAGCAAATGTCCCATAGATCGTCTACTCATAAGATTCAAGCAGGTAATTTTAAGATCCATTGTTATTACCAGAATGTAAGAGCAGGGCCCCCGCAAGGGACATCAACGCCCGCGTGCGGAACATATTTTGGCGCCCCTTAAAGAGGGGAGGTGGAGAAAAGCACTCCTTGATAATCGATATTTTTTTGTTTTGTTAAGAATTTAGTGTAGAATGGTTGAAAATCTATCAGCAACCTTCATTGCCTTAAGAACTTTATGGTGTTAGTTGTAACATAATACATTTTTAATGTGTTTCAAAACTTAAGCTGTTTTCTGCTATAAATTATTCATAAAGGCATAAACATTTAATTAGGATCAATGCAGAAATTGAATGGATGTTTTTCTAGATTTGGCTGTTGCAAAATTTTTCATATAATCAATCAATCAATTTTATCGAGTATCTCTTGCTCTATATCTAAGATTGCCAATCCAGAAAATCTTTCTTATGACATGGTAGACTTCAAAAAGTTTTCAATTATTTTTAATTTAGTGAATGATCTCTTACCAGAAGCAACAGACACAGGTAAAGTGAGAAGGATTCTTGAGGCAATACTAAGATTCGGTAGAGAAGAAGTAAGATTATTTTCGAAAATATATTGTAGAATTTCAAGAGGATTTTCGCTTCAGATAATGAAAACAATCTTAGGGCTTTTATCTCGTTGAATAAATCATTTTCTTTCACGTCAGCTTCTTTTTTTCCTGATCAGTTAGCTTTTGTTGAAGAGCATGACAGCATTTTAATAGATATTTATCATTTAATTTAAGAATATCACAAACAAACAAACAAACAAAAAACGTTATCGTAAACCTACTATTTAAGGAACTTAGTGTTTGATCAATTATTTTCAAAAAGAAATTTATTTTAAAAGCGATTTTTTGATCTTGTGGTGCCTCATCCGTCTGTTCATAATCGAACAATTTTGGTTTATACTTTCGTCTTACAGTATATAATAGAGAAAAACCTTGATCTATCTCAAGAGCAGCCGCTAGTTTTCCAGCTTCCGCAAGGTTTTACTCGAGAACATTATCATCCCTATAATTTTTGAAATGATCAACTGAATTCTTCAAATAGTTTTGGCACACTTTAATTTCAATCGCTACACTTTGCATCATTTTTCTTACAATATTAATCTGGAATGAAACATCATAAGAAATTATTATACTTCAAATAAATTTAAAAGAATGAATATTTAATAAAAGAGAAATGTCTATGTCTAGTTTCCATGTTAAAAGTCTCATTTTCTGCTATTTCTAAAAGGCTATAACATATTTGAATAAAATAAAACTTTAGCATCAATTCTACTTGACCATCTAGTATCACTTAGGGGTTTTAGATGTACCTAACTGAGGATCATGCTTTTTTATAACATTCCAATCTTCTTGTGGATGAAGAGAAATATATATAAAGTTCTTGTACAATATCAAAAGAGTCCACTGTTTCATTTGAAACCTTAGCAGCATCATTTTCGTAAGTAATTGCACAAGTGCATCAAAATTACCGATAATTTTGCATGACAGCGTGTTGTCATAAAAACTGCATGAGTTTTTCAAAGAAAACACGCTGGAATGCGAAATTATCCGGTCATTTTGATGCACGAGTGTAATTCGGGGGAATATTTCCCGAATAAACTGTTGCATACTTGTTAAACTGATTTAGAATTAAATTGCCATAGATTCGAACTGTGTAAGATGCATAGAAACTATGCATCTATGAACAGAACAATTATCGCAGTGCAGTTTCTCTTCCTACAATGCAATTATCGCTGTAATTTTCGATAATTGTTCTCCAGATACATAGAATTTTTGACAGGAGGGAAATATTCGCTGTAATTTTCGATAATTGTTCTCCATATACATAGAATTTTTGACAGGAGGGAAATATTCAGTTAAATTTAAGCTGTGTGCAGCACATGGCGCAAAAAATGCCCTAGGATTAGCATCGAGTATGCGTTTTTGTAAACCAATATCTGGCTATTTCATGCCGATTGCGACGTTCGGAAACTTGTATAAATTGCAAAAAAGAAGTTTGGAAAAAAAATTGTTAAAAAAATTTGAAAGAATCTTTTTCGAAAACCTTTGGTCCCTCGGTTCTTCATGCGGTCTATAAGAGGTTTTGGCGCCCTTTTAGAGTGGCGCCCGCGTGCGGTGCACGCGTTGCACGCGCGGTTGCGGGGGCCCTGTGTAAGAGGCTTAAGAACAAAAATGATCAAATTTGCAAATTCAGTGTCAAATGTTAATATTGTAATATTGTTCACAGAAACGTGGTTAAACTCTAGTTTTAATAATGCCGAACTTGGTCTTAACGAATATATCATTTATAGAAAAGATAGAGACGAAACCAATAACGTCAAACAAAGAGGTAATGGGGTCTTGATAGCTGTGAAAAGGCAGTTTTCTTCCCGGTAAATATTTCTAGGAAGCTCTAACATTGAGCAGTTGTATGTTATGATTAATATCGCATCGAAATGTTTTTTGTTTTCCATTGTATATATCCCACCGAATACAGCAGCATCTCAATATGTTACACACTGCGAAGATCTCGAGAGAATTATAGAACTGTACCCTTCTTCCCAATTTATCTGTTGTGGGGACTACAATATACCTGGGGCTAGTTGGGGTCCGAATATGTTATGTGTTGGCGGAGGTTTTTCTAATCAGGGTATCCTTGGGTCAACTATGGCTACTTTGGAATTATATCAGATGAATCACGTAAAAAATGTTAATGATGTTTATCTAGATCTTATATGTGCGCCTCAGTCTGCTGTCAAAATAGAAGAAGCGAACGATATTATTTTACCATGCGATTTACATCATCCCGCCTTATATTTCGCTGTTTTCAGTGAGGCATCTGTGGCGGTTTCAAGGTCAGTAAATACTTTTTATGATTTTAAGAATGCCAATTATGAAAATATAATATTATATTTAGAAGAAGCTGACTGGTCAACCTTGCACACATACCAAGATATCGAGGGTTGTACCGAGAGGTTTTACGAAATTGTTTTAAATGCTGATATCTCCATTGAGCGAGATATGATCGGATGAGGACACTCATACCGGCGCTGTGAAAAACTTTGTTTTTACCTTATATCTAATTGGAAAGTTTAGTTTGAAATTGAACAGTACAACAATTGAGTGCCTGTGCTTGGTATTTTTGGATGTTTGGTGTTTTTCTTTCGGAGTTCTGGATATTGTTTTCAATAATAATTGTTGTAAACAAGCGATAAGAACAATCATATCGCGCATACGTTCATCGAATATTCATTCACCACCTGTTATTCGGGATCATCTGTGCTGTCACTTTCAGTTTCGTGCGTTCATCGGATATTATCACTGCATAAACATAATGGATCTACCAGAGGAGTTCAGAAGGCTAGAAGAACATTTTAACATATCTATCGGCAATTTTAGCTCGAGGTTGCAGCGAGCAATTGATACCAGTGGTAATGATCCATACTTAAATCACCTGCAAGAAGATTTCTCCGCATTTAAACAGAATATCACTGGTGCGCTGAATGATATAAGGAAAATATTTGTGAATTTTGATGATCGCATTGAGGCATTGGAAAACGACTCAAGAAAAACTTGCATTCTTGTTCATGGTGTTGCTGAGACAGAAGATGAAGTCCCTCTTTTACTGGTCGAGAACGTGATTGCTATAATGAAGCTTGAATCCCATCTGCCCTCTGAAAAATGCATAGATGATGTTCATCGTTTGGGCAAGCCCACTGGCCAGAATAATTCTAAACCAAGACCTCTTCTGGTTACATTTACCAAGTTCAGCTACAAAAATTCGATATGGTCTGCCAAGAGGAAACTGAAGGGCTCTGGCATACTCATCACAGAATTTCTCACTAGGAAGAGACAGAAGCTTTATGGAGATGCAAGGACTGCTTTTGGTTCTCAAAATGTATGGACACAAAATGGTTATATACATGCTGCGGTGGGTAAACGTAAAATCAAGATATCTTCTTTGTCCCAGATCCATGAGTTGAGGAGTGCTGCTGTGGGGGGTGCAGAAGCTGCTCGATCCCAGAATTTGCCTACTAAGGGCTCAAGACCGAATACTAGAAGCAAAAATGTGAGCAAATAGGGCACTCTTTTTTTTTTTTTTTTTTTCTCATTTAATATTTCACAGTGGCCGCGAATTTCTATTGTTTTTTTTTCTTATTACATATTGTTGATTTTATTTCCCTCGTTCATTTCACTACAGTCTAGAAGTCTTACTTGACTTGTAATTTTTGTTTTTTTAATTTTATTTGGATTTATTATGGAAAATTATGACTACACATTCGATACTTCCTTCCCTTCCCATGTCCTGGACCCAAGCGGCATTGAGTACGAGATTTCGAGCCTGCTGGAATCTGATGATCCACCTCATACTTCGGGTGATAGTAATTCAAGTGAAGTGCTACCAAATAATTTCCTCATATGTCACATAAATTCACAAAGTTTGGTAGCACACCGTGATGACATGTTGAACACTTTCACTGATTGTATATATGATTTAATTCTTGTCAGTGAAACATGGCTGAAACCTTCTATTCAAACGACCATGGTAGAGGTGAGGGGCTACAGATTGTTGAGAAATGACAGAGTCCACCGTCGTGGTGGTGGTGTGGCAATATATATTAGGGAAGAAATTCCTTATAAGATTGTAAAGCAGTCGGTCCCGGATCACGGACCTCTCCTGGAGTATGTTTTCGTGGAAATCAATTTACGTAAGCGCTTATTGGTCGGCGTTCTTTATTCACCTCTTTCATTCAATTATTTTCAAGAATTCGATTCCGTCATGAGTGAGCTTTTACCATATTATCCGGATGTTGTTATGATGGGAGATTTGAATACATGCATGCTACAGAGTACTAATCGCTCTAAAATCCTATGTAATATTTTCAATAGTTATAACCTGTATTTAGTGAATAAAGAGCCGACTCATCACTTGCCTAACTCTAGTACGCTGCTCGATCTGATTGTGACTTCCAGTCCTAATAAAATTTATACGCACGGCCAAAGGGACGCCTATCAGTTCTCTCACCATAACCTTATTTTTGCTGCACTTAATTTCAAGCGCCCCAAAAAGAAACCACTTGTCATAAATTGTCGTAACCTAACTAATATTGATAAAACAGTGTTTCAACATGAAATTAGTAAAGTCGACTGGAATCCGTTATATAGGATGCCTACGGTTGATGCAAAGGTTGAATATCTTAAGGCAAACATTTTAAGAGTTTATGACAATGTAGCACCTCTTAGACCGGTAAGAGTAAAACACCCACCATGCCCCTGGTTGAGCGAAGGTCTAAAAAGGTTGATGAAGAAACGCGATAAAATGAAGTCGCTTTATCTGAGGAACTCCACTGTGGAAAATAGGGAAGCATATCGAGTATTGAGAAATAGATGTAATCATCTGTGTAGAAGTGAAAAGCGGGAATTTTTCCATAAGAATCTCATCAATGTCTCTCCCAAAAAAGTTTGGCAAACCCTTCGTTCTGTAGGCATAGGATCTCAGAAGCCTAGTCATTCTCATGGTATCGATGCTGACCTTTTCGCTCATCATTTTTCCTCGATTCCTATCACTTTGAGTGATGACCAAAAAAGGGCCACGCTGGAATCACTATACACCACATCATTGCCTTCTAGACCTCCTTTTGATTTTGCTCCTGTTCAAGCCGATGATATCAAGAAAGCACTGGAGGATATAACGTCGAAGGCGGTAGGTTTGGATAATATCGGTACGGCTCTCATCAAACCTATTGTTGATGGAATACTCCCAGTCTTAGAACACATATATAACTTTTCATTTTCTAACGGAGTTTTTCCTACTTTGTGGAAGCATGCCAAGATAATACCACTACCGAAAAAGCATGATACTAACAATGTAGCAGACTTTCGACCCATTTCGATTCTGCCCACACTTTCTAAAATATTTGAAAAAATAATTCATTCACAAATTATATCGTATATGAACACCTATAACTTGTTTAATCCGTTT
This sequence comes from Harmonia axyridis, assembly GCF_914767665.1. Lineage (NCBI taxonomy): Eukaryota > Metazoa > Arthropoda > Insecta > Coleoptera > Coccinellidae > Harmonia > Harmonia axyridis. Next base: position 16,031,780 of record NC_059505.1, read on the forward strand.
CAGTCTGGCTTCCGCAAAGAACATAGCACAACTACAGCATTAACCAAAATAACCTGTGATATAAGTGAGGCAATGGATAGTAAGCTACTTACCGTGTTGGTACTTTTAGATTTCAGTAAAGCGTTTGATACTGTGGACTTTGACATATTGATTGCTAAGCTACGTTCCATGGGATTTTCTTGCAGCTCTAGGTCGTTCTTTGAGACTTATTTGAAAGGTAGACAGAGTAGAGTCGACTTGGGCGATAGTATTTCGGATTGGGTGCAGGCGAGCGTGGGGGTCCCGCAGGGTAGTGTTTTGGGTCCTCTTTTGTTCTCCATTTATATTTCTTCTCTTATGGAAAATATTAAGTGTAAATACCACCTCTTTGCTGATGATTTGCAGATTTATTTGCACACTACTGTAGAGAATTTTGCGAGTTGTGTCCTGTCGATCAATGAGGATTTAGCACATTTATCTCAGGTGGCCTCAAGTTGGGGTCTATTACTGAATCCTGCTAAAACTCAGTCCATAATAATTGGTACCCGTATGTCTCTGAGTAAGATAAATCCACAGGGACATGAAATTTTTGTCAATGGGAGTAATATTCCATATTCTCGCAACGTAAGTAATCTTGGTATAACGATTGATGAAACTTTGTCATGGGATGCTCAGGTTGCTTCTGTCCACGGAAGGTTTTATCGCACTATGCACCAGCTACGCCTCCTAAAGAACTTTCTTCCTCTTGTAGTAAGAAAGTCCCTATTTTATTCTTTGTTACTGCCCATAATTGATTATGCGGATGTGGCCTATATGGGACTGACGTCGCAGCAGCTCAGCAAATTCGACCGATTGCAAAACGCCGGCATAAGATTCGTGTATGGTTGAAGAAAGTTCGATCATGTTAGTAGTTTTCGTCGGGAACTCAAATTGCTAACAATAAAGCAACGCCGTTATTGGCGACTGTTGTTGTTGGGCTTCAAAGTTATGAGAGCTCGTGAGCCTAGATATCTCTGCGAGGGTCTTCGTGGTCTGGGTGGTGAGTTCTATAATACTAGAGCCCATTCCAATACTACTCTCAGGATACCAGCACATGGGACTAGTATTATGTCCAACAATTTCTCGTTGAGGTTCTCCCAGCTCTGGAATCGTGTTCCTCCATCTATCACTCGAAGTGTTACTTTTTCATCGTTTAGGATTGCTCTTAAGAAGTACTTACTTACTAACGAACTTTGATATAAAGATAAAGGTAGGTTCATCGCGCTGTGCAATTTCGCTTTTCCCTTTTCCTTTCTTTCCAATCCTGTATCCTCAGTCGTGTGTAGTCGAATTTTAGTTCTGTATTAGATTAGTGGCCATAAGCAATGAGTCTCGTCATATCTTGTTTTAACACATTTTTTAGGTAGGCAGGAAGATATCGCTTTAGTGATATGCTCACCTATTGCACAATGTAATACACGATGTAACACTTTGTTATGGCAATAAAGAATTATTATTATTATTATTATAAAGTTGTACGTTCCTGAAAGGTTCAAAAAAATTTTACTTTTCCTTGCTGGTTTTCCTGTGAGCTGAAAAAAATGATATCTGAAAAAATAAACAGATTCACAAAAGATATAAACAAACCGGTAGTTAAGATGATTATTTGCTGTTTGCAAGTCTGAGAGAAAAATGTAAAGTTGAAACTGATAGATGTTACAAAAAATATGTTGAGTCGGTTGAACTGGAAGTTTCCTCTAACCCCGAATATTTCTGGAAATTTATAAATGACAAAAAGACACAGAAAGGATTTCCCAAATCTGCTTGTATACAATATTTTGCATAATTTCATCGACATCCTTTCTTCAAAGGATAAATTTAAACGTTCCTCAAAGGAATTTCAGAACCTGGGAACAATTTAATATAAAATATAGTAGAACTTTTGGATTTATAGGTTTAGCAGAGGATTCACTAATACACAGATATTGTTTTAATCGTTTATTCTCTCTAGAATATCTCTCTCCGAGCAAGCTCGATGTCGAATAGACTCAACTTATAGGTTAGACCTCAGATGTCTTAAACTAAGATCATTGAAGATCGGTTCTTGTTATTTCGCTGGATAGCCCTCGATGGCCTCGTCACGCGCAGCGCCGCCGTGACGATATGGAGTAATACGACGAGTGTAGGGTAGGATGTAATGTTGGTTGTCTCTCTCGCAATTTGTTCGGATGAAGTAATATCCTAACACTCCCTCCCTTCATCGCACTACAACCAGCATTATCCACTCTAAGTCTAATCTATAAACAGAACTCAATCAATTTGTACTCTAGTCTCTAAGAATAATCTGAAAAACAAAAATTCAATGAGTTAGTAATCTAAGATTATAAAATCATAAGTTTTTGAGTTAATCTTTTGAGACCGTCTGATGATGGTAAAGGTTTTGTCATTATGTCTGACACATTCTCTTTGGTTGGATTCCACCTCACTGTGGTTCTCTTATACTAAACACATTGTTTGAAATCACCATGTGTTTCAACCATATGTCGTCTAAGTCCAGATTTCTCTCTATCTAGTAGGTCGTACTCTAAACGATCATCGAATACCTTTAGTTTGTATTCACCATCACTCTTGGTGCAGTCTCCAGCGGATTTGTTATCACCCCAGACTGTTATAGGAAACATCGGTTTTCCTATCACAAATCTAAGTGCCTTGTCAAGAGATATTAATTCTTGATAGGCATTACTCATGGCTAGGTATTCGGCTCTACAAGTGGACAATGTGACATAGGTTTGATTATGGCTTCTCCAAGCTATTACATCTTCAAACAATCTAATAACATACCTTTCAGTTGATGAAGAATCTGAATGGTCTCTAAAGGTTGCATCGGTAAATGCCTCTAAGTCTTCAGTTTGAACAGTGAATTTAAGGCTTAAATTCACAATACCTTTCAAATACCTGAAGATTCTCTTTACACCTTTCCAATCAGCTTCGATGGGCTTCATTTGTTTTCTCGCTAAATAGTTAACAGCAAACGTAATGTCTACCATTTGATGGATACATTAAGCTACCAATCTCTTCTCTATAAGGAACTCTTTTCATTTCTAGTTTATCTGAGTCATCTTGTAGATTCTCTGATTGATTTCTCTTAATCCTATTTTCAACCTGTCTGGTTACCATATGAGTATTTTGGGCATTGCAGTCATTCATATTCAATCTCTCTGATATATTAATGGTATAATTTTATTGATCGATTTATAAACCTCTCTTCTCGGTTTCTCTCTATTTTTATACCTAGAAAGTTTTTAGTTACTAGCTAGCAATATATCATCTACATATATTCAGTAGTACTACTTTACTATTTCTCATCCAAGTATATAAACAAGGTTCATGTTTATCATTCTCTGAACCAAGTTTCTAGATCTCTTCAGTGAATCTCTTATTACATCTCTTTGGACTTACCTTCAGTCCATAGAGGACTTTACACGGAGTTTACATACAGAAGATCGTTTGATCTCATTGTCGATATCTACTCCATCAAGAATCTCCTCTATAGTGCCATTTAAAAAGACAGGTTTTTAAATCTAATTGACAAGCATGTAAATCATACTCATTAATTATTGCAAGTGTAGCTCTAATTATAGGAAGTCTAAATACTGGTGCATATGTCTCTTTAAGGTCATAAATATTTTTGACCTTAAAGCCTCGTATGATTAATCTTACCTTGTATCGTATAAGACCATTTGCCTCTAATTTTCTCTCGAATACCATTTCGAGTCTATAATATTGGCCCGTTATACAGATATTTGAAGATACTCTTTATCTACTAATATCCAAACCTTATTTTGTATCATGGAATCAATTCCTTCTTTTATAGCTCTCTTCCATGAGTGGCCTTCTCTAGAATTTATAGCTTCCTCGAAATTTATGGGTTCTCTATTTAATGAAGAAATAAGACAAAGCCTCATATCTTCTTCTCTATCGGTTTTCTCATAATCACCTAAAATAATAATATTAATAGCTGATCTTTATTGATAACTAGTTATCCATGGGCAATTGACCGAGGTCCTTCAGCCCATTCTCTAAAATATTATTCTCTGAGTAATTAAGAAACCTTGCATAGCTTACGTCCTCTACGATTTTCTCTAAGTGTAGCAGGATACTTGCCTTTTTATCGGCAGTTCCCTTATTTTGGCTCTTTGGAGTTTTTCATTCAATCCCAGTCAATTATATTTTCCTGGGTCTCTAATTTTTCTCTAGCGTCATCGAGTTGTTTATTTCTACAAATATCTTTGTAGACAAGTTTCTCGTTAAATCCCACATGTTTAGATTCAAAGGAGTTTCTCGAGCTTGAATGCCACGTCAAGTATCCTGTAGCGGTATAACCCATTAGGACAGCTTTCAGGGCACATTCTCCAAATTTCAAGCTGGGTTTTGGAATCTTAATGTTTGCAAACATTACAATACATAATAATACATACAAATACAACCAAATCTCTTAATTTGATCAAAGTAGCATTTTGCATTTGATGCAAACTTTGTCAATGGTGTTTGATATCAGCTAGACTTGTGTGTTCTACTGTACGCATCTATAGATGCATCAACAGCAATCTCCCACATACTCTTAGGTAGTCTGGAATCAAACATGTATGTACGAACCTTCTTTTGGATTGTCGAGTTAAACCTCTCCGCTACACCATTATGTTCAGGCGTATATGGAGTTGCAAACTCGTTCTCTATATCTTCTCTACTCAGTACTTCTAGGAATTTCCTTCCGGTAAATTCTGTACCTTGATCTGACCTGATATAACATACCTTCTCATTTTTCTCCAACAAGTTTCTTGTTGATTTTAAGAATTTCTCTAATGCTTCAGCCACCTCATCTTCTGTTTAAAATGAATAGGCTTTAGCAAGTCTCCAATAGTCGTCTATGTAGACGTTAATGAATCTTTACTGACCTGGATGAGATGGTGGTTTAATAAGTCTCATCGTGTCAGTGTGTGTCAACTGAATTCGTTTCTCAGCTCTCATTCTCGTCTCTTTAAAAGGTAGTTTCTCCATTTTTGACATGATACATACTTCACATTCTAAAATAAGAGTCGTCAAATATGACGTTCTTAAGTTTCTCGTTTACCTTCTGCATTCTCAGATAGTTAAGTGAAGCATGTCCAAGTCTACAATGCCATAAAATTGCTTCATTGATTTTTCCTGAGTTACAGGAGTTATTGTCTAAAGGACTTACGATACATAATTCCTCTAAGTTTTGGAGTGATTCCAAGTTATCGATCTAAATTACCTCTTTACTGATATGACTGCAATCCCAATTTTCTCCTTGTTCTCAGATTTTGTTTTGTCAACTGACAAAACAAAATCAATCAGTTCAATCAGAACTTTCTCTTTAGGTGAAAAGATGAGATTATACTCTTTCTCCCTCCCAATCGCAGATTCCGGTTCTCCCTCCGAACCTAATAGCTCGTTATTGGAATGTGTCTGCGATTGCAAGCTCATCTCATCTTCTTCGCTCGTTGCTCTGTAACAGTAAATTTTAAGTTGAGAATCCAGTTCGGTTTTTCATACTGACTCTCTAAAACAATCTCATTCTTAACCTTATTGTCAACTCTTAGGAGTTGGACTTGTTCTCTAAAACAATCTCATTATTAACCTTATTGTAAACTCTTAGGACTTATAATTGTTCTCTAAAACAATTTCATTATTAACCTAATTGTAAACTCTTAGGGCTTGGAATTGTCCTCTAAAACAATTTCATTATTAACCTCATTGTAAACTCTTAGGACTCGAAATTGTTCTCTAAAACAATTTCATTATTAACCTTATTGTAAACTCTTAGGACTTGGACTTCTAAGTAAATATTGAACCCAGAGTCTGCGAGTTTACGTAAGGAAAGTAAATTCTCAGAAATCTCTTTCGCTGCGAATAGATATTGCAATTTCTTGGTATTCTCATCTCTAGAATCTAAATATAAGATTAACTCACCCACACCATCGATTACAATGACTGCTATCTCATTTTTATTAGCACTCTATACTCGTATTTTGACATCTCTCAAAGTTTTACAAAATCAGACAATCATTTACGATATGGTCTGTTGCTCCAGAATCTGCAAAGAAGGTAATGGTTGGATCAAGCTAACCTGTTTTAGTTTCTCTATGCTCTATACTTCCAACCCTTTTTGCCTTGGAGCGACCCTCTTTGTTGAATCTCTTGCTCTCTCATTCTCCTCTGGTCTACGTGGTTCCATCTCTTAGTGTTGAAACTTGGCTTGTTCAACCTACCTCTACCCGATCCTCTAAATTGAACGGGCCTAGTCTCAATCGTGCCACCATTGTTAAGGCAATCCTCTCTCTTATGGTTCTTGATTGCCTCACAACCGTAGCAGAAATCATCGACCGATTCGTGATTTTCCATTTTGATGGAGTACAAGCGAGCTCTTACCTGAAGTGTGTGTCGCATTTGACTCGCACTTCCTGGAGAACCTCAAACCTCTAATTACTTCAACAGGGTCTCAGATATTGAGAATTTTCTTGTGATAATTCTCGTCAATTCTGTTTATGATAATGTCTCGTACTCAATTACTTCTCTTGGATTTGTTGGCCTCTGACCAAGTTTGGTTACTCGTACTTTGCTCTATGACGTCAAACAAATCATTTGTCGAAAAGCTCTGATCATAGACTGTCGATCCAGATCACAAATTTGAATTATGCTCTGTAACATGGATTAATTTTAAATATCTGGGTTTTCTAATACTTTAGAATTTAACCCCGAAAATTATTCTTTTAACTCTAATTACCTCTGTAAAATGAATTGATTTTTGAATATAGCTGGGTTTTCTCATACTCTAAATCTCTAAAATTTAATCTAAAAAAAATTATTCTCATAACTCTAATTATCTGTAACATGAATTAATTTTTAAATATAGCTGGGTTTCCTCGTACTCTAAATCTCTTAATTTTAATAAAAAAACAATCTCATAGGTAACACTAGTTACCTCTGTATCACGAATTAATTTTTATATAATATAATTTTTCATAAAGCATAATGAATATACTCTCAAAATATCTAAATCTCTGGATTATGTTTGTGGAATGTGAAACATCCAATTTTACATGCTCCAAGCAATGTATGTAGAATCTCCAATCCTCTAGGTGTGGTATGTAGAATCTTTAAAATTATCCAATCTAAAACAGAAAGTATCACGCGCAGCCTCGCAGCGCCGCCGTGACGATATGAAGTAATACTACGAGTGTAGGGTAGGATGTAATGTTGGTTGTTTCTCTCGTAATTTGTTCGGATGAAGTAATATTCTAACAAGAACCAATTACGGAATGAACAATCCTCTCGATAGAGCATTGAAGGCTGCTGGTTCGGTGGAGGTTGATCTTTTCAATGTATCTTTATTTCACCTAAAGAATTATTTCAGATCATTTGATAATTTTCATTAATTTTGTTTTTCCACTTGATTGCGTGTTTTTTTTCATGGTTCATTTGTTTTATTTGCTAATATGTAAAATAGCTTGTCCGTATATAAATAAATAAATAACAAGGCACCCAGAACAGAGCACTGGGGAACGCCGGACTCTGACATTTTTTGATTTGATCTCGTTGAATCGATTTCGACGAATTGAGTTCGTCTTGTTAAGTAAGTTCTCGATAGAGAACGCATATTTGCATGTGTCAGCTGTAGACGTATAATTTCTTGTCCCCGGAGGTTTTTAAATTATAATAGTAAAATATATTCAGTTTTTCATCAAATTCATTGTGGATGCTGTGTTTTCATTGCGTTGCAGTATTTGAGAGGATTTGTACTGTTTCTGACAATTATGGGTACTCGAAACAAAACAATTGCTGACCTTGAGAAGAATTTTCAAAGTCAAATGAATGAATTCGAGAAGAAATTGAAAGAAGTTCAGAAGCCGGCTAAAGCTCGTGGTGACCCGGGATTAATAACTTTAGAAATCCTAAAAATGGAATTTGAGGCATTCAAATTGGAGATCACGCAGAGATTGGAGAATATTGTAGAGGAAATGACACAAAAGAGTCTCAATAAAAACATTCTCATATATGGTTTACCTGAGGATTCGAATGAAGACGTTTTTCCTGCCGTATCAAAAATATTCAGTAATTTAGGGATAGATGTAAACAAAGATCAATTAACAACTATTACCGTCTGGGTAAAAAAGTCAACGGATGTCAGAACACAACAAAACACCGGCCAGTGGTAGTTGAGTTCGTGTGTCAGTGGCTAAGAGATGAGTAAGAGATATTTACGAAGAAATAAAAGTTGAAAGGTTCGCGTGTTGTTATTGTGGAAATGTTGGTGAACAAAAAGTTGAATTTGTTCAGAAAGGTTAGGGAAAAGTTTAAGAATAGCTCATGGACAGTTAAAGGTAACATTAAAGTAATGATAAACAATAAGATTCTGCAAATTGATGATCTGGAACAACTTGATCAATTAAAAATTAATAAAACTGATACTAATTTTCTTTATAGATCTTGTTGGAATTGTTTAATCTCAACATTGTACCTTTGGGGATGAGGGTTTGTGACGCATTCATAGATTTGTATTTTGGAATAACGTACACTGTTTTATATTTTAGTCTTTTGTTATTTAATTTTTGAGTTCACCACTGCTGTATTTTTAATTATTTTTTGTATTATTTCTATTAGTTATTTTCCATTTCTAGTGCAATTTCAACTGGTCAGTTCACTGTATACATTATAGTTTTACACTGTTTTGTGTATGGTGAGATGAAAACCATTATGTGGGACAGTCATGAATATTCAATGTATTAGGTATTATGAATAGGATCTCTTTAGCACACTTAAATATCAGAACTTTGGTAGGTCATTTCACGGATTTTGAAAACATGGTTTTGCATAGCTGTCATGATATTGTTTTTTTGAACGAAACTAGGTTGGATGGGAGTGTACCTGACGAGTCAGTTTTTATTGAAGGGTATCGCATCATTCGATGTGATCGTAATAGGCAGGGAGGGGGTGTAGCTGTATATGTTAGGTCGAGTTTGGGTTATTCGGTGCTGAGGGTTGGAGGTTCAATAGAGCAAATTTGGCTGAAAGTCGGCTCACCCTTGGACGGAACGGCTTTAGGTGTTATTTATAGACCACCATTAATAATTATAAAATATTTTGGCAGCTATTTGAGTCTGAATGTGGTTTTGTTACTGAACATGCGAGTAAGATAGTTTGTGTCGGAGATTTCATTACTAATATGTGTGTTTCGGACAGTGAATCCGAATTTATGAAAAGAAGCTACAGAAATCTAGGGTTGTTTCAGTTAGTTGATCAGCCTACAAGAATAACCGAACGCTCTGCTACTTTAATTGATTTTATTTTAACATCTGACGCTCACATCATCTCTGACGTTCTTGTTCTACCCACAGACATAGATACTGACCACGAACTTATTTTGTGTAACTTGAGCATTGAAAATGTAGAAAAAACACCTCGTTTTAAGACATATAGAGATTTCAGATTCTTCAATTACTCGCAGTTCAGATCGGACCTCGAATCCGTTCCTTGGAATAATATTTATGATGTTCGCGATGTTGATGAAAAGGTCGAATTCATAAATTATAGTCTAATTTGTTTGCTGGATTTACATGCACCGTTTCGCCGCACCGTGAGGGTAACAAAGAATTATGCACCATAGCTGACTGATAGTTTGAGGGAGATGATGAATTTGAGAAATAGAACTCTTAGACGTTTCAGGAAATTCAAAAATCAAAATGATTGGATAGTTTATAAACAACTCCGTAATGCAGTTTCATTGGCAGTAAAAAAAGAGAAAAAATCATGTTATAATCATATTTTGAACGATAAAAATCCTAAAAACCTTTGGTCTAATCTCAAATCGCTGAATTTAATTAATAAACGTACGACAAGTCTTCCTGAAAAGTTGAAAGATGTCCATAAGATCAATCAACATTTTATTGATTCCATTCCCAAAATACCGATGGACAGGGAAACTTATACATTTTATTCTGACAATATGAGGGATCCGAACATGGTTAAGATGACTTTTGAAGAAGTAGACGAAACTGTGGTATCTAAAATCATTAATCGGATAAGAACTAAAGCTGTGGGTTATGATGGGATTAATGTGTCCACAATTCAACTCTGCTGCCCTTTTATATTGCCCATGTTATCAATGCTTGTCTGAAACATTCGATTTTTCCGAGTTCTTGGAAAAAGGCATTAGTAATCACACTTCCTAAGAAGCCCCATCCATCTTCCCTTGATGACATTCGTCCTATCAGTGTGCTTCCAACGTTATCCAAGATACTTGAAAAGGTGATGCAGACACAAATACGGGAGCATTTAGATTCTTTTAATATAATTCCGTGTGAACAATCTGGTTTCAGACCTGGACATAGTTGCTGCACTGCATTACTTAACATCACAGATGAAATCTTTGAGTCTTCTGATCGGGGTAATCTAACAATCATGACCTTGCTTGATTTCACCAAAGCGTTTGACTCAATAAATCACAAAGTCTTGTTGGCTATACTTCATTATATTGGTTTTTCTCGGGAGGCCATAAGGCTGGTTGAGAGTTATATCGGATCTCGATCCCAAGCGGTACTTATTGATGGTCTGTTGTCTTCTTTTGTGAGCCTGACTTCTGGGGTCCCGCAGGGTTCCATTCTTGGACCTCTGCTTTTCATTATTTATATTTGTTGTTTTGCTTTTATTTCCCTTTCAGCAAGGTTGTATTTTTATGCAGATGACAGCCAGTTGAAATTTTCTTTCAAACCCGATGAGGCTGAGCAAGCTATAAGTGCTCTGAACTTCGACTTGTGTAGAATACATGAAATTTCTCAAAAACATTGTCTGAAGTTGAACGTCAGTAAGTCAACATGTCTTCTTTTCGGTGGTAAGAATGATAGGGGAGCGTTTTTGCGGGATTTCGGCGGTAACATAGTGTTGGGGGGAGATTGACTTTCAGGAAAATATAAGAAACCTAGGCCTTACTATGGACACGGATTTAAGATTTTCTAAGCACATTTCGATGTGCTTGAGTAAAGCCTATTTGAGTTTGAGACTTCTGTATCAGTGTCGGAAATACTTGAACAGTAATAATAAGAAAATTCTCTGTGACTCGCTGGTTCTTTCTCATCTAAACTTTTGTGATGTAGTTTATGGTCCCTGCTTGACTGTTGTGGATGAGAAGCGAATTCAGAGTTTACAGAATTCATGTTTGAGGTTCATCCATGGGATCAGAAGGTATGAACCGGTAACATACAGTCTCAGATGCACTGATTGGCTGAATATGAAACATAGAAGGCAGTTACACTCTCTCACGTTATTTTTCAATATAATCAGACGTAATTCACCTTTGTTGCTTGCTAATAAAATCAGGTTTCGTTCTGAAATGCACCATGTTAATATTCGTTCAAAGGGCACGATTTCTATTCCCAAACACTTGACCGCGCTATTTACTAGATCGTTTTCCTATCAAGTTCCGTATCTTATGAATGGGTTGGGATTTGAATACAAGGGTTTAACTTTAGATAAATTCAAACTACACATATTAAACAACTTTCGTAATGACCCATTGTATTTATAGTAAATCAATTTAATTATTCCAAGTAACTGATATATTATATTCCTTTGAACTCAACATCTTGAAAATTTATTAATTTTTGTTGTGCTATGGCTGTTTCTAGTGAAAATTCTACAAGGATTTGCTTGTTTTGCTGCATTGGTGAGCTCATTAGATTTAAGTTAGTGTTTCTTTCTTTTTTTATCTTGTTTCTAGTTCAATTACAGAGGGTTAGGTGGAAGAATAGACGTGAGGTCTCGGGACTTTTAGTAGGTTTTATTTTCAAGTTGTAATACCTGAGACAGCACGAACTAAATCTCGCCTTCAATTCTGTAGCATTTTTTTGTATCATAATTTCTATAAATAAAGGCCTTTATTATTATTATAGATCATTTATCCTCCCTCGTAAGCCGTAGGCCTTTAACTTTTCCAGCAGAAATTCGTGGTGTACCAGGTCGAATGCTTTACTTAAGTCCATAAAAATGCCTAATATTTTCATATTTCCATCTATAGCATCATATAACCCCCTCATAAAGTCATTAATAGCTGTTGTTGAACCGTGAAACGCTTACTAATGGTTTTTTCGATATTTTCAATTCAGCGCTTTATTATCCAACAAGCCTCCAAAAGCAATTTTTTATCAATTTTTCAAATTGAGGTAGAGAATGAAAAAAAAATTTCCTAGAATCCTATAGCTACTTCTTGTAGAGAATTCATTCAAGATTTCAAAGCATCCCTTTAATTTTCTGTGCAATCATTGATTGGTGAGATATTGATGTTTAAAGAAAAGAATGTCCTTTTCAATTCAAAGTTCGATATTTCAGCGAGAAGTGCTCGCATCTAAATTTTGAAAAAAGGATATTGAAGCTGAATGAACAAGGTTTCTCATCCATATAGTGGTTAAGTTGGAAAAAAAATTTCCAAGTCTGTATGAATGAAAAATGAAAAAAATTCTCAGAAATTTTAGATACTGTATTCATTAGGATTGAGTGGTGCACGTTGCTTGAAAAATTTTCTCATCATTAGATCTCTAAACTATAAACTTCAAGCTTCGAAAAACTTTCTTTTAAATTGAGATAAGACCATTCTTTTCGAAAATACAGTCTTTTGAAAAACCGCTAAATTTATTCCACTAGTATATATAAAAATCCATGTTCCAAAAAATGAATTATCAGGCAGATTCGCTAGTAGATGTAATTCAATTATTATATGCATCACATCTAATATGTTCTTTATGTTCAGCCCATTTGATTTTATCATCGAGTAAAAGTGACTAGAAAATATATTTATTATACATTTGTCAGCAGAAATTTCGACATAATATAAAAGCTGCGAAACTAACACACTATTTCATCCTCGATTTTATTCATTTCTGGCATTTCTCGAAATATATGAGTGAGTATGAAGAAATTGTGTCTATATTAAAAATCAGTTTGAAAAATTATTAGAACAAATAAAATCAATATCATCAAACGATTAAGTGCTACTAAATGACATGAAATTCTACTCTGACCATCCTTCCAGCCGTAAATACGACAACTCTCGAACGGAAATAACTCTAAACTTGAAATTCTCAAGATTCGGAGCTCAAATACAACAATTGAATTTGTTAATGGGCAAAATGCGACTAGGGCTTCCCTAGTTGGAAATGTTATTCTCTGATAATTAAGACAATTAATTTGCATGTGCAATAACAATTCCATGTTGATCGCATGACCAGAACCAGAGAAAATTCAAGAAAAATATCGAAAAACAAAATTCTAATATTTCAATCACGACAGATTCGACCGAATTGATATTTCGCGTGTATATGAAGGATTACAATTTCAAGCTATATTTGAAATTTGTAGCTGATCACATCATCAAAACTGAGATAAATACTCTATGAAAATTCTAGAAAAATATTGTATTGGAAAAAACATCCAATAGTTCAGTTATGAAGATTTCAATCTAGTTGAAATTTTGCTTGTAGACGTAGATATGAAATCACCAATTCGAGCCTGGTGCAAATTTTGGTGTGCATAACCAGAATTATAGAAAAGTCAAGTATATTATAAAAAAAACAAAATTTCCCTGAAAAAAGATCCGACTGTTTAAATTTTGCTTTTAAATAATATCAATTCCAACCTTCGTACAAAATGTTGAAATTATAACATTTAGAGGTGGAATTGGCTCATGAATAAACCAGCGCTCAAAAACTTCTGGAAAATAGAAATAGTAAAAATTAACTAAGATTTGAAAATAATTTATTTCTAGATGCCGGGTTTAATCAGATTTACGTTCTTCGTATAGACTTTAGTTTACACGGATAGCATTGTCGGTGATCATGATTTCTTTCGGAAAGTGATCTAGATTATTTAAATGCACCAAATTATTATGATATTAATGAGATTGTTGAAAAAGTATTGTGTTTTACTTGTCGTGAGAATTTTTTTGGTGCTCGTAAAAATATTCTCTTGTTTCAAGAAATGTTATTTTCGTCACTCGTGAAACAATATCCTATTTTGAATCAACGAACAATAAATTATCAAGAATCCGGAAACAAGAAATTGTTTGTTATTCGATGAAGAATTTTCATTTCATTTGTGTGGGATGTGATACTGTAGTTATAGATAGTTTATATTGTGTAGAAAGGTATGCTGGCTACTGTATAATATTTACAGCATGAAGTCTATAAAATTTGATGTCATTTTAGGTATTCAACATGGAACGACCAGTTTCATTTAACATGAACATTCTAAAGAAGTATGTCATTGAACATGATTTTCCGAAAGATTTGGACTCCTTAACTCCTTCCAGTAGTGAAGTAATTGAAGCTTGTCGGTTCATTTTCAACTGAACGGATTACAAAAAGTGTTATTTGTTACCGAAAAGAATAAAAAGACAGTCAGAATTTTATTTTATGAAGAATGAAGAAAACGACGATCCAAAAAAATCCTGTTTATCGCGTGTATCGGAAATGATGAAACATATTGAAATCACTAATTTGAACAAAGTGAATCCTTCCGAAGAGAATTTCATTCTCTCCAAATTCTGCAAATTTTTAAATACGCAAAATTCTCTCAAAAACAGAAAGAAAATCAACTCCGATTGAACCGAAAGCTTCGAATGACGATTTAAACAACTAGACCTATTATACCCCAAAAAAGTGAGGAGATAATTATAATTTCTAATTATGTAATTCCTAAAGAAATGAGACTTACATTATCTTCAATTAAAACTCAAATCAAGAAAGGAGTTTTGTCTCAGTCAGAGAATAAAATCGAATCGATCATTACAGATTCAATATCAAGTTTTAATGATCTGAGTGTAGCCGATAGTGCAAGAGTTACCACAGATGATAGCGAGATTGTTACCAATTCTATACTTCCATGGAAAAATTATCCAGGAGAGAAAATCGATATAATTTCACCAAGGGGATCGAAAATCTAAATCTAAAGAACTGACATCGACCCAAATATAGCAGCTGTAAATTCTTCGAAGGGCAATTAATTTTAAGGCAGGATGAATTTGAAAATATAACTAAAAATAAACAATTGATTAGCGGAATTTGGAGTTATATTATAAACGAAAAATTCAAAAACGTTAATAATGTATGTTTATTAAATTTCAAACACCATAGGTATATGCCTTCTACGGATGAAATTAAAGGGTATGCGTACTGTTCACAAAATTGTAAGGTATTCGTTTTGACAATTGAGAAATTTTCCTTGAAGTGCGATCATCAAGTAAATGTTTTGAGCTCTTCGTTAAATTTCAATCACACAGACAAGTTCACTCGGCACTTGAGAGGAACTGAAAGGAAATTATTCAAAAAAAAGCCCATAAAGTAAAACCCTCAAAATTAGGAGAAATAGCGATTAGAACTGCATCTGAAAAATTAATTAAGGCCGGAAATCTGCAGGGCATCAAGTCAGACGCGGTTTTTAGGAAAGTTTTGTCGGAAAAGTTTGCGTCGTATGATTGTGATCAAGATGACCTTTATGATCTCCTTCTAATGCAGAGGGAAAATTACTCCTATATAAAAATTGTCGGGCAACCTCTCCATGTTTATATTTATAGTTTACAACAGTTGGAAGTTGTTTCACGGCTCATCGATATTGGTGTAGATGATATGACAATTCATTTAGATGCCACTGGAAGTATTGTCAGAAATCCACCGTCATCTAAGAAGAGAATATTTTATTATGCGGGAGTAATCAAAACTGATTTTAATGATAGAATATTTCCCGTAGTGGAAATGATAAGCTGTGACCATGATAGCGTATCAATTGGCAGGTGGCTTGTGAAATTCAAATATTTTGCCATAGCAAATAAACTTAGATGGCCTATATTTAGAAAATTAGTGACAGATTTTAGTTTTCCCCTAATTAATGCAGTCTCTTTTTTCTGGAACGAAATTAATTTAAAACAGTACCTCAAATTGACTTACGAATTTGCTGTCCATCAGAACTGTAGTTTAAACGATATTACACGACTACATATTTGTTGTTCTCATTTTTTCAAAATTATTAGTAATGACATCAAAAATCATTTCAGTAATTCTGCGAGTCAAAAATTCATCAAAGAATTGATAGCATCTCTCTTCAACATGAACGAGTTTGATGTTATTTGCTCATGGTTCAGGGATTTTATCATACTTGTGAAATCCGAATACTATTATGATTCTGTAAAAACGGCAATGATTTGACTTATGACAACCTCCTTGAATCATGAATGTATAACGGAATTAGAAAATGAAAATTGCCCTCTTCCAAAAGAAAGAAAAAGTAAGGATGAGGGGAAAATTTATAGAAGTAGTCCATTTTTTGAGCACTTTTCGCAAATTTGTCAGTCAATTGATACGGAATCAATATCAGGACAAGGTCATGAAAGCAACCCCTATTATAATCCAAGATTCTTAAATGACGTGTGTTTAAAAAAGTACTTTGCTCACTGACCCTTGTGGAGTGGGTTATTATTACCAAATCCAATTAAACGCCTCAGCAACGCATTAGTTGAAAACTGGTTCTCCGTAACTAAATATATAATCATGGAGGGAAAATTCAATCAAAAATGCAGCAGAGTTATTCGGAATCTTAGAAAAAGAGCATTAGCTCTACACAAAGAGTTTATTCTAGACATTGCGAAAGCTCGCTGCACTAGGAAAAGAAAAAATGATAGATGAAGTGAGCATTCTATATATCTCCAAAAAGAAAAATGGAAGAAAAAACTGAAACTGCCAACCAGTGATTTTGAGGGGACCGAATTAAAAAAAACCCTAAAAAATTAAAAAAGAAAAGAATTATGAAATAAACGAGCGAAAAAGATTTCCAAAGGACTCATGAGAGATCCAGAATACTATAATAAATGCCCCACGTTTGGAAATTCCCAAATTGGAATCTGGCACATATCCTCAAAGAACCTAAAATGCCAATTAATTTAAAACGAAAGGTATTTGATGCTTGCGTGTTACCAGTCATGTTGTACGGACTCGAGACAGTTACCCTAACAAAGAAAAGCGCACAACGACTGCGAGTCTGCCAACGTGCGATGGAACGAGCAATGCTCGGGATCAGCTTGAGAGACAGGCAGACAAATGAAAATATCAGGGCGAAAACCAGAGGAAGGGACGCAGTAGAACAAGCTGCTAGAAGTAAATGGCGGTGGGCTGGTCATGTCGCGCGGAATGATGTGAAGTGGACGAAAATTATCATGCAGTGGAGACCACGACTGACAAAAAGAAGTGTTGGCAGACCCCTGTTAAGATGGCGAGATGACATTCAAAGGCGAGCAGGAAAGAACTGGATTCTCACAGCACAGTGTAGGACGACATGGAAGCGATTGGAAGAGGCCTATGTCCAGGAGTGGACTCAAACGGGCTGAAAAAGAAGAAGAAGAAGTTTGGAAATTATGAAGTGGGTAGATATCAACATTTAATTTACAATGACCTACTGATTTGTGATTACGAAACTTTATCCGGTAAAGAGTGGTTGGCCGATGCTATTATGAATTTCTCTATAAATTCGTTCATCCGAGGTAGCGATCAAAATAATTTCGTTATGATAGCAGTAGAAAAATCATTCGCCATTTTCAATATGAATTTAGAGGATTCATTTTTTGAGGATCTACCACTTTTTACTGAAGAGAAAAAAATTATTCTTCCACTCCACATTAATAGGAACCATTTGTGTTTAATTTTCATTGAGATAAGTGAAATGCAGTTTATATATATCGATCCTCGTGGCTTTTCATCGGAAAATGCAAATAGATATTTCGAAAAATTTTAATCATTTTTGAGGAAGTATGACTACATTAAAAAAACACATTTGACCAATATCAATTGGACAAACAGGCAGATACGTACAACTGTGGTGTTTATGTAATTTATTTTGTTGAACAGTACGTCAATAGTTCACCACTTACAATAACTATAAACTTAGTAGAATATCGAAAAAAAATTCAAAAAACATTATTGGAACATTCTGAAGTAACTTTGAATTTTTGTATGATATGTGGAGATTGGAGAAGATGTAGAATTTTCAAAGAGTGATTGCACAGTTTGTGGACGAAAATTTCATGAAACATGTTATTATTTAAAAGATTTTCCTTGTGCCTTATGTCGAAAAATGACATGAAATATTTATAAATAATTAACAGAATAATTTGATTTATTTTCACCTCATCAAAAACATCCTGAAATCTGATCACGATAATCCTTGATTTATGCAATATAAAGGAATATGAATACACTCCCCCTATATTATATCCTCCGATTGGATTACTTTCAGTTAATCGATTATTTTTCAAACAAAAAAGGTATGAATTTTATCCAGAAAATACCCCCAAAACCGCAGTTTACCCCCTCCCCGAGGCCTGACAAACTATGTGGGGTATGTCATTCGATTCAGTTTTCGTCTGTTTACCACATACTAAAAGCAGAACACGGTACTCCTTCATTCAAAAAAGTTATGAATTTTTATCTAGAAAATACCCCCAAAATCGTATTTACCCCCCTCCCCGAGGCCTGACAAAGTATGTGGGATATGTCATTCGATTCAGTTTTCGTCTGTTCACCACATACTAAACGCAGAACACGGTACTTTCTCAAACAAAAAAATTATGAATTTTATCTAGAAAATACCCCCAAAATCGTATTTACCCCCCTCCCCGAGGCCTAACAAACTATATGGGTTTGATTCGGTTTTTTTCTGTTCACCATATACTTAAAGCAGAACACGGTACTCTTTCAAACAAAAAAGTTATGAATTTTTATCTAGAAAATACCCCCTAAACCGCAGTTTTCCCCCTCCCCGAGGCCTGACAAACTATGTGGGGTAGGTCATTTTATTCAGTTTTTTTTCTGTTTATCACATTCTTAAAGCAGAACACAATAATTTAAACACGGTAACATTTAAAAAAGTTATCAATTTTTTAGTGGAAAAATACCCCCAAAATCGCAGTCTCCCCCCTCCCAAAGCCTGACAAACTATATGGTGTATGTCATTGGATTCTGTTTTTTTCTGTTTACCACATACTAAAAGCAGAACACGGTACTCTTTCAAACAAAAAAGTTATGAATTTTTACCTAGAAATAGCCTCTATAACAACATTAACAACCCTCTGAATTGCTAAAAAATGTTCAATAATAGAAAAAAATATGAAAAGTATGTATTGCTTGAGTCAAATAATAAATTTCATATCCATTTTCATATTGAAATTCATAAATATACTATTTTTTGCTTGGACCCTACTTTTGCCTCGGAGTGTACTTGTGGATGTGAATAACTTCACACCAGTCTTTCAGAAAGACTACACCTTGAGTAGTCTAATTCAACAATATTTTCCTCTTTAGACCGATCAATTCTGGATCTCTGGTTCTTCTAATCTGGTTAGCCCTCTCGAACCAAACACGTAGTTTATGGAACTAGCTATATCATCTTCCATTTCAGATTATGGATCCATGTGAATAAAAGTGCAGGTGGGTCGTCACTTTGGTTGAAGTATTAATTTGAACTTTCATTTCATCTTCAAAACGCCAGTTCCTTTCTTCTTGTCCGAACCTTATCGAGGGTGTTATCGGATTTAGTAAATTTGCAAGAACTGAGACACAAGATATTCTGGTTAGCCCTCATCATACAGCCATACACGTAGATTATGGAGCGTTGCCCTGGCAACACCTGTGGCACCCAGGCGAATTGAATCTTCATATTCACCAAGCAGACGTCGTCTGGCCAATCCATCTTAAATTTCTGCTGTTGCCTGCTTGAGGATCCACGTGATTGATTAAAACAGTAGTAGAAGGTTCGAGTATTGAATTTTCAAAAAGTTATTACCTTTCTTCCTGACATCAATCTGTTCTGACACTTGAAGATAAGTTTTAGAATTTCGTTACTTCGTTGTAAGTGTATATTTATTACCTTCTCAACAAAAACCCGGGTGGATCGATACAATATGAAGAACCTTCACTGGCTCTCTAAAAGCTTGCATACGCCTGAGACTTCATACTTCAATAGAAAAGCAAAGACTGAGTACAACCAATTATTGAAATACTCTAAATTGAATTATAATAAAAACATCTTGTGCATCTGATAACAGAAGAACAGGAGGAGTAATGGTTTACTTGCGAAGTGGTATTGTTTACACTATTAAATCGACAATTTCTGATTCATACTTATGGCTTATTGCCGTAGAAATAAGACTACGTAATGAACAACTGTTATTAACAACTTTATATCACCCTCCCGGAATTCGCGTACCGATTTTCTTGGATTCTCTTTGTGAATTTTTTGAGGAGTTTTCCACTTACCAAGGAGAGTTTATTTGTATGGGTGATTTCAACTTGGACTTCAAAAAAAATTCTTTCTATACTGAAAAGTGTAAGTTTATAATTGACCAGTCAGGTTTCAAACAAATTGTTGAAGATTATACAAGAATTACCAAGGATAGTTCGACTCTCATTGATTATATTGTAACTAATAACAAATATCTGAATCATACAGTTCACTTAACTCCTAAATTGTCTGATCACTCAATAAAATCTGTTGATTTGGGGAATCTTGACACTTTCCATGTGAATAATTCATGTACTAGACGTTTATTTCATAAGTATATTTCTGATGAATTCCAGGATAAACTCAGTAAGTGTAGTTGGGATAATTCTTCAACTGATGTGAATAAATTTTGTTAATTCTTTACAGCAAATACTTTATAGTATGTGCCGCAATGTTGAAATTGTCAAGAGAAACCGAAAACAATTGCACTGGTTGAATAAGGAAATCAAACAACTTATGAAGCAACGTGATGATCAATTTAAAGAAGCAGTATTTACACGATGTAATAGTCAATGGGAAATTTATAAAAAATTAAGGAATAAGGTAACAACGAAATTAAGAATAGCAGAAAAAAAATATTATTATGATATAATAAAGAATAGTTCGAATCAAAATATTTGGAAAAATTTGAAAATGCTGTTTCCTAATAAAGTTAACGGTGTTATCAGTAACGTGAATTTCGAAAATAAAATTTTATCGGAAGCTTCTGAGATCTCAGAAAAATTTAATGAATTCTTTGTAGATAGCATTGAAAGTATTGTGTCACATGGCAAAAAAAAAATGATAGCTCATTATATCTTTCGAAAATGGATGAGTACGCCGATTTTTCAGCATTTTCTAAGGTCACAATGAAAGAACTAAAGAGTTATATCAAAAGAATCAAAAATACTTGTGGCCCGGATGATATAACAACAAATATTTTTAAAGACGCATTTGATATTGTAGGAAATCGTTTTCTCGATATAGTTAATGCGTCACTTGAACACGGTGTTTTTCCCGAATCTTGGAAGATCTCTACGGTTATACCTATTGAAAAAGTATCCAATGCTAGAAACTGCGAGGAATTCAGAGGCATTCATACAATGCCAGTCTATGAAAAAGTTTTAGAATCGATAGTAAAAGATCAATTGATGAAATATTTGAATGAAAATAACGTTCTTATAGATAATCAGTCAGGTTTTAGGGCTAAACATTCTTGTGAAAGTACCATTGTTGATGTTTGTGATAGGTGGTTAAAAGGAATAGATAAGGGCAATATTGTTCTGGCAGCGTTCATTGATTTTAAAAGGGCTTTCGAGACAATTAATAGAGATCTGTTATTAAAGAAATTTAACAAAATTGGAATAAAGGGTACTGTTTTTGCATGGTTCACGTCATATTTAACTGAAAGGTCACAAAAAGTGAAATTCAAACATGAAGTGTCTTCTGGTAAAAATACTGTACATGGTGTACCACAGGGAACAACGCTGGGACCGATATTGTTTTTAATTTATTTGAATGATATAACAAAAAATCTTAAAAATTGTAAATTGAGTCTATTTGCTGATGATACTATGCTTTACATTGTTGGCAACGATATCGATGTTATGTGTTCGTTACTAAATGAAGATTTTAATTTACTAGATGATTGGCTTAACGATAATCAATTGAAAATTAATATCAATAAATCAAGTTACATGATTTTTGGAAGGGAGTATACATTAAGATCTTTAAATTATGAAAGAGTAATAATCAAAGTTGATAACCAAGTATTACAGAAACTTAACTCAGTCAAGTATCTAGGAATTATACTCGATGAAAATCTGAATTTCAAACTTTATGCCGATCATTTGACAAAAAAAATCACATGAAAGATCCAATACATCTCAAGGATAAGTTATAAAATTGACATGAAAACAAGATATCTTTTGTTTAGGTCAATCGTACTGCCACATTTAGATTTTTGTACGTCTCTATTATTTAATTTGAAATCGAATATCATCACTAGACTACAAATAGTCCTGAATAGAGGCATGAGAATGGTTCTCAGATGTGGTAGAAGAACACCAATCAGGTCAATGTTAGAGGCACTAAATTTGATAGAATAGAATAGAATAGAAATTTATTAATTGTAAAAATGCTACAAATATAACAAGTTGATATATACTACAGCAAAGTACAACAAGTCAAGAAGAAAGCATGAGTCTCACAGCTCCGGTTGATAATTTCTACACCATGTATAAAATTCAGTCAAATTATAGGGTTCGCTGTTTATAATGAATCTTTTCAATATTCTCTTGAAACGTTCAAGTTTTCTGGATTTCAGCATATCTGAAGGAAGTGAGTTCAATAGCTTGATACACATGAAATGCACACCCCTTTGTGATAATGTAAGGGAGTGAAGTGGATAATGATAAGGGTAGAGTCGTCGGGTGTTATTTTGATTTTTAAACTCCTCAAAGAATTTGGGATGATCCAGAATGAAACATATGCACTTGTACATATACATTCCAGGCAATGTCATTAACCCTGCCTCCTTAAAGTGCCCTCTGCAGGATTCTCGAAAACCAAGCCCCAGCAGTACCCGTAGTGCTTGCTTTTGAGCAATGAATATTCTATCGACCAGTGATGAGCCTCCCCAGAAAATTATTCCATACGTGAGAAGCGATTCGATTTGGGAGCAGTATATTATTCTCAAGATGTTGGCATCAATTTGAAATTTCAGAACCCTCAAGCTGTAAATAGAGGAGTTCAACTTCTTAATTAAAATGCGACTGTGTTCTTTCCATTTGAGGTTCTCATCAAGATGTATACCCAGAAATCTTGTGGTATTCTCCAACATTACAGTCTGTCCTCTGCACTCAAAGCTGTTTGGGAAAAGTAAATTATTTCTATCTGTACGGAAGGCTACACACTCCGTCTTAGTCATGTTCAGCTGCAAACTATTCTGTTCACACCACTTCTTCGTCTGAGTTAAAGCGTTCTGTGCTCCATAAATGAGGTTACTGATTTTATGTGATCTAATCATTATTATTATTTAAAAACAATGGATATATGTTGGTAAAATTGCAGGAAAGGAAGTGACAGCTGAAACAATGATCAAATATTTGAAACAAAGTAATGATGAATATGAGTTTGATGTGAAAAAGCTAAATACAAAGGGAAATAACTCTGCATTCAGCATTGGTGTGGCCTCTACGAAAGTTTATTCTGATATTTGTAAACCAGAGTTCTGGCCGGAGGGTGTACTAGTCAGAAACTTTTCATTCAAGAATTTTTTTCGGAGGGAGCTGGGCAGACCTCCAAATATACTAAAAGAAGTAAATTGAAGCCAATATTGAAAGATATAAATATCTTTCATCAGAATGTTCAGTGTATTGGGACCTCATTTCTGAGGGTGGAGGAAATGATATTGATTCTGTCCAATTGACTAAAAAAAAAACAATTTTTGTAGAATTTGACAAATAAACAATATTATACCTCAATATGAAGCACCTATGAATATAGATGCAATATTTGGGAGAATCACTGAACCAAAAATATTCACCAAAATAGATTTAAAGCATAGTTTTTAGCTTATTCCTTTAGAAATAGAAAGTATGAAGTATACAGGATTTTCAATAGACGGAGTGATATACAGATTCAAAGTAGTGCCATTTGGGTTACAAAGTGCATGTTCCGCTTTGGTAAGAGCATTATAAATAATTTTAGATAAATATGAAGATTTTGCATTACATTATATTGATAATATATTCATTTTCTCCAAGGATGAGGATCAACATTTCAAACATCAAAATATTATATTAGAAGAGCTTGATGAGGCAGGATTGAAAATTAATAAAGAAGAATGTCCATTTTATCAAAAAAAAGTTAAATATTTGAGATTTGAGTTGAAACAAACAAGTGTGGAGATGAATAAAGATAGAATTAAAATAATAGAAGAATATAAACAACTTTAAAATCTGAAAACATTGAGGGGATTTCTGGGAATGATAAATTTTTTCAAAAAATTAATTCCTAATTTGATTGAAAAACAAATCAAATTGATAGAGTTATCAAAAAAAAGCGTTCCTTGGAAAATGAACAGAAGAGAGAGAAGAAGCGTTTGAAAACATAAAGAAAGAATTTGAAAGTATTTCATCCAAAATATGATTTGCCATTTATATTACAAACAGATGCATCAATTCACAAATTCCAATATGTTTTGTATCAAGAACAACTAAACCTTATGAAAGAAATTACAGTGTGACAGAATTAGAATTGGCAAGCATTATTTTTTGTATAAATAAATTATGCAAATGGTGCAAATTATAAATGTTGCGTTAAGAAAAAGTTGTCAAATTGCGTGTGTGTGAACTGTTATTCACTTTTTCATGCAAGTTGTGCTAAAAGGCCGCCAAATTTGAGAATACTGGACGATCATAAAGTGCAGTTTTGTGAAAGGTCTGACATGGTCATGTCCGCAGAAAACAGAGAAATACAAAATATTGAGATCAAATATATTAAGGAATTATTGAAGGAAACACAAGACAAAAACGAAGTACTGAAAATGAATAATGAATTATTTTTTTAGAGAAAGTGAGGTTATTTGAAGAAAAAATTAAAGACTTAACAAAAAAAGTTGAAAACAAGTCTAGTTATGCTAACGTGATAAGCAGATCACAGAAAACAAAAACAGGAACTACTATAGAAGAAATGTCAAAGTTGTCAAACAAGTCGAGAGGAACTACTGTCGAAGAAATGTCAAAGACGTCAAACAAGTCGACAAGTATAAACAAAAACAAATATTCAAGTTTAATGCCAACAATTGTGGACAAGTTTGCAGGTGCGACAAGTATTCAAAAGCCAATAATAACGATCAACAAACCAGGCATGAGTCAAAATTACGAAAATGACACTGAAATACTACAAAAGGATATGCAAGAGAATGATAGGGATTTTTTCAGTGTTCTTTCCAGTGATAAACAGGCAAGAGAGGAATCAAAGGCCGTCAGAATGAGTGGAAATGAGCGAGGTGTTTCAGATGACTATGAAGGCCAATGGATGTCTGCTAGAAAAGGAAAAAATAAAAATATGAATAGGAATATATAAATAAATAAATAAATAAATAAATAAATAATGATCTTTATTCCGAAAGAATGTCCAATATAATACATTACATACAATACAGTACATTAGATGGAATAGTGTCAACTAACAGAATTATTAAATCCTCACTTCTTTGATTTTGTATTCATGAATGGAATAAGGTTCCATGTTAATGAGCATAATTTTCACATCATCCTTAAATTTATTGAGTGTTGTACTTCTTTTTATATTATCCGGTAATTGATTGAAAAATTTTATTGCTGCATATGTTGGATGTTTCTCATATTTGACTAATCTATGTTCAGGATAAAGAATATTTACATGTCTAGTACTGTAATCATGGACGGAACTACTGTATACAAACTTATTTCTATTCTTGAATAAATAAACTAAACATTCATATATATACAATGCAAATACTGTCATAATCTGATTTTCCCTGAATATACCTCTACACGATTCTCTGTGTTTGAGTCCAAATATAATTCTTATGACTTTCTTTTGAATACGGAAAATCTCCAACACCCCTGAATCCGATCCATAGAAAATCAAACCAAACCTCATCAAACTCTCAAAATTAGTGGAATAAAAAATTTTTAAACAATTTTCATTTAAATATTTACTAATGACTCTTATGCTATAGCTGACTGAATTTAATTTTTTTCCTGTACTTATAATGTGGTTGTTCCAGTTCAGATGTTCATCAATTTGCATACCAAGAAATTTAGTACAATGTTCAGGTCTCATGCTCAAATTTGACAATTGTATTTGTGATGGTGTTGTGATACTTTGTTGTTTCGTTCTAAAAAGAATAGTGGTAGTTTTCTCCTGACTCAAAAGAAGACCATTCCTTTCAATCCAGTCTTCGATTTTATTATACGAAATACTGGCTTCATTTATTAAGTTTGGGTAGGTGGATCCAGCAACCAACAAATTTGTATCATCTGCATAATTGGTGAGAAGACTCGAATCGGACATCAATGCTCGTTCCATATCATTTGTGAACAAAATGAACAAAATAGGGCCTAATATGCTTCCTTGAGGTACACCGGTATAATTAATTTTTATGTCTGATTTCGTACTTTTTCCGTTTTTCATAACTTTAACCCTCTGCTTTCTGTTATTCAGATATGATTCTAGCCATTTCAAAGCAGTTCCCCTTATTCCGTAAGCTTCGATTTTTGCTAACAAAAGTGGTCGATTAAGACAGTCAAACGCTTTTGATAGATCTAAAAATATTCCTAGAAGTATCTCATTATTTTCGAACGATTTTATTATATTTTCAGTGAATTGAATAGTAGCTGTCATTATGGATCTTCCTTTTATATATGCATGTTGGTTATCATTCAGTATATTGTTCTCCAATAGAAATTTAACTAGACGGTTACACATTGCCATTTCAAAAAATTTTGAGAAACTTGGTAGTACACTGATGGGTCGGTAGTTTCCAAAAGACTCGCGATCACCTTTTTTATAAATTGGTGTAATTACAGATATCTTCAACTGACTAGGAAAAATACCATATGAGAGGGAATTATTAATTATGTAGCATAGTACTTCTGCTAAATTTTTTATACAAAATTTTATCAAACTAATAGGTATATCGTCATCACCACTAGAATGTTTATTTTTAATTTGTTTATTTAGTTCTTCTATTTCTCCTGGTGTAACAGGTGTCAAAAATATTGATCGTGAAGCTCTAGGGATATCACATGATAATACGTTTACGGGCAAAATAGGTACATTTGTTGTTAGGTACTCATTAAACATATTAGCTACTCTTTCAGGATTTCCACTAATGAAAGTGTCATTTACTTTATCTCTACCCGTAATTTCATTGAAAATATTCCACATTGTTTTCATTTTATTATCAGATTGGGAAATACTGATTTCATATTTTTCAGTTCTTTTCTTTGCCAGTAACTTTTGATATTTTTTCTTGGTATTATTATAAAGTGATTTTATTTCAGGATGATAATGCATAATAGTCTCTAATATACTCAATCTATTTTTAAAATCCAGTATTTCCTGATCGGGTTTAAATTTTAATGATTTTCCGCTGACACACTTTTTTCTGAGTGGAAAGCATTCATCAAAATGCATTATGAAGGTATTCACAAAAAGATTCCATTGTTCGTCTACTTCATTTGCAGCGATGTTATATATGTTGGACCAATCTTGTTCAGCTATTTGTTTTTTGAATTTAATTTTATTTTCTTCGGAAAACAATCTGATGTTTTTATATATTTTATTTTGTTTCGTATTTGTTGAGAAATTTATTTTGACTCCCATATGATCAGAGATATTAGTCTGCATGATACTCACTTCATCTATGTTAATAGAGTTAGTAAAAACATTATCTAAACATGACTTACATTTATGAGTAATTCTTGTGTACTCATTCACTAGATAGGTAAATGAATATCCATTCAATAGCAGATTCATTCTGTGAATATTCACAGCGTCATCTTTCAGATCGATATTGAAGTCACCAGCAATGAGGATGATTTTCTTCTCCATCACTAAAAGTTCCAGTAAGGTCTCCAGCTTTTGGTAAAACTCATTTAAGTTTTCTCTTATGGGTGGTCGATATACACTTACGATGATATAGTTTTCAATTCCAATTTTGCATTCAACACCTGCACATTCAAATACCTTCTTTTTGGATATTTGATTAATTTCATATTTTACATTGTATTCGAATCCAATTCTCATGTAGATTCCAACACCACCATGTTCATTTTTTTCTCTACAAAAATATGTTGCTAATTTGAAGTTGGGGATACTATATGCCCTCAGTTGATCTTCCGTTTGCCAGTGCTCAGTAACTGCGAATGCAACACAGTCTGCATTATCAGATAATAAGACACCTACCTCATCTACACAATTTGCAATTGACTGTAGGTTTTGAAGTCTCAAGCTGGATGATATATACGTATTTTGTCTTTTTGTTGTTGTAACCTTTGGAGTTTTTGTCTTCATAAAAAATGTCCACTTTGTCCATTAAGAAATTGACGATGACGCTCAAAGTCGAACCGCTTCACAGCAACATATTTAGGCCAAAATTCCGGTTTATACATTTCATCCTTCTTTTCAAGAGGAGCCGTGACAACAAATCGCTTGAGTTGATCTTCATCACTTGGAATTTCTTTGACCGTGATTGAATCTCCATGGAATCCAGGTTTCTTCAAAAGATAATCTTTAATATGAGTTTCATTTGCAACTCTTTTCACACGATAGACGTATAGCCACACTTTCCGTTCACCTCCAGAAAAGCCAGTTTTATTTGCTTCATCCGAAACTTCAGCAGTTCCTAGATTCTTAATGTTTTTTCTTTGGTATTTAATCCTATTATTTCTCCGACGATTGACTTCCGTAAATTCTTCTGTTTCATTTTGATTGTTTTGTCCTGTTCTATTTATTATTTTTGTTGTGTTTTGCTTATTTAAATTGGAGGTTATATTGTCATTGTCATTTGTGATTGATGTTTCCGTATGCAAAGGTCTATGAATCGAAATTTTTCTTGCTTGCAGGTTTTCTTGTGGAGCCCTCTGTTGAATAGTAGCTGATCTTGTCGCTCTTGCATATGAGTAGGTTTCTGTTGTTCCTGTATTTGGTATTTGCGTTTTTGACTCATCCTCTGTTAACGTTATTAGTGGTATTTTTTCATTGATGTTTACCTTTGTTTTTATGGATTCCCTGATTTCAAGTGTTTTAATTTTATCTATGAGTAAAGAGTTGTTAAACTTCAATATTTCATTCTTATCCCTTGATTCTTTCAGCAATTCCTTAAGATATATTATCTCTATCTCCATTGCGTTGTTATCTGATTTCATCTCTTCTGTTTGTTTTTCTTTGATTTCACTTGATCCGTAGCAACAAATTACTTTATTTCCCGTTAGAAATTTCAGATTTGGGTTTTTTTTCGCACAAGCTTGATGAAATATCGCAAAACACTGTATACACACTTTAAACTTGCAGTTTTTGGTAGCACAACATTTGAAATATTGTGAATCTTTATCATTTTTATCGGAGACATCCGACAACACATCTTCTTCGTCCGCCATCTTTAATAATATATATATGTACTGGTACTAAAGAAATAGATAAGGATATAGGCTTTCGAAGAGCTCCAAAAAAACAATGGATATATGTTGGTAAAATTGCAGGAAAGGAAGTGACAGCTGAAACAATGATCAAATATTTGAAACAAAGTAATGATAAATATGAGTTTGATGTGAAAAAGCTAAATACAAAGGGAAATAACTCTGCATTCAGCATTGGTGTGGCCTCTACGAAAGTTTATTCTGATATTTGTAAACCAGAGTTCTGGCCGGAGGGTGTACTAGTCAGAAACTTTTCATTCAAGAATTTTTTTCGGAGGGAGCTGGGCAGACCTCCAAATATACTAAAAGAAGTAAATTGAAGCCAATATTGAAAGATATAAATATCTTTCATCAGAATGTTCAGTGTATTGGGACCTCATTTCTGAGGGTGGAGGAAATGATATTGATTCTGTCCAATTGACTAAAAAAAAACAATTTTTGTAGAATTTGACAAATAAACAATATTATACCTCAATATGAAGCACCTATGAATATAGATGCAATATTTGGGAGAATCACTGAACCAAAAATATTCACCAAAATAGATTTAAAGCATAGTTTTTAGCTTATTCCTTTAGAAATAGAAAGTATGAAGTATACAGGATTTTCAATAGACGGAGTGATATACAGATTCAAAGTAGTGCCATTTGGGATGAACAGCTAATATTCATCGCGGCTGAGTCCCCTCATTACCTCTTTGCAGAGAAAACGTTTAAGTTCTTCTATCAGTGCCAAGTGGGGAAAGACGGGGCCACTCTTGAGCACGCGATAGCACGAGACCAACTGCTGGACCTCTCATCAGACATACGCTCGTTCACACTTGCCGCTAAATGTTCCCTCCGTAGTGCGGGAAGAACCCGTCTTTGTCAGGCCCTTATTGCCACCAGAGCGGACACATTCGATCCCAAGGCAAAAGACATTGCTGAGACATCTGATACGCTAATTGATTCTTCTGGTACCGGACCTATCGCAGATATAGGTGTCACCCCTGGACAGAGTCGCGCCTTGGTTAAATTGTACTACCATAAATACCCTCAGGCAATGGGCATGGGTATGACACAGCTCATGCCCAAGACACCTGATGTGTGCCGGGTAATAACAACAATGTATGTCAACTCTCTATTAGCAATAGTTCCAAACGATATCCATCAAGAGATCATAGACGGACTCAGCAGTGCTGTCCTATCAGGGAACATCAAACTCTATGAGATGAGTGATACAGAGTACAAAGATATCCAGTATTACCATAAATACCCTCAGGCAATGGGCATGGGTATGACACAGCTCATGCCCAAGACACCTGATGTGTGCCGGGTAATAACAACAATGTATGTCAACTCTCTATTAGCAATAGTTCCAAACGATATCCATCAAGAGATCATAGACGGACTCAGCAGTGCTGTCCTATCAGGGAACATCAAACTCTATGAGATGAGTGATACAGAGTACAAAGATATCCAGTATTACCGTGCATCTAATATTCATCGCGGCTGAGTCCCCTCATTATGACAACTGTCATAAGTGTCAGAAGCATTTCATTTTTATTGTGCTTTTTTATTGTGTTTTTCTAAAGAAAACAAACTGTTTAAATCTATGGGAGATGATTACCCAATTATTAGGGGCCTGTAGCGATCCTTGTACATCTGAGGATTCGAAAAATCATCACTTGGAGAATCGGTCCTGGTTGAAGCAACCCTCCCGATTTCAGAGCGAGTTTAGTGTTTTAGACATAAATATTGAAGGAATTTCTAAGGACAAATGCGATTTTTTGTCTAAATTGGCCATATACAATGATGCGGAGGTGATCCTTCTACAAGAAACCCACACGACAACAGCAAAACAACTTCGTGAAAGAGGATTTATAACAGGTTATGTATTGATAGATTACCTTTTGAGTCCTGTTTATGGTCTAGCTTGTTATGTTAAAAAATCATTAATTACTAATGTTGAATTGGTTCGGAAAGGTGAAGTTGACGGTGTGTTTTTTATAGCCTTCAAATTTTGTAATATTTTTGTCATCAATATTTACAAACCCCCTAATACTCTTTGGCCTAGAAATTTCGATGTCATTTTCCCTCATCCTTCAATTTATTGTGGTGATTTCAATTGTCACCATTTGATGTGGGGCTATGCAGTTAATGACATGAATGGTATAGCATTAACTGAATGGATTGAAGATAATAATTTCAATCTGATTTTTGACGCAAAACATAAACCAACTTTCCATTCTTCTAGATGGAATAGAGGATATAATCCAGATTTGTGTATAGTTTCTGCAGATACTGATTCTAAACCTCTTCCTGTTAGACGTAAGGTTCTCAATGATTTCCCACATAGCCAACACAGACCAATTTTAATTCGTATAGGAAAAATTCTTCACATTAATGTTTCTTTACCTAAGGCTAGATGGAATTTCAAGGAAGCTCGTTGGGATTGTTTCAAAAATAAAATAGATAGTGATATTAGATGGTTTCGTCCATGTTCTCAGAATTATTTTAGGTTTGTGGGTGTAGTGAAAGCTGCTGCGAAAAAATTCGTCCCAAGGGGATATCGTCAGAATTATATTCCTGGTTGGTCTCCTGAGACGCAAATGTTGTATGAGGACTATAAAAAATCACCGACTTCCCAAAAAGCGGAAGATTTATTGAAATCTTTGAATACAGGTCGTAAGGAAAAATGGAATTCTGTTTTATCTAACATGAACTTCACTCATTCTAGTAGAAGTTCCTGGGATGTTCTACGGAAATTAGGTGAAGCTGCTCCTATTGTTGAATCAACTTCTAAAATTAATCCAGAATTGATTGCTCGTCGGCTTGTGGGCGTTTCTAATTCCGTAAAAATTTCCAGATCTGAGGTAAAAGAGATGAGGAAAAATTTACATAGGTTGAGATCATCGTCATCTGTTGTAGATGTTATTTCTCGTCCATTCAGTTTGGAAGAGTTGACATCTGCAATTAAATGCACAAAAACTAGAAAAGCTGCCGGTTTCGATGGAATCTATCCTGAATTCATGAAACATTTGGGGACGAAGGCCTTATCTTGGCTTTTGTCCTTCTATAATGATATATTGAGTTCAGGTAACTTTCCAAATGAATTTCGTAAAGCAAAAGTAATTGCTATTTTGAAGTCAGGTAAAAATTCTTCCGATCCAAGTAATTATCGCCCGATAAGTCTTCTGAGTGTTCCTTTTAAAATCTTGGAAAGGTTGATTCTATTCAGGATTGAACCTTATGTTGAGGATGCTCTGCAAAATTGTCAAGGTTTTAGGAAAAATAGAAATTGCTCCGATCAAGTACTTAGTTTAACTACCTTCATTGAATCAGGTTTCAATGATAAGTTGAAAACAGGAGCTGTCTTCTTAGATTTGTCCGCAGCTTACGACACTGTGTGGAAGGATGGTCTAATTAAAAAACTACATGATCATTTGAACTGTGGAAAAATGATTCGTTTAATCGAAAACATGTTGTCTGATAGGAGACTTCGTGTTTTTGTTGATGATAAAAGTAGTAGTTTTAAAACACTGAATAATGGTCTTCCGCAGGGATCGGTTTTGTCTCCCATACTTTTTAATTTATATTTGTGTGATATCCCAGTTACTTCATCTGAAAAATTCATTTATGCCGATGACATTGCTCTTTTGTTTCGTCATTCTGATTTTGGAATTATTGAAAATACTTTCAATGAAGATCTAAAAATTATGGAAAATTATTTTCTTGAGTGGCGCTTATGCCCTAATCCAAATAAAACAGAAGTCTCCTGTTTCCATTTAAATAATCATCAAAAACACAGAAAATTGAGAGTAACTTTCAATAATTCCGTCTTGAATCATAATTTTGCCCCCAAATATCTTGGAGTTAAATTTGATTCTTCTTTGAATTTCAAGGTTCACTTAGAAAATTTGCGTTTGAAATTAAAGTCGAGGAATAATATCCTCCAAAAATTAGCAGGATCTTCATGGGGTGCTGATGCCAACACTCTTCGTGCTGCAGCTTTGGCCTTGGTTTTTTCTGCTGCTGAATACTGTTGTTCTGTTTGGTTTAATAGTGCTCATGTTCATAAAATTGATGCACAGCTTAATGTTTCTATGAGAATTATTAGTGGGACTATTAGATCTACTCCTTTAGTTTGGTTACCGGTGCTATCACATATAGTTCCACCTCATATTCGTAGACAGGTTGCAGTCAAGAAATCTTGGGATAAATTTCATTTCTATCCGAACTCATTTCCTATTTTATCCTATTTCCCAGATTCTAGAACTGCTAGATTGAAATCACGCAAACCTTTATGGACTAACACCTTCCTTGAATTCAATGAAAGCGACAAGGAAATTTGGCGTTCGGGATGGACTTCTTCTAACGTTTTCAACAAAAGTCTTATTGTTGATCCCTCAGAGAAAGTTCTAGGTTTCAATCTTCCTAGGAAAATTTGGTGTATTTTGAATAGACTTAGAACTGGTCATGGTCGTTGTAATAGTACCCTCTTCAAATGGTGTTCTATTGATAGCCCACTATGTGAGTGTGGTGTAGAAGAGACCATTGACCACTTGGTGAATGATTGTCCGATTTATAAATTTCATGATGGTTTCCAAGCTATCCATTCAGTTTCAGATTCTTTTTTAGAATGGGTAGTTAACTTCAAATCGATATAATGAAAACTAATATTTAGTACTCCTTTCTGCTTCTTTTCTTTTTGTTTTAGGATCCAATTGGAAATTATAGAGTCGTCAACCGAAAAGAGAGGATAAAGGAAATTTTGTTTTGGTTGAAGAGGAAGTCCTTCAATATAAATTATGTCAGCTTATTCTGTAAACGTTTACACAAACCAGTCACTACACCGATACGGGGAGACAGAGTTTTTGCTGAGGTTTTTATCTGTTCTCTTGTATCATACGTTGAAATGTATGATGCCCCGTTACATTTCCTCTGCTAATACTGAGATTCATCGACACATATGCTTGATTGTTTGAAATTAATATTTTGTATTTGCTCTTTCTCAAAAGAATATATATATATATATATAGTGCATGTTCCGCTTTGGTAAGAGCATTATAAATAATTTTAGATAAATATGAAGATTTTGCATTACATAATATTGATAATGTATTCATTTTCTCCAAGGATGAGGATCATTATTTCAAACATCAAAATATTATATTAGAAGAGCTTGATGAAGCAGGATTGAAAATTAATAAAGAAAAATGTCCATTTTATCAAAAAAAAGTTAAATATTTGAGATTTGAGTTGAATCAAACAAGTGTGGAGATGGATAAAGATAGAATTAAAATAATAGAAGAATATAAACAACTTTAAAATCTGAAAACATTGAGGGGATTTCTGGGAATGATAAATTTTTTCAAAAAATTAATTCCTAATTTGATTGAAAAACAAATCAAATTGATAGAGTTATCAAAAAAAAGCGTTCCTTGGAAAATGAACAGAAGAGAGAGAAGAAGCGTTTGAAAACATAAAGAAAGAATTTGAAAGTATTTCATCCAAAATATGATTTGCCATTTATATTACAAACAGATGCATCAATTCACAAATTCCAATATATTTTGTATCAAGAACAACTAAACCTTATGAAAGAAATTACAGTGTGACAGAATTAGAATTGGCAAGCATTATTTTTTGTATAAATAAATTATGCAAATGGTGCAAATTATAAATGTTGCGTTAAGAAAAAGTTGTCAAATTGCGTGTGTGTGAACTGTTATTCACTTTTTCATGCAAGTTGTGCTAAAAGACAGCCAAATTTGAGAATACTGGACGATCATAAAGTGCAGTGTTGTGAAAGGTCTGACATGGTCATGTCCGCAGAAAACAGAGAAATACAAAATATTGAGATCAAATATATTAAGGAATTATTGAAGGAAACACAAGACAAAAACGAAGTACTGAAAATGAATAATGAATTATTAATAGAGAAAGTGAGGTTATTAGAAGAAAAAATTAAAGACTTAACAAAAAAAGTTGAAAACAAGTCTAGTTATGCTAACGTGATAAGCAGATCACAGAAAACAAAAACAGGAACTACTATAGAAGAAATGTCAAAGTTGTCAAACAAGTCGAGAGGAACTACTGTCGAAGAAATGTCAAAGACGTCAAACAAGTCGACAAGTATAAACAAAAACAAATATTCAAGTTTAATGCCAACAATTGTGGACAAGTTTGCAGGTGCAACAAGTATTCAAAAGCCAATAATAACGATCAACAAACCAGGTATGAGTCAAAATTACGAAAATGACACTGAAATACTACAAAAGGATATGCAAGAGAATGATAGGGATTTTTTCAGTGTTCTTTCCAGTGATAAACAGGCAAGAGAGGAATCAAAGGCCGTCAGAATGAGTGGAAATGAGCGAGGTGTTTCAGATGACTATGAAGGCCAATGGATGTCTGCTAGAAAAGGAAAAAATAAAAATATGAATAGGAATATATGTACTGGTACTAAAGAAATAGATAAGGATATAGGCTTTCGAAGAGCTCCAAAAAAACAATGGATATATGTTGGTAAAATTGCAGGAAAGGAAGTGACAGCTGAAACAATGATCAAATATTTGAAACAAAGTAATGATAAATATGAGTTTGATGTGAAAAAGCTAAATACAAAGGGAAATAACTCTGCATTCAGCATTGGTGTGGCCTCTACGAAAGTTTATTCTGATATTTGTAAACCAGAGTTCTGGCCGGAGGGTGTACTAGTCAGAAACTTTTCATTCAAAAATTTTTTTCAGGAGAGCTGGGCAGACCTCCAAATATACTAAAAGAAGTAAATTGAAGCCAATATTGAAAGATAAAAATATCTTTCAACAGAATGTTCAGTGTATTGGGACCTCATTTCTGAGGGTGGAGGAAATGCTGGCCAAACACTGTGTAGACTATCTATGGGTCTCTGAACATTGGAAATCTATGGAAGAACTGAAAGCGTATAAGTTTGATGGATATAAGTTGGAAGCTGCTTTCTGTCGTGAAAAAGGTAGACATGGGGGAACCACAATTTTCAGTCGAGATGAAAAAAACTGCTTACAACGAGAGGATATTACTTCAATAAGTGCTGTGGGAGTTTTCGAATGTTGTGCAATACGATGTATGGAAGGAAACACTAAATACATAATTATCTCCTTATATAGATCTTGTTCGCAACCAGCGAATGATATGGATTTGTTTTTTGAAAAATTGGTTTGACTTCTTGATAAATGTTTACTGAAACAATGTGGAATTATAATAGCCGGTGATTTTAATATAGATGTCCTAAAGGACACCAAAGATTCTAGAAATTTTTTGATGCTATTGAAAACTCATAATTTAGGTCTAGGTACTATGGAACCCACTCGAGTTGCTAAAACATCTGGCACATGTATAGATAATGTTATATCTAATGTGATGGGAGTAACAAGGGTAATAGAGGAGCATATATCAGATCACTCTGGTGTAAAGATGACGTTCCAAACTAGCAATACCCCTTTGAATAACAATCTCACAAAAAAATTTAGAGCGGATGCTTGGTGAGATTGATTGGTCAGAAATTTATGTGTTGCCTAAGAGCGAGATAAACACTATGTGGAACACGTTTGCTGGTCATATAAATACCATCTTTGAGACTCGTTTCCCACTTGAAGATGTTAAAATAACGCCACAATCAAACAAAATAAAAAGATCACCATTAATTAGGTCTCTAAAAACAAATCTCGATTTTCTTTTTGTGGCAAAAACTCATGATTCCACATACGCTAAGAAATAAAAGAAAATTAAATGTAAATATGACGCAGCTTTGAGGAAGGCTAAACA
This sequence comes from Harmonia axyridis, assembly GCF_914767665.1. Lineage (NCBI taxonomy): Eukaryota > Metazoa > Arthropoda > Insecta > Coleoptera > Coccinellidae > Harmonia > Harmonia axyridis. Next base: position 16,069,089 of record NC_059505.1, read on the forward strand.
AAAATATTATGGTAAAATTATATCAAATGCAGCAAACAAAAGTAAAGCTCTGTGGAACATAATCAATGAACTGAAAGGTAACAAGAAAAAAGTACTAAATCTTCCATCGAAAGCAAATGTTGGTAGCTGCAATAAAAAGGTTTTGGCAGATGAGTTCAGTAGACATTTTACCAATACAGTCAAAAGTGATATTAAGACTTCACCAAATGCAAAAAGAGACAGTTATATGAAACGATCAATTAATTCTTTTTATATGTTCAAGATTGAAAGAGCAGAGATTATTAAAACTATCGGGAAAATGAAGAATAAGAGATCATGTGGCTGTGATAATATCCCCATATTTGAAAAAATTCTTGCGAGTAGATTGTTGAATTTTTTACTCAAGTTCAAGATTATATTGTAGTATCTGTATGTATTTTCGGTTGCATATTCATACCTCTTGTGTTCTACAATTCTATGTTCTATATGACAATGTGATACTCTATGTTTTACGTGCGAAAAATAAGGGAGGTTAGAAATCTTTATGCTGTGTGAAGTCGTAAGACGTGTGTGTGTATGATTCTATATGCTTTTATTGAAAAATAAATAACTTTATGAAAACTGTGAATTTTCGCTCCACCGCCCGAAAATCCTACAACTTCAGAAGTGGGATTCACTTGGATTAAACCAAAGATGAGCCAGAAAAATCGAGTTGAAAATATAAGCATTTCTAGACATGCCGTAACTGATGGTGAGTTCGCTCCAAACCTTACTAAATCGTTTATGGATACACAACAGAAAATTACACGAGATGAAACTACGAGTTCTGCTGTATCTGTCGACGAAATTATCGCTCTGCCAGAGCTATTGAAATATCTCGCACTCAAAAGACCCAGAATTTTGGATATTCGCGCTGAAAATGGAAGTTGGTTACAGAGTCCATCAGCTAACTTCAAGCCATACTGTTCTGTGGCGATGCAGAAATATAGGTTAAGTTAGTTCTATGATTAAAAGTTGTTAAGTTATCAGTTTTCATGTGTACACAAAATAACAGTTCTTAAAAAGTTATCCGAGTATTGTAATAGTGGTGACACGGCATTAGGTATATGTAGTGTTAACCTCCCCTTAGATATAATATTCTATGCATCTCGATATAACCTAAGAAAGAAGTACAATACAGTGACGTAGCACGTATGTACCGCTTGTTGGTATCTTGTAATACTTCTACTAATTTAGACGACTGTTTAAGTAATAAACTAAGATAAATACACTGGAGTATTGATACCTGCCTACTTAACCACCTGTTAATAAACATATTACATAGTGTCAGGTAACGGATTAAAACAGATAGGTAACTAGTAACCTAAAATGGAGCACATGTTTAAAGTACCCGATCCTCTCATATTAGATGGAAATATTGCAGAAAATTGGAGGAAGTTCATCCAGAAATTTGACTTGTTCTTGGCTGCATCAGATGTCGACTCCAAGCCGGAAGAAAATAAAATTGCTATACTCCTGAACGTGATAGGTGATGAAGCTCTTGAACTTTACAACACATTTCCCATCAATGCAGATGAACAGAAGTCGCTGGCTAAAATCAAGAAGTGCTTTGAAGATTATTGTTCTCCAAAGAAAAATGTAATTTTTGAAAGGTTTAAATTCAATAGCATCGTTCAGAAGGAAGCTCAACCTTTTGACAATTTTGTCACCGAATTGAGAAAAGCTGTGCAATCAACAGAATATCCAGAGCCAGACTCTATGGTGAGAGACATAATTGTTATGGGAATTTTTGATAAAACCACCCAGGAGCGATTGTTGCGTGAACCAAACCTAACTTTGGAAAGAAGCATTAACTTCTGTAGAGCTGTTGAGATAAGCAAAAGTCAGTCGAAGGCCCTGCAAAATGAAGCAGAAATAAGTTATGTAAAATCAAATGTCAGAAAGACAAACAATGAAGAGAAGCCCTGTAGAGCATGTGGATACAATCACCCACCAAGGAAGTGTCCAGCAATTAGGAAAACGTGTGCCAAATGCCAGGGACAGAACCACTTCGCAAAGATGTGCAAGAAAGGAAAGAATTTTCAAACTGGAAAGGAAGATAAAAGAAAAAAGGTTGATGAGGTAACAAGAGAGAAGAACGAGGAAGGTAGCAGTAGTGAGTGTGATTACTACATTGACTCCATCGACAAATGTATAGGATCAGTAAATGGTAGTTTAGATGTGAAAATGTGGACAAAAAAGGTATTTATAAATGAGCAACCTATTGAATTTAAGCTTGACACTGGTGCTGAAGTAAGTGTATTACCACTCAAAATTTTGAAACAAATAAGTCCTACTAGTAAGGCCAAAGAAAGTCGAGTATCATTAGTTTCATATGGCAGTCATAAGTTCAAGCTTGAAACAATATGTGAAATAACATTACTGTGTAGAGCACAAGATAAAGCCATTCCAATTACGTTTATTGTAGTGAAAACTGATAATAAGATTCCTCTTTTGGGACTAGCAGATTGTCTTAAACTTAACCTGGTTTATAGAGTAGATAGTGTTGATGTAAATTTCAAGTCAGTTGATCAAGTTTTAAAAAGTTATCACTCTGTATTTGAAGGATTAGGAAGTTTTCCAGGGGAATATCACATAACCTTGAAAGATAATGTATCCCCCAATCTCACTCCTATTAGACGAGTTCCTCAGATACTACACGAGAGACTCAAAGCTAAACTTGTAGAAATGTAATCTAAAGGTATCATCAGAAAAGTTGAAAAATCAACAGAATGGGTTCACCCATTAGTAATTGTGGAAAAACAAAGTGGTGATTTGAGGTTATGCTTGGATCCCAAACACCTGAACAATGCGATCAGAAGGGAACCCCTTCTTATTCCCTCTATGGATGAAATTGCTGGGAAGCTCAGTAATAAACAATTTTTTACAGTGTTAGACATGAAAGACGGATACTGGCAGGTTTGTCTGGATGCCAGTAGTTCTGACCTCTGCACGTTTGGAACACCATTTGGACGATATCAGTTCACTAGAATGCCGTTTGGAATCAACTCAGCTCCGGAGGTTTTTCAAAGGAAAAACTATGAGATATTTGGTGATTTGTAAGGAGTAGGCATCTATTTGATGATCTGATAGTCACAGGTGAAACAGAGGCTGAACATGACCGTAACCTAAAACGTGTGTTAGATTTAGCAAAAATATACAATATCAAATTCAATCGATCCAAAATACAATTCAAACAAAATAGTGTAAGATTTTTAGGACAGATGATTTCCAAAGAAAGAGTAAGACCGAATGAAAATTACACTAGAGCAATAAGGGATATGCCAAACCCTGAAAACAAGAAGGAACTACTACGCTTTCTAGGAATGGTTAAGTACGTAGGTAAATTTATCCCGAATTTATCAAAAATAACAGCTTGTCTGAGAAATTTGACCAGACTTGATGTTGAATGGAAGTGGTCTGATCAACATCAGAGAACGATGAATCAATTGAAGCATTTGCTTACACAAGCCCTTGTTTTGTCATTCCTTGATCCGTCAAAGGAGGTAGAAATAGAAACAGATAGGATGGTCTAGGTGCATGCCTCTTGCAGGAAGGACACCCAGTTGCGTTTGCCTCACGCAGTTTGACAAAAACAGAGGAAAAGTACGCACAAATAGAAAAGGAGGCTCTTGCAATTTTGTTTGCAGTGCAGAAATTTCACTTTTTTATTTATGGCCTCAATATTACAGTACACAGTGATCATAAGCCACTGGAGAGTATTTTTAAGAAAGATATTCAAGCCATATCACCCCGATTACAACGTATTAGATTATATATTTATATATATATATATTATAATTATAGTTTAAAAATCTCATATAAGCCCGGAAAGTATATGTACATATCTGATACACTATCACGAGCATTTCTAACTGGTGATTTAGGATTAAAATCAAATGAAGAAATTGAATACCATATACATTCAATATGTAACTATTTACCAATATCAGATAACAGAAAACAACAGATTAAAACTGAAACTGCAAATGACTCAACATTAAAAAATGTAATAGAATATATGAACAATTCTTGGCCTAAACATTAAAAACACATCCCTGATAGTGTCAAAATTTATTATAAGCTTAGAGATGATCTTTCATATGTTGGTCTATTGTTTTTGAATAATAAATTAGTTGTACCAACTAAGCTTAGAACTGAAATTATAAAATGTCTGCATGAAAGTCATTTCGGTATTGATAAAACTAAGTCTTTGGCAAGAACAACATTTTATTGGCCAGGTTTAACATCTGATGTAGAAAAATTTGTAAAATCATGCAGAGTATGCGAGAAATATGCTCGTAAAAATAGAAAAGACACTCTAATGTCATACCCAATTCCAACCCGAGCATGGGAACGTTTAGGAATAGACATTTTTACAGTTGGTAATGTATCTTACCTTGTAATTTTTGATGCATATTCTAATTGGCTTGAGTTATTGAAAATAAGTGACAAGAGTGCATTTTCGGTCATTACACAGATGAAACCAATATTTGCCAGATTTGGTCCACCAGATGTGATTGTAGCTGATAATGTTCCCTTTAATAGTGAACGCTTCAAAAAATTTGCTGGAGAATGGAATTTTGAATTAATCTTTAGAAGTCCTAATTACCCTCAATCAAACGGATTGGCAGAAAAGGCCGTAGCTATTTCGAAAAATATATTGAGAAAATCCCTCGAAGGAGGAAAAGATATTGAGTTATCATTACTCAATTATAGAAACATGCCTCTTAAGCATATGAACTATTCTCCATCACAGTTGTTGAATAGTAAGAGATGTAAAACAAAACTGCCAGCCTCAGTGGATTTGTTGAAGCCAGAACTGTGTCAAAATGTTTTGGAAAAAATCAAATTAAAAAGAGATCTTAATAAAAAATATTTTGATAGGAATGCGTTAAGTCAAAAACCTTTAATAAAGCATGATAATGTAACAATCTATGATCATGGAACTAAGACATGGGATGCTGGTAAAGTAGTTGATATTTGTTCAACACCTAGGTCTTATTTGATAATGGATAAATATGGTTCTGTTGTTAGAAAAAATAGGCACGATTTGAGACTGTCAAATAACCCGTTGAAAATGGAAGCTAATGATAGCCTGCCAATGTTAACATCAGAAAATATTGTGAAAAATACTTGTAATGTAACAGATGATGAACCAAAGTCTCCTGAATGTAAACCTGCCTGTGAAAGTAACATAATAAAAACTCGAACAGGTAGGGTTGTAAGGAAACCTGCTAAACTAAATATATAGGGGAGAAAAGATGTAATAGTGGTGACACGGCATTAGGTATATGTAGTGTTAACCTCCCCTTAGATATAATATTCTATGCATCTTGATATAACCTAAGAAAGAAGTACAATACAGTGACGTAGCACGTATGTACCGCTTGTTGGTATCTTGTAATACTTGTACTAATTTAGACGACTGTTTAAGTAATAAACTAAGATAAATACACTGGAGTATTGATACCTGCCTACTTAACCACCTGTTAATAAACATATTACAAGTATATCAATTGTAATCCATGGAGTTTTTCTCATTTTTAATCGACAAATAAATAAAAGGTTATGGGACCAGTATTCCAATTGAAGTATTGCAGTTAAAATTTGCATGGTCAAGGTATGTGTGTGAAAATGAATCGCAACTTCAATGTGCCTCTGTTCAATGGGGATGGATTCCTGAATTCCGGACGGAAGGATTGTTTATCGAACAAGATGTAGCAGGATGTATGAAACATCAGAAATATGTCGAGTCGGAGAAAGATGAAGGTAAGAAGAAAGAAAAACTTAAAAAAGATAACCTTGCAAAGAATTTGATAATTCAATGTGTGCATGACTGTCAGATCAATTTTCTGAGGGATAAAAATACAGCTTTTGATATGTGGAATTCCCTGGTAGAAACATTCCAAAAGAAAGGATTATGTGGGAAATTAATTCTAAAGAAGAAACTGTTCAGTATAAAGATGCGAGATCAAGAGAGTCTCGAATCATACATAACAAGGTTTGAAATTCTTGTAAATGAACTGAGAATGATTGATGAGAAACCAATGGATGAAGAAGACAAAATATGGATTCCCATGATGGGGTTGACGACGAAGTATGATACTGTTGTGTCGATTATCGAAAATATGACTTTGGCAGATCTAACCTATGAAGTAGTGAAGAGAAAATTGAAGAATGTAGATGAACAGTCAACAACTAGTCAAGTTTCTAGATCCAATGAGCAAATGTCATTTCAAGCCAATACAAGGGCGGTGTGTCATTATTGTAAGAAGCCCGGACACCTGAAGCGGGATTGCTTCGCATTCAAAAATCGATATCACAATCAAAGAAACAGGGATGGATATCAAGGTGACCATAACTATGATGATAGTAGTAATAAAAAATTTAGATTCCAGAATAGTAGAAACTCAAACAATTCAAATGGAGGTTTCTCCAGAAATACAGTAGGTCATTCCTCAAAGAAGTCTAATATGAATCAAAGGGACAGTCATATAGCTGATGTGTTTGAAGAGGAGAGTTAATCTTTCATGGCACCTGTTGATAATAATGTTGAAGCTGAAGTTCCAAGTAGTACTACTACTAATCCAGAGGTATCTTTAACCGAGAAATTGCTGGTTTTACGTGGATAGTGGCCAGTGAGTGCACAAATCATATGGTACGAGAAGCTGATGTGTTTGCTTCATATCGTAAGCTGAACGAACCTATCAAAATTTCAGTGGCCAAAGATGGTGAATCCATGGAAGCTGTTGGAATTGGTACAATCAAGGCAGAAATGAAGAATGGAAATTCTACTCATAGTTGTGTTTTAAATGATGTATTCCATGTACCTTTAGCTAGAAAGAATTTACTTTCAGTTAAGAAGGTTGAAATGTCAGGATTATCCATTGTTTTTTCTGACGGAGATGTTCGTGTTTTAAAAGGGGATAAAGTTATTGGTATTGCATGTAGGAAAAATTTGTATGAATTACATTTTCTTATAAATAGGTACCATAATTCACTATGTTGTGATAACACGATGTCTAAAGATTAACTGTGGAATTGGCGTTATGGCCATTTAAATTTTCCAGCCATTAAACAATTGATTGATAAGAATTTGGTTGATGGAATGGATAATTTCAAAGTAAATGTTCAAGGTTTCTGCGAGCCCTGTATTAAAGGTAAGATGACTAGATTACTATTTTCTAAAACTAGAACTAGAGCTAATGACTTGTTGAAAATTGTACATTCAGATGTATGTGGACCAATGGATCCAGTAACTCACAATGGTTTCAGATATATTCTAACATTCTTGGATGATTATTCCCATTTCTTACATGTGTACCTATTAAGAACTAAAAGTGAAGTATGTATTAAATTTAAGGAATATTTCATGTTCACAAAATCATTGTTCAATAAAAGTATCAATCGATTGCGATGTGATAACGGTGGGGAATATAAAAGTAAAGAATTGCAACAATTCTGTAGAGATAATGGAGTTTTTATTGAATATACTGTCGCTTATAGTCCAGAACAAAATGGAAAATCTGAAAGAATTAACCGAACATTAATTGAAAAGGCTAGAACCATGTTGGATAATGCTCATGTACCAAAAGAGTATTGGTCTGAAGCTGTCTATACTGCAGCATACCTTATCAATAGAAGTCCAACCAGTACTTTACAAAATTTAACACCAGCCGAGTTGTGGTATCAAAGAAAACCTGATGTAAGTAATCTTAAGAAGCAATGAAGATTGAAATTAGACGTTAAAGCTAAAAAGGGCGTATTCTTAGGATATCACATAAATGGTTACAAAGTTTTAGATATTGAGAAAAATGAAATTGTCCATGTTAGGGATGTAAAATTCAGAGAAGATGAATTTTTCTTCAGTCAAAATGTGAACTGTAATTTAAAATTTGAAAATATTGATCATCTCCATAATGAGGGAGGGGATTCGGATTATATTAAAGAAAATGTAACGATTGAACTTGAAAATCCCAACAATACAGAAACTTCTCAAAATTTGGTTCCCACAGTAAGAGAAAAGAGAAATATCAAACCACCTAATATGTATAATGATAATGAAATGTACATGGCACTGTGTAGTAATAATTTTGTTGATAACATTCCTAATAACTATCAAGATGTTTTGAATGATAAAAATAAAGTTCAATGGTTAGATGCTATGAAGCGGGAAGTAGACTCAATTAATGAAAATCAAACATGGCAAATTGTAGAGAAACCTAGTGATTCAAAACAAATTTTAGATACTAAATGGGTATATACTATGAAACAAACTGAAATTGATTCAGAAAAATATAAGGCTAGGCTTGTTGTTCGAGGTTTCAAGCAAGATGAAAAATCATTTAGTTATGAGGATATTTATGCACCAGTAGCGAAAATGACTACTATTCGTACGATGCTGTCTATTGGCGTAGAACATGATTTTCATTTTCATCAATTAGATATAAAGACTGCTTTCCTCAATGGAAAATTGGAGGATGAAGTTTATATAAATGCACCTCCAGGTATTCCATTAGATAGAGATGAAGTATTTAAGCTGAATAAAGCATTATATGGACTGAAACAATCTTCAAATTGCTGGAATAAAACTATTCATGATTTTCTTATAAAGATTGGTTTTAAGAGATCGGAAAATGACTATTGTTTATATAGTAAAGGAGAATCAGATACGTTTATTTTCATTTTGATTTATGTAGATGATTTTATTGTAGCTAGTCCATCTCTTGAGCTTGTAAATAAAACAAAATCAGAATTAGCTAATAATTTTAAATTGAAAGATAAACAAGAATTAAAACACTTTCTTGGTTTAGAAATTGACCATGATAGAGAAAAAGGGTTCTTGACTATAAAACAGAGTAGTTATACAAAGAAACTACTGAAACGTTTCAATATGGATAATTGTTCTGTACTATCTGTACCTATTGATCCAAGTATTGTAAATCTAAATCATACTGTTAACAATGCACATTGTAATAAACCATATCGTGAACTGATCGGTTCACTTATGTATCTAATGTTAGGATCTCGTCCTGATTTATGTTTTAGCATCAACTATTTCAGTAGATTTCAGAATTGCTATTCTGACCAATTGTGGAATTATTTAAAACACGTTTTAAGATATTTGAAAGGCACTATTGACTATGGCTTAACTTATAAGAAATCAAATGATAATGTTAACCTTATAGCTTATGTAGATTCTGATTGGGGTGGTGATACGAAAGATAGGAGATCTGTATCGGGATATTTATTCAAAATGAATGATAATATTATACAATGGTCAACTAAAAAGCAAACTTGTGTCGCTCTATCAACAACAGAGTCTAAGTTGATTGCATTGTGTGCTTGTACATCTGAGGGGTTGTGGCTGAAGAAGATTTTGGTAGATTTAAAATGTAATATTTCGTTGTTAATGAAGATAATCAAGGATGTATAAGCATAATAATAAATCCAGAAAGAAATGCCAGAGTAAAACACATTGATATAAAATACAATTTCATTTGTGAAAAGGTAAAATCAAAGGAGATGATAGTAAAATATGTCAGTACTGAAAATCAGATTGCAGATGTTCTAACTAAAGCATTGTTAAAATGTAAATTTGCAAAATTCAGAGACTTGCTTGTTTGCTGTATGAATGACATATTTAATTCTTAATGTTTGTATTTTTATGCTGATTATTGAGATTATTCTATTCCTTGGTACTTATCTGATGTTTAATTTTTGTTCTTAACTTCTAACAATTTTCAGCGAGGGAGGGTTTTGAATATTCGCGCTGAAAATGGAAGTTGGTTACAGAGTCCATCAGCTAACTTCAAGCCATACTGTTCTGTGGCGATACAGAAATATAGGTTAAGTTAGTTCTATGATTACAAGTTGTTGTTAAGTTATCAGTTATCATGTGTACACAAAATAAAAGTTCTTAAAAAGTTATCCGAGTATATCAATTGTAATCCATGGAGTTTTTCTCATTTTTAATCGACAAATAAATAAAACAGAACACGTACATTTCGAATCAAGAACTCTCTGCTTTATTTCCTGATTATGATGGAACTACTGACGTAAGGACGTGGATCAACAGGTTGGATTGCATTCAGAATGTCTACAATGTGAGTGACCAAATTGCGAAACTCGTAGCAATTGCAATATTAAAAGGCAGTGCTCAGAATTGGTTCCATTCGAAGGCCGAATATGTTATGCTGTCTTGGAACGAATTGAAGGTTGAACTACTGAATATGTTCTCTTGCCGAACCGACAGAATTACTCTTTCCCTATGTCCTACGTGAGCGACTAATGTTACGACGCGAGCGACGCCAATTTTATGTACTAAGCGAGCGATGTGAGCAGCGCGACTTTTTTTGTCCTACGTTGAAATCTACAAACGCGACACGACGCGACATAAATATGGTTGGGTTGGGATTGTGCATTGCGGAAGATCAGTCCGTTATCATACGCTTGTAGAGAAACAGTTATAATGAGGTGGTCAAGAAAACGTAAATTATTCATATGTGAAAATGTGGCTTTAAAAATGCTAATTGTAAGACGCAGAAAAATGGGAGGAAAGAGAAATCCAACAAATAAATGTTTTTTGTAACGAATGAATTTTGGAGAGTTTCACCACTTATATAAACAATTGAGGACTTCTCCAAATTTATTCCACAGTTATTGTAGATTGCTTCCTACAACATCTGACTATATAGTGAACATTTGACTATATAGAAACAACCAAAAAAAAAATCTAAGAAATACGTTAACCTTTACTGAATTGAAATATTTTTTTCAATCTACATATAAATAAGGTTTATTTATTATTACTCAATGATATATTAACCTCAACTATATTTATTTCCTTCAAATGGATATTTCTTCAGCATTATTAATATAAGTTATGCGTAAATAAATGAAGTGTAATAATAAATGATGATTATTATTTTATACACCCTGTATAATTTTGAATCAATTATCATATATTTTCTCACAAATTATGCAAAAAAAGAATAACCTTAAGCTGATAATCCCATGTTTCAATAGGTTACATTTTTGCATAAACGTCGAATTGCCACCCAAAAACAATACACCCTGTATAAAATCGTCAATCACTTACTGTACACCTTCAAGAATAATGCAAAAAAAATTACCTGGATCTAACATCTCAACTATCATATTTCAACAGGTTTCAGTTCTCCATCAGAGTCGTCCAATTGAAACACAGAAATTGTGCTCTCTGTATAAAAAATATTCATTCATTCAGCAAGTATTAAAACTTCGATTAAATCATTCATTGTAGAGCGGTCGAAGTAAACGTGCCTGCATCAACAAGAACTACTGAAGTTCGCGCGAATTCCGCTTGGAAATATCAAATAATTTGATCGCCGACAGAGCGCGAAATTCGCCTGAAACAGTTTTACGACCGATACGACTGCACGTAGGACAGCGCTATAATCCTATGTCCTACGTGAGCGACTAATGTTACGACGCGAGCGACGCCAATTTTATGTACTACGCGAGCGATGTGAGCAGCGCGACTTTTTTTGTCCTACGTTGAAATCTACCAACGCGACACGACGCGACATAAATATGGTTGGGTTGGGTTGGGATTGTGCATTGCGGAAGATCAGTCCGTTGTCATACGCTTGTAGAGAAACAGTTATAATGAGGTGGTCAAGAAAACGTAAATTATTCATATGTGAAAATGTGGCTTCAAAAATGATAATTGTAAGACGCAGAAAAATGGGAAGAAAGAGAAATCCAACAAATTAAATTTTTTTGGAACGAATGAATTTTGGAGAGTTTCACCACTTATATAAACAATTAAGGACTTCACCAAATTTATTCCACAGTTATTGTAGATTGCTTTCTACAACATTTGACTATATAGAAACAACCAAAAAAAAATCTAAGAAATACGTAAACCATTACTGAATTGAAATATTTTTTTTCAATCTGCATGGATAGCTACGTATTACATATAAATAAGGTTTATTCATTATTACTCAATGATATATTAACCTCAACTATATTTATTTCCTTCAAATGGATATTTCTTCAGCATTAGTAATATAAGTTATGCGTAAATAAATGAAGTGGAATAATAAATGATGATTATTGGTGGGATTTCAAATAAATTATTTATTTCCATGAAACTAATATTTGTTTGCTCATAGATCCAATAAATGATTCATTAACTATAATGCATTTTCGATAATATCAAATAAACACTTCTCTCAGTGTATATAATACTATAGTTAATTTGTCAATCTCACTTGTTTCCCCCAGTTCATCGGCAATTCTACTCCATTCTCTATCCACCAACAGTCGATTATGATATCTTTTATCAGACTTGTCCCAGAGTTTACTGGAATTTCTAACAGCCAGTATTAAAACTTCGTTTAAATCATTCATTGTAGAGCGGTCGAAGTAAACGTTTTACGACCGATACGACTGCACGTAGGACAGCGCTATTATATTTAATAGCGCTGTCCTACGTGCAGTAGTATCGGTCGTAAAACTGTTTCAGGCAAATTATCAAACCTTGGAATACCAAGGTTTGATAAATCGCGTTTGGTAGCGTTGCTCTCATCGCTCGCAATAAATCGCTCACGTAGGACACAGCGTTATATTCCAAGATTTGATAAATCGCGTTTGGTCGCGTCGCTCTCATCGCTCGCAATAATTCGCTCACGTAGGACACAGCGTTATGAAAAAGTTTGAAGCCAGACGATGGAAAAGAACCGAGAAGTCCTCTGTGTATTACGCCGACAAGATATTATTGGGTAATCAATTAGGAATACCTGAACCTGATATGATTGACTACTTAATTGATGGCATTGAAAACATTGCTCTACAAAATCAAGCATGTATGTTTGAATTCGAACATCTCACTGACTTATTGCGAATCATGTCTAAGTTGGTTGTAAGAGATAATCGTCCAGAACACGCCTATATTCCTAATACGAAGAAACATAATACTTCTTCGTAAGAACGGCGGAACACTAGAGATGGGGACATTATTATGGCGTGAAATGGGTTCTCTAACCGTTAAGGAGCATGGAGCGGAAGTAGATTATACTGTTGAAGCAACTGGCAAATTCTTCTTAGGGTCTCAAAAATAAGCTATATTTTCTCCTAATATTACTGATATTGTTTTAACAAATGTACTTTTTATTTGATAATCTATTTGATAATCTTCTCCTACTACGTCGACCTCTCAAAACAGTGTTCGATGCTTCAATTGCCAGAAGATAGGACATTTGTCATCAAGCTGCAAGGAACCAAGGCGTCCCCCAGGTAGCTGTTACAAGTGTGGAAGCACAGCTCACAAGTACAACAATTGACCGGAAAGAAAACCGAGATCTTCATCTGCGAATCCTGATAGCACCACCGCTGTTATAGAAAGATACTCAAACGACATTTCCTGTGACAGAATTTCAGCTGTTGACAAGATAGATGAGCCTGGTGAAAGAGGTAACGAAGAAGCTCCATTGATAAGACCCTATACTTGTGAGATAAAATATGATGCAATGCTAAATTTAGATTGTAAGATTACCTATAAATTAGAAGCTTTGGTTGATTCTGGAAGCCCCATCAGTATCATCAAGAGTTCATATGTTCCCAAAGAATTTATTTCTAAAAATTTTGTGGATACAGTTGGGTTCACAGGAATCAATAATGCTAAACTTGATATACTAGGTATTTTTGAAACTGACATTACTGTTAATGATATAGTTACAGGCATAAAGTTCTATATAGTTCCTCCTAGTACGATGGGATTTAGTTGCATACTTGGCGTAGATTATATATCACTCAACACAATTAACATATCATTCGGGAAACAGTTAGTAATTGAATCAAAGGTCCAAGTTCAGTCAGAGAATGGATTTTGGAACAAGTTTGATTTTTTATGTAATGAGATTATGCAGATTGACGTATCTTGTAATGCGAAACGAACACAAGATAATTTAAATATTGACCCTAGTATTCCTTTAGAAATTCGTGACAGATTAGAAAATGAATTTATTGAATATTATGTTGAAGCTGATAGGCCGGAAGCTCAAATAACGGATGTAACATAAAAATTTGTGTCAAAAACTCCCAACCCTTCTTTTATAACCCCAGACGTTTGTCTGTTTACGAGAAAACTGAAGTTCAACAGAAAGTAGATGATTTACTGAAACGGAACATCATTAGGGAAAGCAATTCTGAATATAGTTCTCCAATTGTACTTGTTAAAAGAAAAAATGGCAAATGACGTATGTGTGTAGATTTCAGGCATTTGAATAGTATAACAGAAAGAGATAACTTTCCTATTCCTGTGATCGACGATCAAATCGATAAATTGAGAGGGAAAAAATATTTTACTAGAATAGATTTAAAAGATGCATTTCACCATATATCTCTAGATCCCGATTCAATAAAGTTTACCGGATTTGTGACCCCCTTTGGTATGTACGAATTTTTGAAGATGCCTTTTGGACTACGTAATGGCCCAGCTGTTTTTACTCGTTTCATTTACCAAGCATTCCGTAAACTTATTATTGACGGAAAGGTAATTGTTTATTTTGACGATTTTGTCGTGGCTACGGATGATTTGGAGGATCACTTTATAATTTTGCGTGAAGTATATGGTGTCCTTACTCGGAATCTTTTAGAATTCAAATTAGAAAAATGTTGTTTCCTTCAGAGAGAGATGAATTTCTTGGGTTACCACGTAATTCAAGAAGAAATACAACCCAGCGATGAGAATATTTCCGCCATTTCAAATTTCCCCACTCCGAGAAATTTTAAAGAATTAAGGTCGTTTATTGGACTTGCCACGTACTTTCGAAGAATCGTTCCAAATTTTGCCGTATTGTGCAAGCCTCTATATAACCTCTTGAAAAAGGATATATCTTTTCAGTTTGGCCCCGATCAATTGAATTCTTTTGATAAAATCAAGAAAATACTTAGTAGCAAACCAGTACTTTCTATATACTCGCCTAATGCGATCACGCAATTGCATTGTGATGCAAACTCGTACGGATTAGCCGCCATATTAATGCAGAAACAGGAAGACGGACATTTCCACCCGGTTATGTATTTTAGTAAAAGAACAACTCAGACAGAGTCCAAATACCATAGCTTTGAACTTGAGATGTTGGCCATAGTACAAGCTTTATAAAGATTTCGTGTTTACTTACAAAGAATAAAGTTTACCATTATAACTGACTGTAACAGTCTAACTCTTGCTTTGAAGAAAAAAGAAGTAAACCCCAGAATTTTGAGATGGTCTCTCGTTTTACACAATTTTTATTATACTGTTGAGCATAGAGCTGGAACTAGAATGCAACATGTAGATGCTTTGAATCGCTGCGTCTCTGTACACATCCTCGAAGATAACACTTTTGAACGGAATCTTTCAATTGTTCAAATCAAAGATCCACAAATTGAGAAAATTAGAAACTTGCTTACTGAATCTGAGAACGAACATTATGAATTAAGAAACGGACTTGTATATCGGAAATATAACGAACATTTACTATTTTACGTGCCGAGCTCGATGGAAAGAAGCGTTTTGTTTGCCCATCATGATGATGTTGGTCATGTAGGCATATCTAAAACTAAAGAACTGATTCTAAGACATTATTGGTTTCCTAAGCTAACCCAAAAGGTCAAAATCTACATTGAAAACTGTTTGAAATGTATTGCTTTTTCCCCCCAGTATGGTAAAAAAAAAAGGTTTCCTCCACAATATACCTAAGGGTAATGTACCGTTTGATACCATTCATATCGATCATCTAGGCCCTCTTGAGAAAACTGGGTATAAAAACAAATTCATTTTTGTCATTACCGACGCTTTCATTAAATTTACTAAGTTGTACTCTTGTAAATCCACTGGTACTGACGACGTTACCAAACATATGACTAGTTATTTTTCATATTACAGTAAGCCAAATCGTGTCATTTCTGATCGTGGTACTGCGTTTACCTCTAATACGTTCAAAGACTTTTTAGAACAATTAGATATTCAGCATATTCTCGTAGCAACAGCAACACCCCGAGCAAACGGACAAGTTGAAATAATGAACAGATTTTATGTTCCCATGTTAGCTAAGTTCAGTCCAAGTTCGTCCATCCTAATAAGTGGGACGAAGTTTTCGATGAAGTCGAATATGCTATGAATAACACCATTTCGCGATCTACGAATGAAATTCCCTCTGTTCTCCTTTTTGGTATATGTCAAAAGAATAAACTAATGACACTCTTAAAGAATTCTTAGAAAGTGAAATAAATGTACCTCGCGATAACATAGAAAAAATTAGATTAGCTGCTAGTGAAAGAATGATTGAGCTTCAAAATTATAATAAAACTCTGTTTCTGTACGACAAACACCATAAAAATCCTAGAATATACAAAATCGGAGATTATGTTATGATTAAAAATATTGATGTTACCGCAAACGTTAACAAAAAGCTAATTCCTAAGTATAAAGGTCCTTATCGTATTGATAAAATTCTGCCAAATGATAGATTTGTGATTAAAGATATTGATGGATTTCAAGTTACGCAAATGCCCTTTGATGGAGTATTAGATTCCTCAAGAATTAAGCCCTGGTTACCTAGTTTGGAATATGACTCTTCTGAGCAGGTAACTGACCTCATCGACTAGACTGAATTGAACTGTATGCCTATGATTTATGTAATGTATACTCTATGATCCTTTTTATGTATGCTGTATGATCCTTCATGTATATGAAAAAAAATTTTGTGAAGTAATAAATTCTACGGAATTCATTACTTGACGTCAGGTCTGGCCGAGTTGTAGTATCTGTATGTATTTTGGGTTGCATATTCATGCCTCTTGTGTTCTATAATTCTATGTTCTATATGACAATGTGATACTCTATGTTTTACGTGCGAAAAATAAGGGAGGTTAGAAATCTTTATGCATTGTGAAGTCGTAAGACGTGTGTGTGTATGATTCTATATGCTTTTATTGGAAAATAAATAACTTTATGAAAACTGTGAATTTCCGCTCCACCGCCCGAAAATCCTACAATATCAAGATCACAGCATGGTTTCGTGAAAAATAAGGGTACCGAAACTGCAATTTTTGAGCTTACTCAGAGAGTTATAGAGATGTTAGAAGGCGGAGATATACCAGCAGTCCTACTTGTTGACTTGTCGACAGCTTTTGGTCATATAAATCATGAGTATTTGATGTGAAAATTAGAGATGTATGGTGTGAGGGATGTTATGCTTCGATTGTTCAGGAGTTATCTCACAGGAAGGAAGCAAAGAGTAGCAATTTCTGTGGACTCATCTGAGTATGTTTCAGAGGACGTGATCGTGGATGTTGGAGTACCGCAGGGAAGTATTTTGGGTCCCCTTTTGTTCACTTTGTATATAAATGATCTTCCTGCCTTGCTTGAGGACAAAATGATGAACCCCTATATATATGCTGATGATACCAACGTCTTAGTGACAGCAAAAGATAAAAGTAATCTGATTTCCAGGCTGACTGAGGCAATGGAGATCATAAATCAATGGTGTCAAAACAATGGACTATCAATAAACACAAGTAAAACCAAGAGCATAATTTTTGAGAGTAAAGCAACATCAGAATTATCAACAAATTTCAGTTTTAGGGATCAAGATATCGAGATTACAAACGTATACAAGGTGTTGGGTGTTATGGTGGACCACCAGCTCAAGTGGAGATTTCACTGCGAGGAACTGTGTAGTGGTCTTAGCTCTGTTGTTTACTCTCTGCGCAATAAAGAAAAAGGTGGAATTGAACATACTTAGAACTGTCTATTTTACATGTTTTCAGAGTAAAATGAATTACTGTATCTCCCTTTGGGGTAATAGCACGTCGGCTGGACGAGTTTACTTGAATCAGAAGCTGGGTATCAGAGCAATGTATGGACTGAGGTACAGAGAGTCGTGCCGTGGTGTTTTCAAAAAGAACAACATACCAACATGTTAAGGTCTATACATTTATCGACTGCTAATTTTTCTTAAAGCATAGTCACTATTTTGAAGAATGTAGGAATAAGAACGAGACCAGGCGGAACATCAGATACTTCTATCCATTTCATTCCAGAAACCTGACTGAAAGAAATATGTCCTATATGGCAATAAGACTTTTTGAATCTCTACCAGAAAGAATTAAAGAACTTAGTAACTTAAGGTCATTCAAAAAGGAAGTCTACAAGCAGATTATAAGCTGTGAACCATATTCTGTAAAGGAGTTCTTAGATAATGTAGGATTGTAAAGTTTATTTTTTTTTTGACATGCCTTCCTTTTATTGTTTGTAATGTACAATGCAATGACTGTGATGGTGAATAAATATTTCTATTATGAAAAATCGTTTTGGAAATAATAGAATACATAAATGGATATTGTTATTCCAAGAATATGATTTCGAAGTTACATATATCCCAGGAAAATTGAATATAATTGCTGATGCTTTATCAAGGGAGAGTTATGAAAAAAGTAATGGAAATGAAATAGTGATTGGAATGAATATTATGAAAGAAGCACAAGGGATATTTTCAAATAATGAAATCATATTATCACAAAGAAATTTAAGTGAAAATGAAAAGTAAAAATATAAACAAGAAGGAGAAATGTACATAAAAGAAGTGGGCGCTAAAGAATTATATGTTATAACAGAAGAGTTAACAAAAGAAATTATTAAATGAAGAATATGGACATATAGGTGACTTGGTACCAAGTAAAAATGATAATCATCATATTTTAGTAATTGTAGATATTTTTTCAAAGTTCATCAAATTATATCCATGCAAAAGGACAAATGTGAAGGAAATTAAGGATAATATGGATCAATTTATAAATGAATTTGGAAAACTACAAGCTTGTATATTGGATAATGCTACATACTTTAATAATAGAAGACTTAAAATTAACTGTGATGAGATCGATATGTGTTTAAAAGTTCACAAGTATAAGACACCCTGCGTCAAGTCCAGCTGAACGATATGTAAGGGAAGTTATAAAATTCTTAAGAATAATAACAATATAGAAAATTTAAGAATAAACTTAAACGTTATGTTCGACATGCTTCCCGTTCTGAAATACACGAGATAATCGAGAACTGAAAGTGACTTGTTCTCACATATGGATTGAAACAAAAATTTTTTATTTTGTCGTCTTTTGTCTGCTTCGGCATATTTGATTTTATCATGTGACAATTGTATGCTCCGGTGTATTTTAATGCTTTTTATATTTATATATTTTGTAATTTTATATGCTCGTGTTTAGTCTTGCGTTTTGTTTGTGCACTTTTGAAATTTTTGTTCATGTGTATCCTTTTTGGTTTTTTATATTTTTGATCACACTTTATAAGCTAAGTTATATTTATTCTTACACACAAGCAGACTTGCTCTGCTTCGTCAGTATGCTCATTTATTCACCATTCCAAGAATGTAATTGAGTCAAGATGTATACTTCAATTGAATAAATGATATTATTAATATAAACTACTCACATGGATCATTCAAATTGGAAAAGTAACATTGATAAAAAAGAAAAGTATATGAACAGTGTACCAAAAACTGAAGAATGTCCTATTAAACTTATGAAGAATGACGAGCCAACAAGAAAGTGGGAAATTAATGAATTTAGACAATATGATCAAATCATTGAACAAGTAAATGAAAATAAAAAGAAGACATGTTTCAAAAGAGGAGATTTAGTAATAATTAAATCTTCGAGGAAATCTGATCGAAGAAACAACAAATGTGCTAAATTTAGGATTCCATTTGAAGGACCATATATGGTAGAAAATAAGAACCAGTCAACAGTTATTTATTGAAAGATCCAAATACGGGTTATCAAAAAGGCATTTTTCATATAGAAAATATTTATAAATATATATAGTAAATATAAATGGAAAGAAGATAAAATTTGTTTCAATTTGCAGAAAATGTTAAATTTTATTCAAATGTTAAAAAATTTTGGGGGATTTTGTTATGGATTCCTCAATTAAAAAATTTTATTATTCATTAAAGTTTAGGTATAATTGAAATAATTCAAATTTCTCAGTTGGTTTCAAAGATATCCTTTATTTTAATACATAATATTCGGATTTAGAAATAGTTTTTTTTATGTTTGTTATTGAAGTTGAGTTAAATAAGAAAAAGAAAGGGTAGTTGAATGACAGTATCATAGACAGTGGCATCGATAGACAGTACATAGAAAATGAGAACATCGATTGGAGAATAGAGAGATGAAATGAAAATCCACGATAGCTGGAGAAATACTTGAGGAGAAACGTCAAGCAGTAATTTGGAGAATTAGAAGGAGATAATTTTGAGAATATGAATTTGAAATCGATAGAATTTGAAAATTGAAATAAGTTATTCACGAGTTGAAGAAGAAATCATACAGATAATAACAATAACAATAATAATTTTATTCATCACCATTACATCAAATAGAATATGAAAATAAAATAACGAGATTGTGAATGACCTAAGCAAAGCTTGTATGTATTCACAATCTGTTGCATTTGAATGAAATTTGAAAGAGTTTTGGAATTGAAATTTGAAACTGGAATTGGAAAGAATTTGGAGTTAACATCGAAGTAGTATAGAAAAGGAGTTTTATTTTGAAAGAATAAGGAAGAAGAGTATGTAATTTGGAATTAGAAAGAAAGAAGAAAGAAATATTGGATTGAAAAAAAAAAGAAAATCAATAGATAAGTGTTTTTTTCAATTGTTCATATAAAATTTCATTGTAAGGTAAAATTAGATAGGGTAGATAGGTTTTGTTTGTTTCAATAAAAAAAAAACAAAAATAATACATGTTTATAGTTTTCTCTGAACCCACCTGGGAAAAGAGTTATTTCAAGTAGAAAAAATTCATATTTTTATTTAGATCTAGTTAAGAAAATTTTCAAAATTCAAATTGAGAGATCCAAATCAGTACCTACTTATCTAATAATAATTTTGTTTCAGGTACTGGTTTTCTGAAAGGAATTTTATATTTAAATTTCAATAAGTTTACACAGTGTTATGGATTTTTCTCAATCAGAATTTTTAAATCATGGGTAATTTTTCACTTCAACGCCCCATTGTATTATTCAATTTGTTGTTATTTTTCATTGAAAATGTGCATTTTACAATGATTATTGATATTATTAGAAGTAGAAATGATAGATGATTTGTTTTGTTTGTTATTGTTACAGATTAGAGAGTTATTGCAATGCACAAATAAGCGGATCTCTTATTTTGACATTGAGTCAGATATTAAGGATAGTCTAAATCTAAAATACAGGCCTCGCTCACTTTATTTGAATACAGGCGACCGTATTTCATTTGAAGATCGTTTATTTTGACATATATCTTATTATTATGTCGAATATTTGCCGCCGATATTCAACAAGAACTAACCAGCTATAGAGATTTTCAAAATAAATTGTTTGAGAAAAATTCGTATTTTACGATTTTTAATTATAATAAATAGATTTTGAGCCTTCATCATCTATTAATTATTGTGTTCAAAACACTGAATACAATTTTTTTAATTGAGGTGAATTTGATTGTGTGTCTTTTACACTATATGTAATTTTCAAAAAAATTATAGGAAAAAATGAATGCAGATAAAGGAAAAAAGCGATTGAGATTCACATTTGACGATGACGTAATTGTATTGCGAGAAGTAGTCTCGATGAATCCTTTCACTAATACGGAAGCCTGGGAAGAGGTGCAAAAAATGTGGTGTTGATGACAAAAAAACATTTTTAAAAAAATCTATAAAACAGTACGTCAAAATGCTGTTAGAGTTGTGAACAAAAATAGATAACAATAATGAAAAAAGGTATCTAAAAAACTCTCCTTGAGTTTAATAGTTAACAATTGAATTTTATAGTTCAGGCATTGAAGTGACATACTCGGAAAAAGATATTCTTTTACAAGAAGTAAAGGAGCTCATCGAAGTACATAAAGAATTAAAGGCCCTGAAACAAAAAATAACTATAGGAGAAAATATTAAAACAGAATTAGGGAAAAGGAAAGAATAGAAGCAGCGGTTAATTTTCATAATATCAATACAATGGTGATCGATCATGATTATAATGGAGATTTCCTTATTGAAGATGGTATTACAGGTAAGTTGACTGTATATATAATACTATATAACTAAGATAGCTTCCAAATTATAATTTACAGTATTTTATAAATATTTTATTACACAGCTATTTTTCGCAGAAGTTCCATCAGAAGAACATGACATGTCTAATATAAACATTTTCATCATATCAGAGTTAGAACAGGAAACTCCAGATAATGATAAAGAAGAAATAAACGTGAAATCTTCAGCTTGTAAGAAAAATTCCACCACAAGTTCGAAAAATGTATTAGGTGATTATTTTTTTGACTATTCATTCGAACAAAATGTCAGCATTTCACAATATAATTTGAAATAATGATTTAATTTTCTGATATATGTAGTCTTTATATATGCTTTTAGGCCCAATAAGAATAAGGGCAAAACGAACAACATACATGAGAAAAAGTGGTTTAGACTATTTAAAAGGAAAACATCAAAAATAAATAGACATGAAAGAAAAAGAATGATTTTGGAGGAGAGGCGAATAGCGGTTTCATAAAGGACAGTAGCATTAGAGGAAAAAAAGTTCGCCCTCAAGACCGAGTTTCATAAAAACGTGTATGAATCTCAACAACAGATAATCCGTGATTTAATAAATTCAGTTAAAGAATTTAAAAATAATACTGATGAATCTCTAGATATGTCTACTAAAATTCTATCCTATTTAGTAGATATTATTATGTCTACTAAAATTCAGGTTTTATCAGAATGTATAAAGGCCTGGTTTCGGTAGGCATGCAGCAGCTGCAAGCAGCCGCTGCTTGCATCCGCTGCTACGTCGGAGTGGTTTCGCTTGTGCAGCCGCTGCGTGCAGCCGAACCGAACTATCGGGAGTCGCAGTGAGAATTCGACAGTCATGGAGTATGTACTTGCGCTCCATATTTTGGAAGAAGAGCAGAGTGAAATAATTCTGAAATACATGCAAATGAGAAATAGAAAAAGGCGAGCTGTACATTTGATGTATAAAAACAGGAGTGAGGAAGGTACCTTCAACAACCTCATAACAAGGCATCTAATAGATGATGAAGAAAAATTCCGTAGTTTTTTTCGGTTGAACAGGAATCAGTTCAATTATGTGCTACAAGCTATCAAAGAAAATATTACGAAGAAGCCAACTAGTTTTGTGAGAAGGCCTATATCACCTGAAGAAAAGTTGGCTGTAACTCTCAGGTAGGTTTATTAATTTCATATCTTTCATAAATATAGATAAACTCAACGTGTAACAAACAAAAATTTTATTCTCTCAATGTAACAAAAAAAAATTATACAAAAGGAACATTAAAATGTGCATTAATGCGTGTAATTATATGATGAAAAGCTTTGGCGCTCTGGAAATATTTGGCGTTCGTTTTCAGGAAATCCTAAGGATCCTGGAGGATTCGGTGGAAATAATGCTCCTTGTGAAAATCTTTGCATAATTGGCGATGAAGTTTGATGCGGATTCCGGTCAAAACTCCTCTCTGGTTGCGTACTCGTTTCCACTCTTGTGTGTCGAATTACTCCTTGTTGCAGATTTGCAGCTTCATTTTCTAAGTTCGTCAATATTTGCAAATGCTGTGTTTTCGCCGAAGATAAAAGATGTTTGGGTAACCGTTTGACAGACATAGCAATGCTTTTATAAAATAAATCTACATCATCTTCACATTCCGGATTTTTATTTTGAACGAGAAAATCTAAAATTTTTTCCCGCGTTTTCCTATTTTCTTTCATGAGTTGAAGCATATCCCCGTCATCAACCTGTGATTTTTTTCTTTTCTTTGATGAACTGGCCGAAGGTGTGCTTTGAAGGCTATCTGGAGATTGTACCATTGGTGGGGACTGAACTGAACATTCGTCAGGTGTCTGGTGATATTCGCTTTCACTATCACTGTTCTGCTCTTGAACTGCTTGAAAATCCAGGCTTTCCTCAATGATGTTCGAGAAACTTCTGAAAATTATATCAGTGGTTTAAATGTTTTTTTTTTAACTTTGTAGTAACTACCTTCTCTCTTCTGGAACATTATCCAGAAAACTAAGATGAGAAACTAATGGCCATTTCTGTTGATTTTTAGCTGCTGATCCTGTTCCAAGTTTACCTCTTTTCTTTTGTCGTCTGTACGTATCTCTAATCGTCCGCCACCTTTTTTTGCACATTTCATCTAAAAATAGAGCTTACAGTATATATATGACGACTTTTACCAACAACATTTTTTTTTACTCTTCATTATGAGATGAGGACTGAAAAAATTCCACATCCACATCTTTTAAATTAATAATGAATTTCTTTATTTCAGATACTTGGCTACTGGAGAATCATTTCGTTCTCTCTCTTTCGGATTTCGCATATCCCACACTTATATATCAAAGATAGTGAAAGAGGTTTTAACAGCCATACGTGTTCAACTTTTTCATGTATTACTGCCCACTTCATCAGAAAACGACCTCAAAGTTAGAGCAAAGGAGTTTTGGGAACAATGGAATTTTCCCAACTGCGTTGGTGCCATAGACGGAAAACATATACGCATCGTATGCCCTCCAAAAAGTGGTTCTCTTTATTTCAATTACAAGGAATATTTCTCCATTGTCCTTTTAGCTATTGTAGACGCAAATTATAAATTTTTGGCAGTTGACATCGGATCATATGGCAAAGAAGGAGATAGTGGTATATTCTCCAAGTCTATAATGGGGCAGAAAATCTATCAGGGCACATTTGGTTTTCCGCCGGACAATGAATTACCGAACTCGGAAAGAAAACTACCATATGTAATTGTCGGTGACGAAGCATTCCGGCTGCATACAAATATTATGAAACCTTATAGCAGAGACCAAGCTAAACAAGATACTCATAAAGCCATTTTTAACTATAGATTGTGTCGAGCCAGGAGAGTTTCAGAAAATGCTTTTGGTCTATTAAGTAATACTTTCAGAATTTTTTATTCACCTATTGCAGTGGAACCATCTACGGTAGATATCATAATTTCTGGGGCCGTCTGCTTACACAACCTTATAAGAAATGACTATGAAAGGGCAAATAAGAAACATACAGAAGAAAATCAAGTAAAATTAGATGGACCCCTAAAAAATTTGATACCTCTCGCAAGAAGAGGAGGCTTTGCTAATGCAGATGGTTTCTTAGTTCGAGATAATTTCAAAGAATATTTTGTTTCTGAGGGTCAAATTGCTTGGCAAGAAATAATGGTAACAAAAACGTAAGAACGGTTCGAAATTTTGTATATTAAATTATAGAAAAAATGTTTCGTATTCTCATACTGAATTAAAATAAAAATATCAAAAATAAAAAGCGTTTTACCTGTTTTTTCCTCCATTTTCGAGGCGATCTTTTGCCATATATTATCCTTTATGAAATTATTTTTATAATCATTGTGAGAAGCATCATATATGCTTCTATTCATAGACACTAATTCTATTAGCATCATTTCCTCGTCCCGCGAAAATCGATCTACGCTCTGAACATTCATTTTTCACCCAACGTATGCTGCAGGGACGTCGCACAGACTGGTACCCCGAGCAGT
Source organism: Harmonia axyridis (assembly GCF_914767665.1). NCBI lineage: Eukaryota > Metazoa > Arthropoda > Insecta > Coleoptera > Coccinellidae > Harmonia > Harmonia axyridis. The sequence goes on from NC_059505.1 coordinate 16,094,732, forward strand.
CGGCAGTCGGGACGTTGCAGCTGCTGCCGCGATCGTGGCTCAAGCGAAACCACTTCTTCCTAGTTCCGAAGAAGCAGTGTATTTCAGAGCTGCAACGGCTACTTTGAGCTGCAGCTGCATGCAGCGGCTGCACAAGCGAAACCAGGCCTTTACTGTGATATTTTTTATAGAATATGATTTTCTTTTATTTTTTTATATGCAGAACATTATTATTTTTTTATATACAGAATATTATTTTTTTATATTGTTATAGCCACTTTTTCTGTGATATAAATATATCTCGTGAAAAATTATGTGTTTCGAAGAAAAATAATAAACCCGAGTCTTCATTTAAAATAACCTGGAGAGATATAACATGAAAAAACAGTAGAGCACAAATTAGAACCAAAATAATTGCACTTGAGTTCGCTTTTTCAAAATTATTTTTGGAAAAAATATAACATAATAATTCTGTTAACCAATATAAACTTCCAACACCGGTGGGGTTACATCAGAATCAATACTTGATTGACTACCATTCAAACAGGTATGACAATTTATCAAAATGACTGCACATTTGTTTAATGCTTCAATATCAGTCAATAGGAGTTTTTGATTTTTAAATATCTAAAAACGCAAATTGGGTTACTAGTTTTTGGAATTCCCATTCTACAGCAACTCTCAGCACTATTGTTAAAAGCAATTTCATGTTCTAATGAATTCACTGGCTGCCCTGAAAATGGGGATAAAGTAATTGTTTAACCCCATATGCCTAATCTCCATAAATAACATAATTTTCATTATTAGAAAAAATACAGTTTTATTCCAATTGATTATAGACATTAGTTTCCCTTAGTATTTCAGAGTCATGGCATCTTCCTGGAAATGCTCCTTTTATGTTGATAATTATTCCATCAGGGCATAAAATAGATGAAATGAAAACGGAGCGGAGAAATCTGTATGTGTATATGTCACATTCGTGTAAGAATATCAATAATAAATAACTATTATATTTACGATCGTTATAATTGATACATGGAAAATTTGTTTAATTACGATTTATACAAATTAATTTTGATAGTCAGAAAGTATAATAATTGATAATTATCACTCGCTAGCTGGTGAGAAGTGAAACTGTCTTCTGAAATGGAGGCATTGCCTAATGAATCAGTCTCTTTCATTGGGCAATCAAAGTCTAGTGAAAAATATTCTACAGCATATGATCACTTCGTGAATTGGTGCAATTCAAAAAGTATGGCAGTTTTTGATGAGAATATGCTTCTAGCATATTTCAACATAATGTCTAGAGATGAAAAATGGAAATCGTCGACTTTGTACTCCCGATATTCCATGATAAAGTTACAACTAGCGATCAAACACACATTTTGATATTAGTAAATATTTTAAATTACTCGCGTTTTTGAAAATATTTAATGAAGGTTATCATGCAATAATATACAGAGTTTTTCTAAGGAACAGTTCGAAAGTTTTCTATTCGAAGCACCGGATGATTTATATTTAGGATTGAAGGTAACTATGATGTTTCAATCAGTTTTAATTTTGTATTTTGATCACATTGTTATTTCAGATTGTTTTATTATTCGGAGTAGCTGGTGACTGCAGATGTGACGAAATGGAAAAAATGAAAATTTCAAATATGGAGGGCATGGGAAATATTATTTTGGTCAATATTCCAGATAGTAAAACCAGAACAGTTCGAACATTCACAATAATTGGAGACAATAATCTCCAAATTTATTGGAGATACGCTGCGTTAAAACCGAGGTTAAAACCAAACAATTTCGTTGACAATAATTTAAAAAAAAAATATAATTCTGGAAAATGCAAAGAGCTGTGATGGAAATCCACAGTATAAGTAGTGTTCCAAGAAAGGTTGCCACCTTTTTGGAACTGATCGATTCAAATGAATACACCGGCCATTCATTAAGAAGAACTTCTGTTACACTGCTTATAGATGGGGGAGCCAACATTGAGTCATTGAAATGATACGGTGGTTGAAATCAAGTTGTGTAGTAGAAGGCTACATCGAAGATTCGCTACGAAACAAGAATCAGAATGCTAGTAGGATTTTGAACATTGACGATATTCCTGGAACCAGTAACTCACATGACCACATTGAGCCATCAACTTCTGAAAATAATTCTAACAGTCCATTACTACATGGTAACATGCAACATTAACCAATTGTACATATAACAGAGATAACAATGAGACTGTCAACTCCTTCACTAAATTTATCCGATTTTGCCTTCTTCATCTATCTTTGTCTATATCATTCTAGATCGTACAAAGCTAGCACCAGTAGAGGCGCTGCGTACGCTTTTGTTGGCGTTGCCATATCTGACAATATTTGAGAATTTCAAGAGAAAAGCGCACTCTATGTGCTTTCTTACATGACGAATGTGCGATCTATGATCGTGATACGTGTACTTCAAACAATTTTGACAACACTGAATAAAGCTACACAGAGCATCAACAGAGTCTGCCAGTGATTCAAAAGTTGGGGGTGATTTTGTTTATCACTAATTAATTATTATTACTATTGATCATAACTTATAATTATTTCTACAATATGGGTAAATGTATCGTTTGTGGAGCTGGAGAAGAAGTAGCCAAAATACATTATTTTTCTAGAAATATAAACAAGTGAGTTCAATATATGAATTATTTGTTGAACTTTTTTATCCCTTATCCTATAATTGAATTTGTTAGGTATTTGATTATTAGGAATATTTCTATATACTAATCGACAAAACAGAACTATAGGAGGGCAAGGGGTAAGAAACGCGATATCAGATAAAGCGCAAATTTTCAAGACTTTTTCGACCATTCAGAGGTAAGTGAAGCGGGATTTAAGATACGTTTCGAAGACAGAAGAAAAAAAAGTCTTTAGATACAGTACCTACCAAAGTATTTTGATGGAAGTACTTGTTAAATTATATGAATATTATTGAATTTGACGAAAAAATCGATTATTTTCATCAAAAAGTTTAAATTTGCAGAGAGGAATTTAAAAATGAACGTTGAAAAAATGGAGATTCTTAATGAATCTTCCGACTATAGTGACCAGGAACGAGAGGCCGCTCCTAAAAGAACGAGAACCGCTGACTCACGACAACTTAAAATTTACGCACCCGATCACTAGAACACCCTCAAGAGAAAAACAATTCAACATGTAGAAATAAGAAATAACTACAATTACTTAAACCCAGAGGAACCAATAAATGAAGAAGTTCTCCAATCAAATAACAAAAAACCGCCACCGATAGTTGTGCTAGGTGTTTTCACCAATCGCACTGAAAATGTGAATGAAATTGAAGGAATAGTAAAAGGAAAGTTCTTTATGAAATATGGTGTCAACGATACAACAATTTACTACGATAAAATCGAGGATCGTGACAAGATATTCGAATTCCCAGAGAAGAATGACATTCAATGCCATACATATACCCCGAGGCACCTCAAGACACACGCATTCACGCTAAGAGGCCTAGAACAAGATCCAGACGTAGCAGAAATCAAAGAAGAACTCGCACATGATAATGTTCCAGTTATGGAAATATATAAAATGAAGGGGACTAAGTCCCCAACTTTCATGGTAGTAACCGATAATATCTGAACTGCTGCAACACGTCAAAGTTCTACTGTACACTAAAATCAGGTGGGATAAATATACTACGAAAAAAGAAATAATCCATTGCCACAGGCGTCAACTGTGGGGACACGCCACCGCCAACTGCCGCAGGTCGGTAAAATGTCTGAAATGCACGGCTTCGCATTTGACTAAGGACTGCCCAAAACCAATTACTACTCCCGCTGAATGCATTAACGGTTACGGAAGCCATCCCCCAATAGTGTAGATTGCCCAATATACCTACAAATCATCGAAAGAAAAAAGTTGAACGCAAGAAAATCAAGAGCCATCGTCGCCCTGAAGCCCACCATTAAATACCAAGAAGCCCCAATCCCGAAAACCAATATCTGGGAACAGAAAGCCGCACATATGTAGGCCAAACAATGACAAAAATAACCCCAACCCGCGTCAACAAAGCGCATACTCCACCAATGAAAACTTGCATTCCGAAGATTCTTTCAAGGAAATCGCAAGTGAATTCGATGTATTGAATAAATTTATTGATTTAAATCAATTTCTTGAAAGTATGGAACAGCTTAATAATAGAATGGCTCGTACTAACAGCCGAAGAGAAGCTATTCGATTTCTTCACCAAATCCGTTAATGATTTTTAAAACCCCTAAAAATAGTTACGTGGGATGCTAACGGCGTGTCTCGTAAGCACGTCGAAATCTCTAATTTCCTATTCAAAAATAACAGATATTTTGGCCATTAATGAAACAAGATTGAAAGCTACGGATAAATTTTTTATAAATGGATACAAAACCTTCAGGACCGACCGGAAAGATAACACTGGATACGGAGGAATCGCCATACTGACGAAAAACCACATGTTAACTTACCGATGATAAACTGCACAATAGAGAATGCAAGCGTTCTTATTGACGGCCGATTTACAATTACGGCGGTGTATAATAACCCCAGCAATAATTTCAATACCAATTGCCTAAGGAACATCTTATTAAAAAACAAACGTTCCATAGTGCTAGGGGACTTGAACGCTAAACACGAAGAATGGAATGGCAATTGTAGAAATTCCAACGAAAATTGTCTCTTCGGCTTCTTTGAATCAAACAATGAAATTGTTTTAAATGTCCCCAATGGACATACTCATTCTCCAATGAATTCTAGAGCACCAAATACCATAGATTGTGTGCTTATGAGAAATATAAAATTAAATTCGGCTCCAGATTCAAGTTGCCAACTGGGATCTGACCACAACCCCGTTATTTTCTCAATCAACAGCAATATCGAAAGTAACCCCGAAAAGCTGGTGTACAACTACTTAGCCTCTAACTGGGAGTTAACAACAAAATGGAAACCACCTTGGAAATCGAACTGGAGATTGAAAAGTTCACGAAGTCCCTCCAGTACGCACGCGACAAAACCACCCCGAAAGCCCCGAGAAAAGATGAATTTCATGAACTTTCGGAACACATTATCGATTTCACCAAATTTAGGAACAAATTAGAAAACGATGGCTAAACCACCGCAGACAAGTCGATAAAGAAACTCTAAATCATTATACTCGTAAAATTCATCAAGAAATAAAAATATTTAAAAACGGGGAAGTGGGAACAAAAACTTTTGAAACTAAACAACAATAGAAAAGCTTTTCGGAAAACTACCCAAAATTTTGCGGAAAAGAACTCCCAAGTTCCCATCTTACTCCAAAATTCCGCGGAATTCGTAACAGAAAGGAAAAAAGCGGACGTACTTGCTGACAACTTCGAAACTGCTTATCATATCCTCCAGTCCGACAACCCAGAACAGGCGAACATCCGCAAAGTAGTGGAAGATTTCCTACTAAAAAATAACACTAACACAGGAATTCAGAAACATAAGTACCTGGCTAACCCGACGGAAATATATTTAGAAATTAAGAACCTTCCACTACATAAAGCACCTGGTAATGACGAGATAATAGGCTGATTAAAAATATCTCTGAAAAGGCATTAGTTCAATTAAATTTCATCATCAACGCCACCTTTCGAACCCATCACTGGCCTTCGTGCTGAAAAAGGGCAACTATCACACCAATTCTAAAAGCTGGGAAAGATAACACATTCCCAGCAAGCCTACAGACCAATGCCTACAGACCAATCAGCCTACTATCTAACCTCGACAAACTGACTGAAAAAATACTCATTTTAAAAATCAAAGATACAATCAAAACTAATAAAATCCGAGACGATCACCAATTCGGATTCAAGGAAGGTCATAACTCGATACAGCAAATCTGCAGAATTATTAATAATTTTAACAAAAAAAAAAATCACAAAGTCATGCTTCTCCTAGACATCGAAAAAGCCTTCGATAAAGTCTGGAAAGAGGGCCTGATCTATAAATTAATCAAACTAGAATTTCCAAAATTCATAGTTTGTAGTTAAAATAGGAAATGAAATCTCCGACCCTAAGAACATCGTTGCAGACATTGTACAGGGCGCTGCTCTCGAAATTAGGTTATTCAATATGAAGATGGACTGTGGACGATAAAATTATGTCCTTACTATCGTTAAAGAGAAGTCCTAGATGCTACAAGTTATTGAGCTCCTTTGTAGCCCTTCCCTCTCGTAACACTGATTTGAACCCGCTCAGAAAAGTGCTGGAAAAAACATAAATATATTTGTATAATATACACATCAATGAAAATTTAACAGAGGACATTGATCGCTGTTGTGTATTGCTGTTTCATGAAATGGGCATAAAAGATAACATTATCTGATTTTCTTTGTCGATATACCACTTACAAGTAAGGTTATTTTCATGCAAGTATTATTGAGAAAGTTATCATTATTAAATCATTAGTAGGATTACAATCCTCATTGTCTGACGACATATCGCCTATATATACCGACGATTATTTCATTTGTGAGGTACTGATTGAACGGTTTTTTTTTTTAATAATTCCGCATAAATTGTTACCATACTACCCGCTTGCGCCTAAGCTCAACCGACGCGACTCGGTTGATTTCCTCAATTTCACATTCTCACTGTTTTTTTTTTTTTTTTTTTTTTTTAACGACTTTATTCTTCAATTAGATACAACAAGGCGACATTTAGCTTGAAGCTACTCTTACATGTAACCTCATCATACCATAACATCCACGACATCCATGACCTAGCCGGGATTCGAACCCGGTACCTTCAGCATCACAGCCGTCTCCCAAACCACTGTGCTACAGAAGGTAGAAGGTTTTGTATCAGTGACCCCCTCCTTATCGTTCAATTGCGACCAATTTGCTCTTACTTCTTGTCAACGCCAATTGGCAGCTGTATCGAGTGCTACCTGTATGAACCTTTTTATCATTACATTCTTTTGGTAAAATTTAGGGTTGTTTGTTGTGACTGGAGGGTTTTTCCGGGAAGAAATTTACCTGGCGCCCATTTGCATTACCTACCATATCTTACCATCCTGAAGAATCCCCCCGTCTCCAAGGCAAGCCGCGGATACCCAAGTAGGTGGTTCATGTAACAATCTCAGATTTGAGGTTACTATATTGGATTTATGTTTCTCAAATACAAACTTGGATTCCGATGCAGTCCATGACAACTGTAGCGACAGTATCGCAAACAGTGCTAAGCCAAGGCTTGTGGAGTATTATGTTTCGTCAGAAGAGGAAGTTGAATCAGAAGCTGATGCCAAATCCACATTAATATCCAGGACTAAGAATAAATTATTTCAGCGATATAACTCCGACAGATCATTTTTTTCTGAGGAAAAAAGTGATAAGGAAAGCGATTACGAATTAACTAACGAAACTGATAGAACTAGTGATGATGAAGACATGCGATTTGTAGGCTCTACTGGACTGAGAAAAAAAAACGAAAGACAAGATGCCAAAACCAATGCGTTAAGAAATTCACTGGAAATGAAAGGCACAGTATACATGAGTTCTATTGGTGTCTTGGAAGTTATGAGCGTCAACGTTACTGGTTAGCTTGTGTTGAAAATACACCAATTCGCCGCAGAATCCAAACTGCACAAGAAAGTAGAAGACATAACACATATGAATACTTCATCAACTGGGACGATAGACGTGTCGAAGTGAACCAAAAGTATCTGTTGAATATTCTAGATATTTCTCAGATAACATTAAGATACGCAATTAATAATTCTGTACAGAAATCAGTCAAGCCAGATAAACGAGGCAAACATACTCCGCACAATAAGACGCCTCAAAATGATGAACAGGAGGTTCATAATTCCATACAATGCCCGCAAAAACCTTCCTTCGAAGCTGAGGAATATAAGTTTTCCCCACAGAATGTTTTTAAAGAATCAAGAACGGTTCAAATGCCAAACCATCTCTGAAAATTTTCAGGGAAATATTTCTCAAAGAATTCAATTTGGGACTCCATCAACCGAAAAAAGATAAATGCCGAATTTGTAAATGCAGAAAAGATAATGATTTTAGAGAAACTGAGTATTATAGTATATTGTTGGCAACCCCTAAAACAATAAGCCTATTCATTAGTACTTTCTGCTGACAGCAGCATTTATCATATCAATATAAAAAAAGCAGCACACCGCCATTAAATCAGTTCTGATCTTTCTTCCGAGTAATGTAGATAGTCTACGTCGTTCAGACCTATCAGTTTTAATAAATACCGTTATTAATATTTCGTATTCTTCCTTAACGAGTGCATTTCCTAAAAAACCCTAATAAGTGAAAATTAAGTGTAACTATAAAGTGAACTCAACCTATCATTGCATCTACCCCATCAACAACCTCTTCTCTTCTCATCTCATCAAGTTTTACGGAGCTTTCCTTCATAAAGCTGCCCTGGTGACAGCAATCCTGCTATTCTTTCTTTTACATCGTGCATTATTCCAAAGAGGAATACAACACGAAATTTGGTGACAAAGCGTTGGGATAGCCATTTTAATTTTGGAAATAATTAAAAATCTTCAATGTGTGACGAAGCCTAGGGGAGAGGACAAGACCTGACCATCTGTGTAACTGGATCAGTCGATTCACCGGATCATAGGGAGTCAACGCACAGAGCATTGGACCAGGATTCCTCCACTTCAGCACAGCTGTTCATAGGTCGTACCCTCTACGCAACCCTCCAAAACCACCCTGCTACTCCACTTCTGTTACTGGGTCTGAAGATCCACCGGACCATCGGATGTCTAAGCAGAAGCAACAAGCAACCCACTGTGTTACTGAGTCTGAAGATTCACCGGACCATCGGGGTCTACGCACAGTTTTTTCTCTTCAAATAAACAGACGACTAAGTCAATTTGCTATATTATCGGATTCTCAAGTAATTGTTCTCAAATAATTCCTATATAAATCCTTTAAAATGTCTGTTCATACAACAAATAATGATAATATTTCGGAAGAAGGTGATGATTTAAATCTTCCAACTTCACTCTTATTCAAATTCATTAAGCCATTTTCTGGGGAAAGATCTGAACTCAATACATTCATTCAAAACACAAATTCTGCATTCCAATTAGCAAGCCCACAACAAAGTCCAACTCTCTTTTTATATGTAGTTTCACAATTATCTACCGAAGTACATAATTAATGAATTAGAATTATCTGATATTGAATCTTGGCATGATTTGAAAATAGTTTTAAAACAATTTTATGGTCAAATAAAACACTTAGTTCAAATTCATGAAGAATTAGAAACAATAGAACAATATTTTTCTGAATCAATAACTGATTGCTTTAAAAGATTAGAAAAAATTCAAAATGAATGTATTCAAGCAGAAATTCTAAATACTAATTCAGATAGAGAAATTCCAGGATTGAAAAAAGCAATTCAACAAACTGCACTTCGTAGATTCATTATTCATTGTAAACCTGAAATTAGTCAAACGTTAAGGGCACGTAATATTAGTGATTTGAATGGAGCGTATTCAATAGCTCTTCAGGAAGAAAAACTTATTAATTATACGAAATCAAAAATAATTCCTAAGAATAATAATTTTCAACGTGGAACGCACTCCAATCAAAGAAATTTTAATCAAAATAATTCTTTTCGTCATAAATATAACCAAGGAAATACCAACCCTAATAATTCACGAAATAATAATATGTCTAATTAAAGGAATTTTAGCTCTAATTATAGACCGAATTATGTGAATCAAAATCATCCTCATCCTTCTAATACTCCTTCTAAGAATCAATATCTCAATCCAAATGCATCCTCTTTTGAATTCTGTAATTATTTCAAAAAACCGGGACATTTGATAAATGATCGCTTCAAACGAAATCAAAATAATTCTAAAGTCAACAATTAAAACTTGAAAATGTCGGACCTGACGAATGCCCAGGAAACCGATTAATTAATTTCACCGGCATTCCATTTAAATCCTTTGTTCATAATATCGTTCCTTCAAATCAATTGTATATTCTTTCATTTAAAGTAAAAAATGCATCTACATCTTATATGACCTTTTTAATCGACACTGGGGCTGCATGCTCCATAGTTAAACATTCAGCATTTAATCCTGAAAAAACTTATATCGATATAGGAGAGATTATTTTTGTCAACGGTATCAATCCGGATATGCCAATTGAAACCTTAGGGACCACTATTGTTAACTTATCATTGGACAATTTAGATATCAAACATAAATTCAATGTTATCAACGCAAATAAAATTCAATCTCATTATGATGGACTGCTAGGCTCAGACTTTTTTGAGGACCACAATGTAATAATTAATTACGCAGACAAATCAGTTTCAATGAATACTATCATTATTAAATTCAATAACACAATTCCCATTGATAAAATTATCATTCCTCCTCGCTCAGAATATATCGCTGAAGTTAATATTTCAAATAATCTACATCATGGACTTATTGAAAGAACCGAAATTTCTCCAAAAGTTTATATTCCTAATATTTTAGTCAATAATCAAAATTCGAAAGCAAAAATACCTATTCTAAATTTGAATTTTGAACCTGTTACAATTGATAAACCTTTTTTCAAATTAGAAAAAATTCAACCTGAAAAGTTCATAAATTTTACTAATTCTAAACCTTATAATTCTTCTAAATTTGGGACAACTAAACGTCATAAATTATTAAAAGAAACTCTTCGATTAGATCATTTAAATTCTGAAGAAAAATCTTCCATTATGAAAATTTGTGAAAATTATTCTGATGTATTCTTTTTACCTGGTGATAATTTAAATTGTACATCAACTATGAAACATAGTATTCCAACAACAACAAATACTCAAATTTCTTCACAAATTTATCGATTACCCAAAATTCATGAAAAAGCAGCTTATGCTCAAATACAGAAAATGTTAGATCAAAATTCGAATTCTTCATGGAATTCACCTATTTGGATAGTAACCTAAAAAGATGGACGCTTCAGGAAAACAAAAATCGAGACTTGTTTGCGATTTTCGAAAGTTAAATGAAATTACAATCGGTGATTCTTATCCAATTCCAAATATTGAAAATATTTTAGATCAATTAGGCAATGCTATATATTTTTCAACTTTAGATCTTACTTCAGGATTTTATCAAATTGAATTAGAAGAAAATGATAAATTTAAAACTGCAATTGCAACTCCTTCAGGACTTTTCGAATTTAATAGAATGCCTATGGGACTTAAAAACAGCCCAAGTCGTTTAGCACGATTAATGAATATTTGTTTTATCTGGACTTCAAGGAAATATGTGTTTTTGTTATCTAGATGATGTTGTAGTTTATGGTTCGTCTTTAGAAGACCACAATCGGAAATTAGAAACCGTGTTTGAACAATTGCGACGTCATAATTCGCAATTACAACCGGACAAATGCGAATTTTTATGTAAAGAAATATCTTATTTAGGACATCATATCTCTGCATCTGGAGCACAACCTGATCCAAAGAAAATTGAAACTATTAAAAACATTCCAATACCCAAAACTGCTAAGGAAATCAAATCATTTTTAGGACTTATAGTTTACTATCGGAAATTCATTGAAAATTTTTCAGCTATCGCAAAACCATTGACCAATTTATTAAAGAAAAATAAAAAATTTGAATGGACTAATAAATGTCAAAAAACTTTCGATCAATTTAAGGAACTACTTTCAAAAGAACCAATCCTTCAATATCCAAATTTTTCAGAAACTTTCATATTAACTACTGACGCTTCAGATGATGCAATCGGTGCTATTTTATCTCAAGGAACCACTGAAAAAGAACTTCTGGCTATTGTAGAAGCATGTAAACATTTTAGACCATACCTTTATGGACCAAAATTCATTATTTGCACAGATCATAAACCTTTAGTCTGGCTTAAAAATTGTAAAGAACCTTCAAGTCGTTTAGTTAGATGGAGATTGAAATTAATGGATTATGATTACGAAATTGTTTATTAAATAGGAAAATTAAATCAAAACGCTGATGCTTTAAGTAGAATCATTCCTGAAAAAATAAATTCAATCAATCAAAATTCCTTCGGTGATTTTCTTAAACTATATGAACAAAATAAAATCGAACAACCATCCAATATTTCGGAAATTAATGATGATTTATTCAATTCACCTGAAAAATATTCTCTAGGTCATTGTGTTTCTGAAGATTTCTACATGGAAAAAGGAATTGCTCTTTCTTTCAAAAATAAATTTGGTCAAATAAAAAATCTTTTATCTCAAAATAAATCAGTTGGACAAGTTGCAGAAATTCGATATAAAAATCGGAACATTTACTATCTCATAACTAAGGAATTTTATCATGAAAAATCATCCTATAAAACAGTGTCCAATTCACTTCTAAATCTCAAAAAATTATGCATCAAAAACAAAGATACTTATTTGGCTTTACCACAAATTTCTTGTGGATTAGAATTTAGATCTAGAATAAGGGGTAAAATTGATATGAATACGTCACTGATGTTGTTTAGATCATTGGTACTTCCTCATGTGGATTATTGCTAGTCACTTATGTTTAATTTAAATTAAGGTAGCATAGATAGGTTACAAAAAGTGCAAAATAGAGGTATGAGAATTATTTTGAAATGTAATAAAAGAACTCCCATAAGAAATATGTTGAATTGTTTGAAATTGATGAGTGTCAATCAAAGGATTATTTATAGAACATTAGATTTAATATTCAAAGCAAGGAATAAAATGTTACCTGAATATTATATATTATAATATAATAATTAATATTATATATTATAATATAATAATAATATAATATATATTATATTATGGCGTTTGAAGCGTAAACACGTATTGTAACTGCTCCGCTTAGTTTCGAATATTATTGAAGTATTTCCAAAGGGGACTTCCATTTGAGTTTCTCAAGTTTCTGACTAAAATGGGTGGTACAAGACGAAACCCTAAGACCGAAGACACACTAAATATCAGTGGTAGAATGGCCGAAATGGAAACCAAATTCCAAAAAGGACTAGACAAACTGCGTAAGGACTACATTGAGCAGACCTCCTCCACGCCGAAACAAAAAAATCCACCAGATTTTGAAGAAAAGCTGAAACAATTCGAAAACAAAATCAAGGAAGAAATAAAAAATTTGAAGGATGAAATGCAATTGATTCATTCCAGAGTGCAGAAGGCTGAACAAAACTTCGAAAAAATTGTTAACGAAAACAACCGTAGGAAAATAATATTGAGGGGCATTCCTGAGAAGGAAAATACGAAGGAATTGACAGGGGAATTGTTAAATATATTCAACAATAAAATGAATCTGAACATTCAAAGAACTGAAGTAGTCACCTGTCATCGTCTCCAAAAAAACGATAACAAACAGAAGGAAAACAAACCGTCACCAGTTGTTGTAGAATTTGTCACCCAGTGGCGGCGAGATGAAGTCTTCTACAATAAAAGACGACTGAAGGGATCCAATTTCTCGATCACCGAAGTGCTGAAGAGGAAAGAAATCCAACTCTTCCAGAAGGCGCGAGAGATTTTTGGGAGGAACTCCTGGACAAATAGGGGTAAAGTCTTTATATACCATGATAACAAAAAAATACATGTTCTTGAGGAAAGTCAGTTGCATTTTTTTAATTGACGGCGGAGTGGAAGCCTGAACTGTTTATTCGTTTCTCACATTTTTTTTAAACTGAGTTTTTTGTAATTTTTGTTGTAAAACTGCGTTTGTGTTCGCTTTTTCTTTCTATTTCTGGTTATTTTTTTTTCTTTTTTTCACACACGGTGAACAATTGAAGTAACTAAACCTCAACCGCAAACGAATCATTTGCATCAACAGAATCATAAAAAAGTACCTAAAATAATTCTTCCTATTACATATTAATGAAAAATCACAACTCCAAACTTGGACATATTAATATAAGGTCTTTACTTCCAAGTCTTGAGGATTTTAAACAGTTCATTACCACGAATGATTTTGACTTTGTAGGAGTATCGGAGACTTGGCTCAGTGATCTTACAAACTACGAGGACATCAAAATTACCGGTTATGAGAGTGTATATCAAAGCAAACATGGTAGAGGTGGAGGCGTGGGATTGGTTGTTAAGAATTGCTATAATTTTACGAGAATAGAAAATGAATATACTAAAAACTCCAACTTTGAGCAAGTTTGGATACATATTCGCGTCGATAAGGCAGATTTCATTCTAGGTTGTATATATAAACCTCCACACTACAACCAGTCTGCCTTTTTAAGAGACTTCGATGATATTTTGGCCTCGTTCGCACCTTTATATGACAAAATTTGTTGTGTAGGAGACTTTAATTTAAATTATATGAATTTCTCATCGAAGGATGTCATGGAGTTCAACTGTTTGTTGAATTCCATGGGATTGTCGCAAGTTATCACTTTTCCGACTAGAATAACTTCACAAACTGAAACTTTAATTGATTTAATCATCCTGTCTGACAATATAGAAACTGTCAGATGTGACACTATACCGTCAATGTTTTCAGTTCACGAATTTATTTTCTGTGAGTTTCAGTCGCCCGCTGTGAGAAAGGAAGTAGTATACAGGGAATGTAGACGTTATAATGATATCAACATACATCAGTTCGACCAAGATTTGCGCTCCATTCCATGGCGCAACATTTACGATATTGATAATGCCGATGGTAAGGTTGACTTCATAAATGAGAATATAAACATACTGCTTGACTTACATGCACCGAAAAAAAAGATTAGACTATCAAAACCGAAAAAACAACCTTGGCTTGAAAATGTTAATTATTTAATGAAACTACGCGATAAAGCTTTGAGTAAATATAAAAAGCACCGAAATGAAGAAAATCGAGCCTATTATAAATCGATGAGAAACTTAACTTCATCAACAATTGAACGGGAAAGAAAAGCTTTTCTACGAGAAAAATTATCAGTCAATAATAACTTCTGGCGAGATCTAAGGTACTTTTGCGGTAATTCTAAAGGGGGCCACACACGGTTACCAGGCAGTTTGGGAAACCCTAATGGTGTAAACCAGGCATTTGTTTCGTCAATTCCAGATAGTCTGGTTGATCTGAGCGATACCATAAGATTCTATTCCCAAAATAGAAAAGAATCGCTGAACTCCTTGCTCAGTCTCAGAACAGTCTCGGAAATTGATGTGCTCAAAATCATTTCACAAATAAAATCCAAGGCGTGTGGTGTTGACGGCATCAATATCTATGTGCTGAATTTGTGCACTCCCTTCATCCTCCCATATATCACTCACCTCATAAATTATTGCATTACTAACTCGGTATACCCAACAGAATGGAAAAAAGCCTTAGTAATCCCCAAACCAAAAATAGCTTCTCCTAAAGACTACAGTGACCTGAGGCCTATAAGCATCTTACCTTGTCTGTCGAAAATACTGGAGAAAATAATTTATGAACAACTAATAAAACACATCACAAACAACAGTATTCTTCCTGAAACGCAATCCGGCTTTCGTAAATTTCACAATTGCTCTACTACACTTGCTGATATTACGGACGATATTCTTCGTGCTACTGATAGCAACAAACTCAGTCTACTTGTTTTCCTGGACTATAGCAGAGCCTTCGACACCCTCAATCGTCCACTATTACTAGCAATACTCCACTATATAGGCCTAGACGAAAACGCGGTTTCATTTTTCGACAGTTACTTTGATGGTAGAACTCAGAGAGTTATGATAGACGGGGAATTATCTGAAGAACTGTCAGTGACGAGAGGAGTTGCTCAGGGATCCATACTGGGAGCAATTCTATATGTAGTGTATACTTCTAGGCAGGCTGACTCTTTCAGCAGGTGCAAGGTGCATTTCTATGCCGATGATACACAAGTACTGATATCCTTCGACAAAGATGAAGCAAATGAGGCTTGTATTTTGTTGAACTCTGAGCTTGGAAAACTTGTTGAATATTCCTCACTGCACCACCTCCATCTCAATCACGAGAAGTGTGGTGCCTTACTTTTTGGTCCCAAAAACTACGTGGAACAAGTAAGCACGATTATAGACATAAAAATTAGAGATAAGAGTATAAAAATTGAAAACAGCAAACGTAACTTGGGACTCATATTGGACAGTAAACTCAGATTTGATGATCACATCTCGAGCTGCATACGTCGCGCCTATTTTAAGATGAGAATGCTGTACCGTTATCGTCATGATATACCACAGAAACAAAAAAAGTTACTATGTGACTCTCTTATTTTGTCTACATTTAACTTTGGGGACGTGGTGTATGGAGATTGCTTAACCGAAATTACTAAAAGTAGAGTTCAAAAAGTTCAAAACTCTTGTTTACGATTCATATATGGAATCAGAAAATACGAAAGGATCTCATACAAGCTGAGGGAGATAGGGTGGTTGAATATGAATTTCCGGAGAAAGCTACATTCGGCATGTTTCTACCATAATATCGTGATGAATAAACTACCTTGCTACCTTCATCGAAAAATAATCTATAGGACCGATGTTCACAATATTAATGTGAGAAATAAAGGTCTTATCACTCCACCCATTCATAAAACAAGTATTTTTGAGAGAAGCTTTACTTACAATATAGCCAAGATCTACAACTCTCTTCCTTTTAGCCTCAAGCTCCTAAATATAAAAAATTTCAAGGTGAGCGCTTTCCGATACTACCTCAAAGAACAGAATAAAGAATGATTCTTTTTTGCTGTTTCCTAAGTCTCGTGTGTTTTTTTTCCTTTTTAAAATAGTGAACACAGAACGCCTTTAAGTAAATATGTAATTATGATTTTCTTTTTTTTTTTTTGGTTGAGTTTGAGCAGAATATGCATGCGTGCATGACTGGACTCCGCCTTTTTTCACAATCAAGCTACAACCTGACTACTATATATCTTTGTACTTCTATTTGTGGAAATAAAGTTCATTATTATTATTATTATTATTAATATTAGAGTGAAAACCTAAAATTTGCTAATGAGATACATAATTATAATACACGACGTCCAGATGATTTTTACATAGAAAAAGTTAATACTACATTAATGAATAAATCCACATTTAGCAGGGGATTAGTTATCTTCAATAATCTACCTGAAAACATCAAATATTGTAATAATTATAGAGAATTCAAAAAATGTTTAATGAGTTATATTTATGAAGAATTTAATTAAGTAAGTGGATTGTATTTGTATTGTTTTCAATAGCCGAGTGCTAAATAAAGTTTATTATTATTATATTAGATGAATTATATTGGCCTAAGATTTTAAAGATGATTCAAATATTTTCTCAGATTCCAATATTGAGATATCAATTTATAATTCTCCAAATCAAGATTCGACCAAAATTATCCATTCAATTAATGAAGAAGAACTAACTTTCGACAATTTCAAGAACTTTAATCAAAGAGAAGTTCAAATCCCGAAACCAAAATTAATTAATATTCCTATTTCACAAATAAAAAACTTTATAATACCAATGACATGTGACCTTTCTGATTCTAATGAATTCTCAGACTATTTAAAATCAAAATTTTCAGATCTACCTACTCGTTCGAAGATATCCGATATAGTTGTTAAAAGATTACCTCAACAATCTATTTATATTATATTTCTGAGAGAATTTTATGATGAATCCGTTCTTTATGAAAATTTATTCGAAACTTTATTCAATCTTCGATTTCTTTTGAAATAGAATGGTATTCAGAAATTCGTCATTCCAAATAATAAGTATAAATAAGTAGATAATGCTTCTGATATAATATATATATTAAAGTCAAGGAGTGGTTAACTGAGAATAAACTCATCCTCAACAGTAATAAAACAACAGCCATTTAATTCACAACTAATAGGAGTAGGAAAGAAAAACTCAACCAAATAGATATTGGAAATGAAAAAATTGTTCTTGAAAAATGTACAAAATTTTTAGGAATATTTATTGATCAATTTCTGAAGTGGTCACATCATATAGAGTGGCCCACTAAAAAGTTGAGTTCCGTTTGTTTTGGAATTAGAGTCTTAGTTAACTATGTTGGAAGAGAATGTTACACAAATGTTTATTTTGCAAATTTTGTGTCAATAGTTCGCTATGGCATAATATTCTGGGGGGCTAGTTCAGGTATAAATGAAATATTTCTTATTCAAAAAAGAGTATTAAGAATTATGTACAAAATGGGAAATCGTGATTTGTGTCGGGGTGTATTTATGAAAAATAAAATATTAACTGTTATTGGAATTTATATTTTTGAATCATTGAAATTTTTGTTTAAAAATCGTAATAGATTTGATGTTGTACAGGTGAGTGATAGATACCCTGTGAGATCCAGAGACTTTCATTATCCTTTACATCGTCTAAAATTAACAGAAAAACACCCAGAATATATGTGCAAAAAATTATTTAATGAGTTACATTCAACATTTGAAGGTTTTTGGATCTTACAGGGTGTATGTCCAAAATATCAAAGAATTTTTGTTAGAATTAGAACCGTATTCTTTGAATGAATACTTGGATAGGCATAGGTGAGAAATTTATTTTATTTTGACGTCATTCGTTTGTAATTCTTTATGTGGTGGCTCATGTACTGTATGTTACAATATGAAATAAAGGTTCTTCTATAGTTTTATTCTATATAGTTTTATTTATACGAAAATTCGATAAATAATTATACTTCTCAAAAAGAAAACTACTTAAAATAAATACGATGTCTACTACCCCCGCTTTAGCCACCCCCTCATCTGTGCCTACTTCCGTAGCTACTGATCCAGCCGCTCAAGCAGCCCCGACACCGTCCTCACCGACAAAGAAAATGAAAGGCCCCAGATCTTCGAAACACACCACAAGTGTTAATTTTGATATTTCTAATAAAACAAGCCTCTCCGATCTTGCAATAAGGTACAACCCACCTACACCGGCCAACCCAACACCAGCCCCGACCAAGAAGTCATCTTACTTCGACAAACTCGACGTTGCTGTACGCATGGAACTCGATCACGGTACATCCCACATTATTGATGTTCAACCTGACCTACGGTTTCCATTCCAATACTCAATCTACAATACCACTGAAAGGTACCCTGACTTAAATGTTAATGGCCACCCGTACACAAGCACATTTACCCTCATCGCTTATGACCAGCTGATATTAAATGCATACCTCCTAATCTGCGACCTCTATTCAAGAGAAATCCCATCCTATCATACGTTTTCGTACAAAAGCGAAACACTACGATCCGACTACCTCGCTAAACTCATGGAATGTTATGTTCCCCCCCACCTTGAGCCGCTCCTTAACTCCCTAGCCCCGACCTTTGATCCTCAGAGAAAATTGCAACTATACGTTCCAACTCTTGCAGGCTTCGACTTCCTACTGGATTTCGGCAGAATAGTACCTCCGCAACTAATGATCACATGCCACAACATCCTCGCAAGCGTCCGTTCGAATGCTGATCCTGAGACGATACTTAGACGTTTCTACGCCACACCTATCATCCAGATTGACGATCAGATCTACAACGCAAGCCATTTCCTTGGTGGATATTTCGATATCAACCAACGACCCACAGCCCATTCAAACTGGTTAAACTCCAGATTTGAGAAAGTCTTCAACCCCGTTATTGGCCGTGCTTTAATTCAACGCCCAACCCTCGCCAAGACCCGATTGACTGTCCCAGAGCATGCAGACTACAACATAAACCCCTATGACTTCCTTCTTTGTTTCAGCGATGATAATATTGAACTCCTTACTGATATCCTCAGTGATGTATCCAGCTTCATCGTCGAAGAGAACCCCAGTGCCAAGAAATTAGGACAAGCTTTAGATAACTCTACTGGTATTACTATCCTTTACCATTCCATATGGAGTGTCAGTCTTCCGACAGCCCACCTACTTCCTCCTCCCACTATAGAAAATCAAATAAAGGTTTATTATTATTATTATTATTAATATCGCTTTATCCAAACAAAATTCAGTCATTCGTGAAAAAACTTATTATAGTCTTTTATATTTCCTATTCCGTGATTTCGATTATGAAATTTTATCTGGAGAACGTTTATCATACATGATGAGAACTTAATTGAAGAAATTCTATTTGAAAATCATGATTCACCTCTAGGTGGTCATCAAGGATTCGAACGCACTTATGAAAAAATCAAACAATTATATTCTTGGAAAAACATGAAAGATGAAATAAGGCAATATATTAAGAAATGTTAAATTTGTCAACAATCAAAAACTGATTTCAAACATAATAAAAGCCTAATGATTATAACAACTACTTCAACTAAATTTTGTGAACAAATTGCTTTAGATATCGTAGGTCCACTTCCTAAAACCAAAAATAATAATCGATTCATTTTAACCATTCAAGATGATCTTACAAAATTTATTCGAGCATATTCTTCAAATACTCATGATGCTAAAACAGTAGCAATTTATTTTCTTAAATTTTGTACACAATTCGGATTTCCTGATAGAATCCTCACTGATCAAGGTGTAGAATTTTCCTCAAATATCTTTAAAGAAATCAATAGACCAATGTCAATCAAACATAAACAATCTACTCCATTTCATCCACAAACTCAAGGTTCATTAGAAAGAACTCATTTAACCCTCAAGGATTACTTTAAATGCTATATAAATAAAGATACTGACAATTGGGATGAATTTTTAAATTTTGCTACTTTTACCTATAATTCATCAATTCATAAATCAACTCAGAAAACCCCTTATGAATTAGTTTTCGGACAACGAGCAAGAATACCGTCTCAAATTAATAAACCTAAATCTTTAGCAAATTATTCGGAACTTGCAACCGATATTACCAATAAATTGAAAATTTTAAGAGAAACAGCTCGTGAACCCCTAATCAAGTCGAAAAATAAATCCAAAGAATATTATGATGAATCACACAATCGAACATATGCTTTTAACGAAGGAGATCTAGTATTATTATATGATAATCATTCAAAAGCAACGAATAAGAAACTCAATCCAAACTATAAAGGTCCTCATAAAATAGAACAAATTCATGATAACCAAACAGCCTCTTTAAGAATAAGTAGAACAAAATTGAAAACCTATCATTTTAATCAATTAGAACCTTATGTTATTTCAGATAAAAATGAAGACAACGGTTCTTCTTCTCCTTGCATTCATATTCCTAACCCCAATCCAAGCACATCAAAATAAATATAAAATATCCTCTATTGATTTTTCCTCGGGTCTCTTATTTCATTATTTAGGAAAAGCGCAAATTTCAAATAATCGATTTGATTCGCGAGTCTACACCCACGGTGTTTGCATCGTTCTTTGGTGGCTACCAATTGAATGTACCTAATTACGAAATAAGTGGTTATCAACGAGTGTGCTATAATAGTATACGTAAGTGATACTCACTTTGAGTTACTTATCAAAAATTTGAAAGACTTTTCCTACCCCGACTTCGTTTGTAAACAAACGAGTTTTTTCCCACTTTATTCTGTCAGCATATACACACGTCTGATAGTATAAACGGATTATTCACTGCCTATTAATAGGCAACCAATAATACATTATGATGTATATAAAACTACATATACGCTGATAGTTAACACCTAAATACAAACTTCAAACCGAACACTCTTGAGTACAAGGGTGTTAAGCATGGCATCCATGAACCCTACTGAACACAATACAACAATGTCGAAAAACACTGAACATACAATGAGCTCCCAATCCTACGTAACTGCTGCTAAAACAATTCCAAAAATCAATTTTCCTAAAAGAGAACAAGCTATAGTGCTACATGCGGAGGACAACCTGAAACTATTCGACTACGTCCAGGCTATAGGTAACATTATCCAACCGAAAAATATCTGTTTCGCTTCCAGAATATCTAACAACAGGATCTGCGTATACCTAGCCAATATAGAACTAGTAGACCAACTTATCAAAACCCACCCAACTGTGACTATAGGTGACACAAATTTGAATGTAAGAAGGCTAGTTTCACCAACAAAGAGGATTGTGATTTCGAATATTTCACCATGCATCCCACACGATCTCGTAACAGAAGTCTTAACTGACATCGGACTACAATTGGCTTCCCCCGTTTCATTCTTGAAAGCTGGTATACCTGGAGATGAGTACTCCCATATACTCAGTTTCCGAAGACAAGTATATATTTTCCCCCCTAACGAGAATTACGAACTACAAACATCCACCTTAGTCCAATACGACGGTAATGAATATAGGATTTTCCTTTCAACAGACAAAATGGAGTGCTTTATTTTCCGCCAAACTGGCCACGTAGCATCAACCTGCCCTAACCCTCAAACAGTTCAAGTACATAACACCCAACCACAAACACAAGCCCCAACAAACTATGTTCAAGCTCATCATCCGTCCTCTACGATACCACAAGCGGGTGAGATTCTTGCTCCCAAGAGAGGACTCTCAGAGATCCTGTCATCTAGTGATCAAACCAGTCAACAAGAACCTACCACCGGGTCTGACCCTGTAAGTGAGAATTACATGCCGCCCCCACAAACTCCAACGAAAAGGATTCCCGATAACAAAAGAGTCAGGAAGAAGCGCAAAATAGAGGTACCTGAGGACCACGCCCTGAGCGACTCCACCAAAACTGCAATTTCAACTGCTTATCAAGAAAACCCAGAATCCTTCCATATACCCTATGATAACCTAATTGCGTTTCTAGAAAATTCTTATGGAAGCCCTTCACCCTATAACGAAGCTGAAAAATTCACAACGAATGTAAAAGCACTACTACAGGACCTACATAATATTTACCCATACGTAGAAAGAGCAAGCAAAAACAGAATCACCAGAATTTCAAAGAAAATCAAAGAAAAACTTAAGGATGAAGAGATTGAAGTTGAAAGTCTCAATAGCCTTGACATAACTACAGAAGACGACGACCCTTCTGACAGTTCTTCCCAAATATCTACACACTACCAATAATAACCATCCACCTTCAAATTAATACAATGGAATTGCAAAGGGTTTTACCCACGACTAGAACGGATTCAACAACTTGTCTCCGATACTCTTCCTGACATTCTATGCCTGCAAGAGACGAATTTCAAAACCAGTCATAATCCTTACCTAAAAAACTATTCAGGTCATCACTTCATCAGAAGAACAAACACCAGAGCTAGCGGTGGTGCAACTATATTCATCTCAACAGAAATTTACCACAGAGAAATCAACCTACATACCCCTCTCGAGGCCGTAGCCGTCACTACCTGGTGCCCCAAAAAAATTACTGTTTGCAACGTTTATATTCCGCCGAATCACAACCTCTCTTACTCCGAACTAACAGATCTCGTGAACCAATTGCCTACCCCTTTCATCATGGTAGGCGACTTCAATGCTCACAATACGGCATGGGGCTCAGAAACAACATTTGGTAAAGGAAGAGTGGTTGCAGATGTGATATCAGATCTCGACCTCAACATACTTAATACGGGAGAAAACACATATTTCGATGTATCAACCGGGAAATTTTCATCTATTGACCTCTCTTTGTGTGATCCTACTACAGCGACTCATCTCTCCTGGACCACTCTGGACAATCTATATGATAGCGATCATTTTCCCATTGTTATAACAGATAGCATTTCCAACCCCTCAGATAACGTTATAAAGTGGAGAATGACCAGTGCTGACTGGGATTCCTACGCGGAAGAGGTGAACTCTCAAGTTACAGCTGCAGAATTCATGAATAACATAAATCAAGCTGTCCACCAATTCACAAACATCTTAATCTCAGCAGCGGAAAAACATATCGGACGAATCACAATAAAAACAAACAGGAAGATAGTCCCATGGTGGAATGAAGCGTGCAAACTCGCCGTAAAACAATGTAAAAGTGCACTGAACCGTTACAGAAGAACACAACATCAAGAAGACTTGGTAAATTTCAAAAAACTCAAGGCAGTCTCTAGAAGAATTCTTAAGGAAAGCAAACGAAAATCTTGGATGAATTTTGTATCTTCAATCTCTCCGAATACAACACCTGCTCAAGTTTGGACCAAAATAAAACAAATAAAAGGTCAGAATACAACCTACAACATTCCTTCCATCCTTGACGAGAAAGACGAACCCATCACTAAGAGTCAAGACATAGCAAATACGTTGGCGAAACATTATTTTGAAAAAACAGTTAATCAAGATATTCCACAACGCCCCAAGAAACAAGCGATGAATATAGGACAATCTGAAAAGACTATCAATCATCCCTTCACCTTACAAGAACTTAAATTAGCCCTTTCCTCTATGAGGAACACTGCAGCAGGCCCGGACGAAATTCCAATGATATTCCTAAAAAAACTGAAGGATGAGACACTGCCAAAACTACTGAAATTGTACAATAATATCTGGACAAGTCATCAATTCCCCAAACAGTGGCAACAATCACACATCATACCAATTAAAAAACCAGGCAAATCAAAACCCACTCCTAATGTATTCCGACCAATTTCATTGACCTGTACACTGTGCAAAGTTCTTGAGAAGATGGTCAATAGGAGACTGATTTGGTATCTGGAAAAATGCAATCTCTTACATCCCGCCCAATCAGGCTTCAGACAAAACCGCAGCACAACAGATAACCTCGTCATACTTCAAACAGAAATAGCTCACGCATTTGCAAACCAACAAGACCTTATAGCTGCATTAATAGACATCGATAGTGCCTTTGACACTACAAGTCGAGAAGCGATTTTGAACAAACTACATGATATCAAACTTGACGGAAATGTTTACTGTTTTCTGGAGAACTTTCTGACCGATAGAAGTTTCAAGGTGTTAGTAAATGGCAAGTCCTCCGACTCTTTTGTCACCCATAACGGCATTCCGCAAGGCTCAGTGTTGAGCACAACGCTATTTATACTAGCCATCAATGATATCTGTACCGTTATTGAGGCCCCAATCAAATTCATTTTATACGCCGATGACCTGCTTCTCTTCTGCTCGGGCAAAAGTACCAAAAGTACATGTAAACTTTTGCAACGGGCTCTGAATAGCATCACCACATGGGCTAAGACAATAGGATTCAATTTCTCTCCTTCTAAATCTAAACTAATCAAGTTTACTAGAAGACAACCTACAGTCCTACCACAATTAACGATATACGATGCACCCATAGAACTCGTTGATCACCTAGACTATCTCGGAATGACATTTGACCAGAAACTAACGTGGTCACTTCATATCAAGAAAATCAAAGGCTCCATGAACATTCTACGAACATTGTCTCACCATCACTGGGGCTGTGACGAAGAAATACTACTCAAAATCTACAGATCACTCATTCGTTCAAGACTTGACTACGGCAGTATGCTTTATTCCACATCTAGCAAATCAAATTTAAAATTGCTCAACAGCATACCCAACACTGCTCTGCGTCTCTCCCTTGGAGCATTCAGATCCAGCCCATCAATAAGTTTACACGTTGAAGCACAAGAACTTCCGCTCAACTTTCGTCGACAGCAAACTCTCCTTACTTACATATCGAAAGTGTCTGCTCTTCCGAATCACCCAGTGCGACACCTGCTTGAAACTTCACAAGAGCCGCCTACTATGAAACCCATGACCTTGCTCTCAATTCCACAAATCGCAAAGCAAAACTTGAGGCCTATAGATGTTACCTTGACATCCCCCATTACGTTCCCGAAACACACCCCATGGTCTAGACACCACCCAAGGCTAAATACCTCTCTGCATAGACACATCAAACTAGAAACTTTGGGAACAATTCTTAAGCAACACTTATTTGAACTACTTGGGCATGAAAAGTTTGACGAAGAACTATACACCGACGCCTCCAAAGATGAGCAGGGAATAGCATGCTCGATCATCAATAAATCGAATGCCCCAGTGTCCTACAAACTCCCATCCATCTGCAGCATCCACACTGGTGAACTCTTTGCAATTTATAAATCTCTTTGCAGTTCTTTTATCCCAGGTCAAAAGCTCGCAATACTCACAGACTCTTTATCTTCAATTGAATCCATAGACAACATTTACTCGGAGAACCCTCTGGTACAGCAAATTCTAGAACGATGCCATACCCTTAAAGCGAAGGAGAATATTTCCACCACTATAATCTGGATCCCATCACATATTGGTATAACAGGAAACGAAGCTGCAGATCAGGCCGCAAATCAAGCACGAACTTCCGAACTTCCTGTGACCCAAATCCAACTTCATACAGACCTCAAAAATGCCATAAAGCTGAGATCCTTACAGGAATGGCAAGTCCAATGGGAAGGAGCTAGCACTGGACTGCATATGATACAACCCAAAATACATAATTCACCACAAATTAGTTTGGGCAGAAAAGACAAAACCGTAGTAAGAAGACTTCGAATAGGTCACACCAAGCTAACTCACAGCTATCTGATGTCTTCAGAAAATCAACCCAAATGCGAACACTGTCACAATACTCGTCTAACTGTTGAACACCTACTATCCATCTGCCCATATTACGGAAATGACCGACGTCGACTTGGGCTGAGAGAGAATCTTGGAAATATCCTCAATTCTCAAAAACAAATTGAATTAGCTCTTAAATTCCTCAAAGAATGTCAACTTTACAATAATATATGAACTTGTATGATATATTCTCAAATTTTAGTTCTTTAAGCTTCGAATACTTAGATTTATATTTAGAATAAATTAATGTGTACTGTACCTCGTGTCAATGACCTCGATGTCGAGACACGTTAATTCGAAATAAAAAAAAAAAAAAATAATCGATTTACACTTCTAACATATCATAATTTAACCAACATTAAAATTCAAGTAGAACACATTTCTCTTTATTACACGACTTCCACAAATATATGTAAAATTGCAATGGCCTGATCACATTTCAAGTGACTGTTAAAATCAATTAAATTATGTTAAAACAAAAATGAATCTTATTAAACAATTATACACGACAATTTCTCATCAAATATCTTCTCAAAGGAAGAAACGCGGTATTTTAAATGGAGTTGGCACAGCAATGAAATGGTTTATCGGTACCCCTGATTCAAATGATGCTGAATTTAATTCAGATTCGATAAAGGAATTAATTAATAATAATAAACAAACTAAAATATTAATGCAACAACAAATTTCAATTTAATCCTCAACTATTTCTAATTTCAACAGTTCTTTTCGTAAAATGAATGAAAATATCGAAATCATCAATAATAATTTGAAAGCATTCGACGTTTATTCAAAACAAGTAGAGAGAATGAAAGAATCTTTTGAAATCGAAACTCATATCGCCAATCATTTATTGTTACTTATAGAAATGACTGATGAAGTATTGAATACTCTTGAAAATTATATCAATGATTTCATTTTATCACAACATGGTATTATAAGCTATACAATACTTTTTCCAGAACAATTGCTTCATGAATTATCAATTATTTCTTCAAAGTTCACTCTTCCAATTCCTCTTAATATTGAGAATGTTTATCTTTATTATAAAATCATGAATTTAAAATCATTCCTAACAAAATACTTGTTAATTATTGCTTTTAAGATACCTCTTGCTTCTCTTGAAATTTTTATGATATTTATCATATGTTGTCATTACCTACTCCACATAAGAATGATAATACTTTATTTTCCTATATTGAACCATCAAAATACTCTCTCCTTATCTCCCATATGAGAACTAGTTATTTGATGGTCGATACTTTGGCAAATTGTGAAGAATACCATCCAAAGGAATGGATATGCAAGAAGGTGCCTGCCTACCCTTTGAAAGACCGAGGCTGCATGTGAAGTTCAAATAATATCATATAATATTCAAATAATAAATATTTTTAATTATACAAACGTAGTTTTGCCAGAACCTATCAAGGATATTCTGAGTGCGGGTCCTAAATTCGCAATACCTATTTCCCCAAGAGAATGTCCTATACCTACGCTAATCAAGGACATCGAATTTTGTATTGGTGATCAAGTTGAATTAACCGAAGTGGACAAAAACGTTTTAAGAGGCATAACCACTAACATCTTCACTAACTATTTGGCTCGATCTGCTAATGAAGGTCCATGTGTGAGACAGACATACCTAAATTATGTATTAACAAGTGGGTTCCTCAAACAACATCCTGATTGCGTTGTTATGCGAGCTGACAAGGGAAACTCCACAGTTATCATGTATAGAGATGAGTATGTCTCGTATATGGAGAATTTGTTGTCTGATACAGAGACATATAAAATAACACCTAGTGACCCAACAAATAAATTTCAAACTTTGGCCAATGAAATCGTGAAAGAACTTAGGGATGTGGGCGCCATTGATGAAATGAAAGCGAAACATCTAAAATGTCATAACTCTGTTATTCCAAAGTTATATGGCCTTGGAAAAACTCACAAGGAAAATATTTCCATTCGACCTGTGGTCAGTTGTATAGGTGCTCCATCATACAACCTGTCCAAATATATTCATGATATTTTATCTCCTGTCACCACATCATTCGAATACAATATATCGAATTCCAAAGATTTTGTAGATTTCGTCAAGGAAATTAGAGTACCTAAGGAAAGTGAATGGGTGTCACTCGACGTTATATCGTTATATACCAATATTCCTAAAGCCCTAGTTTTACACATTATAAAGAAACGATGGCAATATATATCTGCATATACAACAATTCCACAAAATTTATTTTGCAAAATAGTTGAGTACATTTTTGATTCTAGTTACTTCTCCTTTAACGGTGTAATATATGTGCAGATTGATGGCGCAGCCATGGGAAATCCGGCTAGCGGCACACTAGCCGCCTTAGTTATGGATGAAGTAATAACGATAAGCTTAGGAGCGCTAACCTTTGATGTCCATTTCATTAAATTATATGTAGATGACACGATTTTCTCTATACCGAAAGGGAAATCGGACGAATTACTCCTCAAATTCAATAACGTTCATCATAAATTGCAATTCACCATTGAACGAGAGTCCGAGGCAACAATACCATTTTTAGATATACTGTTGATTCGGAATGAAGATGGAACCATAAGCACCAATTGGTATACCAAACCCACCTCGTCTGGTAGAATGTTGAACTACCGATCACAACACCCCACATCCCAGAAGATAGCAACGATAACAAACTTGATGTTCCATTTGAGTGATGAAAGATTTCACAGAGAAAATGAACTGAAAATAACTGAGTTACTAACAAAAAATAATTACCCAACAACCTTGGTCAAACGTGTTCTTAATCAATATAAAAGGAAAGTGCTCACTAACGATGCAGGCTCGAAGGATGATGAACGAACCAGATATTACCGTTTTCCTTATATACAGGGTCTATCTGAAAACATGAGCAGAGCTTTACAACAAACTAACCCTTCTACAAGACTGGCTTTCTATCCACTGAAATGCGTCAGTTCCCTTTTCTCGAAAATCAAAGATAAAACTCCAGATGGTTTGCAGTCCGATTTAATATACAAAATCCCTTGTAAAGACTGCAGCAGATGCTACATAGGTATGACCAAACAGTATCTTAAAAATAGAGTCTACCAGCACGGATATGATTGTAGACCCACTAATAAAGATAAAAATGAAAAAACCGCTCTAGCCGCTCATCACTTCAACGAAAACCACAATTTCGATTTCGAGAACGTCACCATCTTAGAAAAAGAAAAAAATTATAAAAGGAGATATATCGGTGAGATGATTCATATTTCTTTGAACGAGACGGTAAATTTAAGGACAGATGTACAGAATTTGAGCACAATATATCACAACATTTTAGAGAGATACAAACGGATGATTCGTTCTTGACGAATTTCAGGAACATACCTCTTTCTGTGACATTAGATTACCATATGACGCTCGACGCTCTGCATATGACAGATGACACGGGACTGGTTCAGCTGTTTATTGTAGGAAATATCTTTCAACACCCTAAAATTCTAATAAAAGATTATAGATAATTTCATCTGTTGACTAGTGGACCTGTATATTGAGTTCTTAAAAAATTGACGACACAGTTTTATGTCCACCTCAGAATATTGTGAGGGATTATTCATATGAAATGGTATGTGTTTTAAATTATGTTTTTATGTTGCTCTGTTGTACTTTGTTTCTGTACCTACTAGAGTATACTGTTTTTTTTATATTATGGCACTATGTTATGCCCCATGTTTTCAATGTCGTTCTGTTTCCAGCCTTGAAAAAGACCAGAAATAAAGGTCGAAACGTCGGCATCTCATTAAGGATTTTTATTTCCCCTGTCCTCTCTGCCACTACATAGTTAAATATAATATCAGCTGTGAGAAAATCAATTCCAAAGTCATGTAAAACAAGAAATTTAATTGCTGACGCTGAAATCTGGCATGAAATCGACAACGATCTATGGCTATTTTTTGTTTCTACTCCAACTCAACTAACGATTATTTGTGATGAAGATCCTTTGAAACATGAAGTTATCAAACAAATGGGAACCTTAGAACTTAATCAAAATTGTAAAGCCTTCACCAACCAAGTCAATGTTGAAACCAATTCTATTTTGATGTCTACCAATTCAAGCTTTGAAATCCCTTCTACAAATATAGTCGACGATGACTGTTGTGAAAAATTGAAAGAAAATATCACTCTGAACTCCATAATTTGGAACCTCTCAAGTTCACACAAATTAATCTTCACGAGTTAAAATATGCTCAACACAAACTGAGTGAATTTGATGAGCAACTTCAAGAACAACTTAACAAACCCTTTGTGATCCAGCATTTATCATGGCTTCAAACAATAATTCCAATAATACTTGGCTTGATCACTCTCATCATTGGTTACAACATTCTAAAATCGTTAGGTTTCCTTCAATTCTTAACCCAGATACACCTACCGTATGTTAAAACAGACACCTCTCAAAAGTCGAAATATATGTACCTTGCGCTACTTATTCATAGATGGCGACAGTATTACTGCTTTTTTGAATGAACTGGCATATCTATTCGTTTTGAATATTTTCGTCTGTGTCAGTTAATCCAGCAATACCCTGAATTTGAATCAGTGATTTCATTATTGTGCAAAACATGGATAACAAATAGTAAGTATTTTCAGGATATAAGTTATCTTTTTTTAATTCATTACTGAAACTTGTTTAAAATATAAGGTATTTTTCACATCGCTCGTTTAAAACTACAACGTGTCACAATGGCATAACTCGGTTTTGAGTTATTACCACCATTTTATTCACCGTACTCGAATCTATTTAGTGCAAAAACGTGGTATAATTTAAGCCAATACTGACAAAAGTGTGAGGAAAAGAGAGGGCATGTCACGTTGTAGCGCTGTCTCGTTCGGCAGCTAAGCTTATTTCCACACCGCGCCACCTCAGTGCGACAGTGCAGTGCACATGAGCAGTTGCTCGAGATTTAAGACAACAACGTGTCACGACCTGCATGACACCTTTTTGTAGTAAAGGTAAGTTATTTTATTACTTATTTATTTTATTCTATAATGTGTTACACTTTTTATGTCGCATTTTAGCATTAATAGAATAATTGATCGTACTTGTTCATCACTTTAATAACACGTTGTTACTTTGAAAATGACGAAAATAAAATTGGTTAGTGTTAGCATGTCACGTTGTATGTAATTAACTTTTATACTTATTTAAATTCACACAGCGTTTATAACAGGATGTCGCGGTACATCTTTGAAATGTTGTTATTGAATGAAGAAATTCATCATCTTGTCACATTGTTTATAATAATATTTTACTAATAAAGCTTTTTTTTTCTTTCAAGATGGGGTCACGATCAAGAAGAATATTAGAAATGGCGAACGAAAATTATCATCAAGATGAGGAAACTCTAGCAAAGCGTCGGCGTAGTAATTCTTCTAGCAGCTCCAGCTCACCTAGAAGCTCAGGTGAGGAATCTTTCATCGAATATAGCGACGATTCCGTTAGAGACCCGAATTTCACTGTCAACAAAGTAATAGAAGAAAGTTCAGATGATGAAGAAGCTTACACCTTGACAACTCTGACTACAGTACCTCTAAACGAATTATCACAAGACTTAATAGATAGTGCAGGCATAGAAAATTGTGTTTCCAGTTATATAGACCAACTCATAGGTACATCTGAGGATCCTATTATTGCGGATTTAATATGCGATCAGGAAGAAAATAAAAACACACCACAGGATGACGCTCGTGAAGACGCCGTGGCCAAGAATATTGAAATTAAAACAAATGAAATTACTCCGACAAAGAAGGGGAAGAAGAAACAAAGACGAGAAGAAAAGTGGAAGAAAAATATCGCGAAAGAACTAAGAAACACCGGTAAATCCTACACTTCCATCAGGACTGAGAAAGTTGTGCCAGAACGTCAAATGAAGGAGCCTTGCAAAGATAACTGTTCATTTAAATGTCAAATCAACTTTACCATAGAACAGCGAAAACAATTAAATGAAGATTACTGGAATTTGGGTAGTATTGAAAAACAATGGACGTTTCTTGCCAACTCTACCGAAGTTATCGTTCCCAAAGTTCGATGTGTGAAAATAGACTCTGAGGGTAACCAGATTCCATCCAAGCGTGAACATGTCAATGCATACTTTTTTATGTCATCAGGTAAAAAAATTAGAGTGTGTAAGTTATTTTTTAAAAATACATTGGCCATCAACAACCGTCCTATAGAGACAGCCCTGAAGAAAAAAAATAACAACACAAATATTGCTACAATGAAGGATAAGCGTGGATCCCATGGAAAGCAACCAAAAATTAATGAGGATTTGAAGGCTGGCGTATTATCCTTTATTAACGCTATACCTAAAATAGAATCGCATTACACCCGAGCTAATACGACCAAACAGTACATTGATGGTAGCAAATCGGTAGCTGATCTGCATAGAGATTACGTTGAACTATGTAAATCTAATAATGCTCCTTACACGAGTTATGCCATTTTCTATCGCATTTTCAATCAGGACTTTAATATATCGTTCTTTACGCCCAAAAAGGACCTTTGTGATACTTGCGAAGCTTACAAAAATAGCTCCGATGAAGAAAAAATACTTATGAAGGAATCCTATGATACACACATTCGAGAGAAACAACTTTCCCGAATCGAAAAGGAAAATGACAAGAAGAAAACTGATACAGTGGTTGCTGTTTATGATCTGCAGGCCGTATTTCAATGCCCGAAAGGAGAAATATCCGTATTTTATTATAAATCTAAATTAAATGTTCTGAACCTAACAATCTATGACATACAGCAAAACCTGGTTGAAAGCTTTGTTTGGGACGAATCCAATGCGAATAGAGGAGTGAATGAAATAGGAACTTGTGTCTTTAACTATCTACAAAAGGTTTGCGGAGCTGGTAAGGATTTAGACATCATTTTTTATTCAGATAATTGCCCTGGCCAGCAAAAAAATAAATTCATGGTCGCTATGTACTTATTTGCGGTACAAAAATTTCCAAACTTAAAATCTATCACACATAAGTTTCTCATTAAAGGGCACACACAGAATGAAGGTGATTCTGCACATTCACAAATTGAAAGGCAGGTGAAAAGACAATTGAGAAGTGGACCCATGTACACTCCAGATGCCTTTATAGGTGCAATAAAAGCTTCTAGAAAGAAAAGCTCTCCTATTCACGTTACAGAAATATGTTATTCAGATATTTATGATTGGAAGGATGTCTGTAGTCAAATGAGTTTGGCTATCAACAAAGATGAGAACAACAAGTCTGTTAAATTGGCAGGTCTTAAAGTTATCATGGTTCAAAAGTCTGAACCACGAGCTATTTATTTCAAAACATCGTATGAAGAAACAGAATTTCAGAAAGCGGTTGTGATAAGAAGGAAGAAGGATATAGACGTAGAGGTTAAAAGGGCTTATACTAATAAGCCGGGATTGACTGACAGCAAAAAAAGAGACCTTTTAGATTTGGTTAACAAGAAAATGATACCGTCGTATTATAGGACATTTTTCGAAGCACTTTAATTCGTTTATAGAAATTTTAATTTTGTTATTATTTTTGGGAGTTTGAAAATTTGAGATTTAGATATCTAATCTTTATGCTAAGTACTTAATAAAATAGGAATTGATGCAAGACAACATCATGCATATTTTCAAAATAAGATTACCTACCTACTTCTAAAGTTAATTTTGACACTGATACTGTGATAAAGAGAAGTGAGATTAATATTAGTGCCTAGTTCTGTTCCTCAAAAAAGGTTGATTGTGATATTTCTTTTTCCTAGATCTGTTATAAATTCTTAAATAGTAAATATACCTAAGTTATTATGGTTGTTGTAAAAGAAGTACCTACCTAATTATAAGTATAAACTATGTACCGAAGCTGCCTTTATAAACATGTTTTATAATTAAGTAAGTGTTATAAAAATAGTTAACGTTACCCTAAGTCAAGCAACTTGTGATACTTTAGCAGTACATTTCGATTGAAACCTTTGTTTTGTTACAAATTTTGTTGTATACGATATTATCTATATTTCTTTAATTCATAATACCAGTTCAAATTATAATTATTAGAAGTAAGATTGTCTAGACTGATAATTAAGGTTTCAATTCAGGTACAAAAAACGCTATTTACTTATTTTTGTTATATCTGTTTGCTTAAGACTGATTATAAAACTTGTAAGTTCCACTTCAAAAATAATGTTTTTTTTTTCAATAAATACTCTTATTATAATTTCAACACAGTGTTATTATTCTGTACCACATTCTGAAATATCTTTATTTTATTACCTACAACGTGATATACCCCTATGTCAGTCAGTATGTTCATTATTTTCATAGGAAGAACGTGACATGAAGGGACTTTTTTGTTTAAACTATAGTTTCATAAAAAATATATGCATAAATCAATGAAATTTTCGCTGACATTGATAGTTCATTAGTGAAATTTGAAATGGGAATAAAAATCTTTTTTGTTGCTATCTTACTTTAAAAGTTATAAGAATATAAAAGTTTCAAAGTCATTTTCTCAAAATTCCAGTTTTTCGTTGTGCCACGTTGTAGTTTTAAATGAGCGACATGTAAACATATTTCGTCAAATATTTCTCGTTTTAGATTCAAAACATAACCTCTAAAGTTAATGTTTGTTATAACAGACAGTAGTATAATAGACTACTATATTTAGTCATTTTATTTTTTGCAGCTATTGGAAGAAACCCTTAACATTACACGAGCTTATGGAAGAAATTGAAAACTTGGATGAGTCTTACGACATTCCTGATACAATTTCCATATTTCCCCCTTCCGATGGCTACGAGACGGATGAAGACTCGGGAGATGAAGCTAAGGTAGATATCAATAATCTCCCTGGAAATCAACTTAGGGCGGAGGCTGAGGTTAGTTTCGAAAATAATGACATACTAAGTGCAGATGGCTATGACAGAGAGGATGAGTTACCGTTGTCTTCGTTTCTGCAACCAAAGCACCAGAAGTTGCTCTTCGAGACATCCACATTCAAAAAATCTAAACCTACTTTTACATGGAAAAAAACTGATATAAATGCTTGTCTCTCAACATGGCAAGAAAAGCAAGGCTCGAAAAATACTTTATCGCCAATAGATCTTTTTTTCTTGTTTGTAGACGATGAGATAATCGACTTGATAAGAAACTTCACAAATTTATATGCCTCTCAGCATAACAGATCAGGGGACGTATCCACTGAAGAAATTAAATGTTTCATTGGTATTTTGTTACTCTCCGGATATTATAAATTTCCTAGAAGGGCTATGTATTGGGAGAATGCTGAGGATGCTGGAAGCAAGCTAGTTTATGAAGCAATGTCGAGGGATCGTTTTAGTTTCATAATGCAAAATCTTCACTGTAATGACAATACAAAGTTGACTAAAGACGACAAA
This sequence comes from Harmonia axyridis, assembly GCF_914767665.1. Classification (NCBI taxonomy): domain Eukaryota; kingdom Metazoa; phylum Arthropoda; class Insecta; order Coleoptera; family Coccinellidae; genus Harmonia; species Harmonia axyridis. The sequence continues at coordinate 16,130,588 of NC_059505.1, forward strand.
TTTACCAAACTGCGCCCTCTATTTGACACTTTGAACAAAAAATTCCAAGCTTTTGCCCCCTTTCAAGAATTCCACAGCCTTGACGAGTCCATGGTGCCATATTATGGTGGCCATGGCACGAAGCAATTCATTCGAGGAAAACCGATCCGCTGGGGTTACAAATTTTGGACAGGAACTACTAGAAACGGATATGTTGAATGGTTTGAACCATACCAGGGATCAGGGACTCAACTACCTAAGAAATATCATCATCTTGGTTTAGGTGCCAGTGTGGTTTTACAGTTTGCAGATGTTTTACAGCTCATATATAATAACGTTCCTTATCACATATTTTGTGACAACTTTTTCACGTCCATAATTTTACTTATAGAGCTCGCAAAAAGAGGCATAAAATGTACGGGCACAATGAGAGAAAATCGACTTCAAAACTGCCCTCTAAAAAGCTCTAAAGCATTGAAAAAGGAATCACGAGGTACATTTGATTATAGTTGCATTGAGGGCGAAAACATCATTGTTTGCAAGTGGAATGACAACAATGTTGTAACCATTGGGTCAAATGTAACTTCTCCCTTTCCAACTCTTTCTGTTAAACGATTTTCTCAAAATGAATAAGTAGATCAATCAAAAACAATATAATAATGAGAGTAACATTCATAATAATAATAATAATAACAATAATGAGCTATAAATACATATGCATGTTCAGTTCTTACATACTCTTTCGGTATCATTCCATGGACCAAAACAGATATAGAAAACCTGCAACGCAAAATGAGAACCTTGATGACGAAAGCACACAAGCACCATCCGAAAAGTAGCATTGAGAGGACGACACTGCCGAGGAATAAAGGAGGCAGAGGTCTGCTAGACATCATGGAACTTGCCCATGGGCAAATTGAATGCCTACGAACATACTTCAAAGACAAATCGGGCATGTCAGAGATCTACAAAGTACTGTGTGAAGCAGACGAATCAACACCTTTACAACTGCACAAGGAGCAATTGTCATACAACCACCAGACAATCCAAGAAAAACTGCAAAGATGGAGAAAAAACCCCATACATGGAAGACATTTCAACGAGGTGAACCAGGATCATGTCGACATTGAAGCGTCGAACTATTGGCTCACATCAGGTGCAATGTATCCAGAAACGGAAGGATTTCTTTTAGCCATCCAAGATCAAGTGATCTCAACAAGAAATTACTGCAAACATATCATAAAGGATCGAACTATTACTGACGATCGATGCCGTTATGGGTGTCCAACGAACGAGACAATCCAACATATCACGGGAGGATGTCAAATGTTTGCAGGAAATGAATATAAAGAGAGACACGATGCAGTAGGAAAGATACTACACCAAGAAATGGCAACTAAATTAACACTAATTCATTCTGAAAAAGTGCCTTAATACAAGTACCGACCGGAAACCATCCTCGAAAACGAACGCTATAAACTGTACTGGGATCGTACAGTTTTGACTGATAAAACAGTCCCTCACAACAGGCCAGATATATTGCTAGTGGATAAACATCAAAAGGCAGCAATACTCATCGACGTAGCAATACCTAATAACAACAACATGCGTCAAAAAGAGGTCGAAAAAATTTCAAAATATAGGGACCTCGGATTTCAGATAAAGCGCCAGTGGGGAATGATATCAACGAAAACTATTCCAATTATCATCTCAACAACAGGAATAGTACCCAAAAATCTCAAGAGAAATATCAAGCAACTAGGACTTAGTGAGTATATATGTAATATAATGCAAAAAGCTGTTCTTTTAGGTACTGCAAGAACGGTGAGAAAATTCCTAGGAAACGAAGGACAGGTCCAAGGATCGCGTGTAAGAGGGCCAGAAGTTCGACGAGAACCAGGGGGACCACAAGGACCGGACACGACCGAGCTCTACCCTTCTGATATTTTAAATATCTGGGACTGAGTGAATGTTCCTCTTAGCGAGGAGTGAGAAGCCGACGGCGAGGAGAAATCCTACGCGTATAGGCAAAAGTCACAATAATGATAATAATCTAATATTTTCTGTGGAATTATAATAATAAACAAAAAACCATTTGAAATTATATTAGCAATCGCAAGAAACTATTTAGAATATTATGAATCGAATCGAGGGCAGAATTAATGTTTCGGTAACATAAAACTATATCAACGAACGTAACACAATCACAAATCATCTCAACAATAAGGAGAAAAATCAAGCTTTTCACGCCATGTAAACTCCTAACTACTCGATCTTTGGTTGGGTGGATACTACCTCATCAAATGATAATATCATTGATTCATTCTGTTGGCAGCATGGAGCACATAGTTCAATAAATTGGAATTTGGATATTTGACTCATCGGTTATGGCGAGCAAAACTAAGAAACCATAAAACGTTAGCAACGTGAGCACAGCCCGACGGTCCTGGCACCCGATTTGCATGTGCTATAATATCCCTATATTGACTTTTAACCACCGTTAGTGTACACAATCCAGAGCTGATACTTTGCTGCGCTCCGGAACCTGGAATAAACTCTCACTCTCAAAAATATTTCTCTATAGTGACTGTCCTGTACATGAGATGGTGCTAAATTAACCTGGTAAATATCAATAGTTAAATCTCTTAGATAGCTCATACTTATTCTTGGGAACTGTGGCACCTGCTGTTGATAAAAGGGTATCCTCCATCTTCTATTCCTCAAATGAAGCCAATCAACCCCTACCGAGCTTTCACAACGTTGGGCAATCGCGATCTTTGAAGCAATTCCTCTTCGACTTGTTCATTTGCTCCTTCCATGACGATTGGCGGATTGATTGTTTCATCAGAAAATTGAAACATACTCTTTATTGTGGCCCTTCGAGATTCCACTAGCCATCTGCAGTTTTTTACCAATATAGGCTTCAACCTTACTGAGTTGATTTTGTTTTCTTGCTACGTCATAATCCATGCATCTCTTGATCTTATAGTTATATCTATCGAATGTGATGGGTTCTCGTTCATCATCGCAGAAAAGTTGCATTTGACGCGGAGCAAATCTTACATTATCTATTTAGCATTCAACTTGATTTTGATAATCGACGTGCTAAGAGAATCAAAGTCGTCGTGAATGAAAATAAAACAATTGCTAAAACTGTCATATCACAACATCTCAGTTTATTCAGTCATCAATACTCATTTTGAGAAGTTGAAGTGATACACATTGATATTATGGCATATTTAAATCGAACTGAATGCTTCATCTGTAATGTGAGACTTGCTTCTGGCCGAATGCAGCTTCTACGCGGTGAAGAAAATGAATTTAAACGCGAAATAGCGATTTCGAGACGAGATATGCAAGGTTATCCTCCAATTCCTGTGACAAATCAAACAAGAATCTGTCTCAATTGTAATAGATCAGTCAGTGCTGAACGAAACAAAATCACGCTTATTGAACTAGATCCAGCTTGAATTCGTTTGAACGTTTTAACGCAAACAACAAACAATTCTTGTATAATTTGTAATTCAGTTGTGAATATTCGAAGAATATCGAATGAATGTAGAGTTGATATATTCATTTCGAGGAATATTTACGTACCAGAAAACGTGAGATCTTGTCCCGATCATTTAGATGATAAAGGTTGTTTACTACGGGTATTACTGCCAGGTTTGAGGTTCATTACCAGACCTTGTACAATAAAAGGACCTGAATTACAAATTCTTCTTCAACAACTGAGAGATAGAGTAACCGATACACAAACATATGAAGATGAGAACAGTTTCACCGATGCAGATTTTCAATGTATCGCAACAGTTACCAAAAATCAATTCCAAGAATTGTTTGAATTTTGTGATCCTGTTCGTGAAGAGACATTTTTCAGGTACATCAGTAAGAAAGATCTCTTGTTATTTTTGTGCAAACTGAAGCAGGGATTGTCGGGTGAGTTTTTGAAAGTGATTTTTAGATATTCAAGCCGTCAAGCCGTGAGTCAGGCCATTGCCAGAGTAAGAAAATCCCTTATGGGGCGTTTCGTCCCTCATAACATTGGTTTGAGATCGATCACAAGAAATGACTTCATAGCAGCACCTGTCACCCAATTTGCGAATACGCTGTATAATCCAGAGCCAAACATATCTAGGGCTATTGTATGCATTGACGGAACTTACTCTTATATACCTAAAAGCAGCAACTTTCGCACCTTGCGTCAATCCTATTGCGTGCACAAAGGACGTCATTTGGTTAAACCAGCTGTGATTGTTGCCCCCGATGGTTTCATTTTGGAAATACAAGGCCCATATTTTTCAGTCTCTCATAATAACGATGCGGAAATGTTACGCCATGAGTTCGAAGACGATAGAAATCTTTTAAGGAAATGGTTTCAGGAAGGTGATATTTTTATTTTGGATAGAGGATACCTAGACATCACACTCTTGCTTAATAACATAGGTATACACAATGAGATGCCTGTTAACCTATGAGTACAGCACATCTCATAATGTCCTACCGGCCCACCAATCTGGAGTAGGCACAGTGTACCTTCTGCGCTCGCTCACATACTGGATGATGTTCTGAAAGATTGGGATGGTGGTCTTGTTACTGCTCAGGTTCTCCTGGATTTTACTAAGGCTTTCGATTAGCGATGGGCATACGGTTAATTGCCCCAACCAAAATAAATACAAAAATAGTAGACGAAGCTCTGATGGATATGATAGTGTTAGATATGCAACCATTACAAATCGTTGAAACCGAGGGTTTCAAAAAGTATACTCGAAAATGAAATCAAGATTATGAATTACCTTCACGAAAGAAACTGTCTCAAATGCTTGACGATAGATATGAAATATGTAGTGTCGAATTGAAAGAAAATTTGAAAAATGTTTCTGAGATATAGCTTTGACTACTGATATTTGGAGTTCTGATTGTCAAAGGAGCTTCATTAGTGTAACCGCTCATTTTATATCGAATGCTAAATAGCATTCCGTTGTCCTTTCAACGCCAGAGCTTCGTGAACAACATACGTCATTGAATAGTGCGAACGTATTGAAAATCGTTCTGGTAGAATGGCACATATTTGATGAAGTGGAAACTGTTGTTACCGACAACGCTTCTTCTATGAAAAAGGCAGTGAATGATTCTATATGTTTGAGAGGTTGATGAAGTTAAAGATTCCTTTATCTGCTACATTACTTTTATCTGACTCAGCTCCTCCAAATTTGATTTCGAGTGAATGGTTTTACAAGTTACAATGCGTAAGTGTTTTACAACCAATGGAGAAAATCACTTCAACGCTATCGGGAGAATTGTTCCCGACCTTATCGTCTATCATTCCATTGATTAGAGGCTTACAAAACTGTGTAAGAAACAAGTCTCCAAATACTGAAGCAGGTAAGTACTTGCAAAAATCGTTACTTGATGTAATAAATAAAAGATTGGGTTTTTTTGAATGTAACAAAACGGCTGCAAAAGCTACCTTGCTTGACCCACGTTACAAAACGAAATCTTTTGGAGCAGAAAGAAATGCTGAGAAAGCTACAGAATATATTTTAGAAGAATTAGCGAAATACCAGGAAAAACATAAACCTAGAGAAAAAATATCTAATGTTCAGTCGAAATCTCAGAATTCAGGGAATGATGATGAGTTATGGGAGTTATTCGACCGCCAAATGAATGAAAATAACACAGACGAGACTGCTGTTTCTGCAGCGTCCGTTGTTTTGAAACAATATTTAGAGATGCCTTACATAGACAGGAAGCAAGATCCACTGCAGTTTTGGGAAGAGCGAAGAAATATATTTCCGTCACTATATAAATAGTTGCAAATACTTTTGCATACCTGCAACTTCCGTGCCATCAGAAAGATTGTTTTCAAGGCTGGCTTCCTCGCCAATCAAAGAAGAAACAGACTGTCGCCAAAAAAAAAAAAGAACCAAATATTATTTATGAATGCTTATACTTTAGATAAGCAAAAAAACATTTGAAATAATTTTATATTTTTTACATTTCTTCTATAGTTAGAGAAATTTTATTTTGTTCATTGTTAATTTTTAGATAAATGATATATTTTTTAGAGATATGATATATACATATTACGTTTATATTTGTTATTGAAATGATTTGTTTCAATGAAAGATTTCTTCGTGAATTATTTATGATAATGATTTTTCAGAAGATTTATAACTTTCAAAATTATTGTCGTGAGTACCCACTTCATATATCATAAAAAAAAGATGAGAAATATATTTGATTATAATATAATTTTAAATTAAATTATGAGACACTTGAGCCGTCAAACGAATCGAGACGGTGAATGCTCTTCGCGTCGACCGCCGAGTTGAACCTTCCTTCACCGAACTGAACTCGGTTCAACCGAGTTCAACTCGGTCGACGTAGACGGTGAACTCGATGTGGTGAACGCATCGAGTTATCCGAGTTGGACTCGGTTGCGGCAGACTCGAGTCAACTCGACTTTCAAACCAAGTTGGCCATCAATTCAACTCGAGTAGATCGAGTTAAGAATTATACGACTCGTCCCATCACTACTTTCGATACTATCATCCATGGACTCCTTTATGCCAAATTAGAATATTATAGACTTTCCAGTATACCTCTCAAATTTTTCAGATCTTTTTTGGATGGCCGAAGTCAATATGTTAGAGTTGGAGAAAGGGATCATCACTTGCTCGGATAAACAAGGGAGTCCTCCAGGGATCAATAAAACTCCTTTTTCTAATTTACACTGCGGATTTCGTGAGTTCTGTCAATAGCTGTCGATATCATTTGTTCGCTGATGGCAGTCAAATTTATTTTGGTTTTCACCCGGATGAGGCTCAGGCTGCGTGCTCTCTTATCAATGGTGATCTGCTCTCTATCATAGAATTCGCCAAAACCTATATTCAAAATTTGGATATTTCTTTTGACATAATAGTTGGTAAATTAAAATCTATTTTTCGTGAAATTACAGTAACTGATGACTTTGGTTACACTGTTAAAGTCGCCAGAGTTCATAGTGTGTCAGATACAGCTTTAGATCCAAAGTTGAAAAATAATATCAGATCTGAATTTGTTTCTTATCCATTATTTAATAATGATAAGATTACCTATAATAAAATAGATTTTGGTGTTTTCAGACACTTTTTGAATTTTGGAAAAATGAAAATAAAAGTTGTCTCTCGTGAATCTTTTATTAAACTCCATATTAATCCCAAAAAATCGAGCCTAATCGCGCCCTTGTCTGTTTTAGTTTGTACGGAATCTAACAATTCCCCCAAAACATTCCAAGAGTGAAAGTTGAATTTCAAATGAAAATTCAAAACTGTCAAAATAGCAAAACTACGTGATTGCTTTCAACGCGCCCTGGTTTGTTCGCAATACCCAGCTTAGTCGCGAGGCGAACCTACCACCACTGAAATTTCTTCATGAAATCGCTCTCAAAACTTTTGGGAAGTGGATAAAACACCCCAACCGATTAGTCAGAGAATCTCTTGACTACGACGAATCTTCCACCAGATACAAGCATCCCCAGCTTGCATTTCAAATCAAGTCTTTCGATGACGATCAGTGTTAAGACTTACACAGGAAGAATTTCTCTTTGGATGTTGATCCAAAGAGAAATTCCTTAACGATGCTTACCCGCATCATGCTCTCACCTCTTGAGAATGCCTCCATAATTAATTTTTAATTAAACAAGTTTTCAGTATTCATTATTTATTACTATTATAACTATTACCGTTTATACAGTGTTTGCGTTCTCTGACTCAACATATTAAAAAAGTAAATATCATTAATTTTTCTTTAACCACAATCAAGCAAGCATACAAAACTGTTCATGGTCCTTCGAGCCGGATTACCACGAATCAGTGAAAATACACCAAGCAAACAAGTGATCAAATACATTTTTGGTCATTCGTTAGCTGAATCCGGATGAATCCGTGAAAATACATCAAGCAAACAAGTGACTGAATACAACATCAAGAATCAAACAAAGAAAACAGTAAGTCATCCACTATCCTTCATTATATATTATTATACATTAGGACCTTACCTACATTAGAAATGTTACCCTAATGTCTGACCCTAATACTCTACTACAGCTAAGAATGTTGTACGTAGGGTTGAATAATATTCCAGGAGCTCAGTTCGAAGACGAAATTAATCCCATCCTGGTGAATCCGGATGATGTTATACCTCCGAAGTATGACAATACAGATCAGAATAGATTTCCTAAGAGTGAAAGCGTATCTTTCCAGGATTGGACGCAAACTGACAAAATTAATTGATAATGTAACCTATGATGTCAAAGGAAATCCAGGACAGTTATTGACTACCGAAGTTCATGGAAATTTGCCAAAATTTTGGTCCTTTGTTATGTTCAATGATCAGATCCAAACGTATGAACATGATATTCCGCCGTATATTCGTGGCGATGCAAAATCCTGGTTCAATAATAGAGATTTAACACCAGAACAAGTGGTGTGCGAAGCAGTAACACTGTTTGGTGAAATCCAAATACAGCAGCCCGCAGAGATTATCATTCCTTGGTTAATCGAACTCCTAGAGACTCTCAAATATTATTAATTGTAGGAAATATTGTATGGAGATCTGATTGAATAAATTGAATTAATTTCCTATTTTTGATAATTTTTCTGACAAAGTATAGTGTATATATTTGCGAATACCTAATTAAATCAAAATGGTTAAGCATTAAAACTTGAAAGAGCTCAAATTAAAGGTCAATTAACACGATTCAGCAATTTCCTAACAAGTCTTTCGGATGAAAGTTGTAAATTGGACATTCATAAAATCAATAGAACATCAGAAAAACTGAAAATACTTTACTATAATTTCGATCAAATACAAGGTAGTATTGAGTTAGAAATCGGAAAGATAGAAGAAGACGAGCGAGCATATTTTGAGGATACTTATTTCGACTTAGAAGCACAATAATTATTAATTTCTAAATTTTCTCTTAGAACATGTCGTTCAGAAAACGGTTCTGTTTATTCGAACAATCCAATAAGTTCAGTAAAGCTACCTCATTTAACCTTACCAAATTTCCAGGTTTCTTATACGAAATGGTTAACTTTTTACGATACCTTCAATTCATTAATTCATTCGAACTCTCAACTTTCAGATCTTCGAAAATTCAATAATTTGAAATCTTGTTTGAAATCGGAAGCTGCAGAGTTAATACGATCAATAGATGTCACCTCAGCAGCTTCTTTAGCATGGTCACTATTGAAAGAAAGATAAGAAAACAAAAGATTAATCATTCATACACATGTAAAATTAATATTTGAGTTGCCTCCTGTTAAACACGAATCACACTATTATTTGAGAAAACTTCTAGACCATTTTACCTTTTTTTCTTCAATTTTCACGATAGGTGGTAAAGCCCAGATTCGGATTAAGCTCCTCAAAAAACATATAAAATCAAAGATCAAAATTTCCCCAAAACTTTCCTAGGAAAAACACCTATTGACTGGACTAACGATCAGTCATTTTGTTTTATATTTTTACTTAAGGGAACGATAAAATGGAAAAATCCAAAAGAAAAGAGGATAAGCTCAAAGGTATCGACTACTGGAAAAGGTGCTGTGATCGAACGGCTTCCTGTAAAGAAGGATGTTTGGGATCAAGACCAACAACTAGTTATCATGCCGGCAATGAAATTGTGATGTCAAGCGAACCTTCGACTTTTAAAGTATTAAAAGTCGAGAGCGAGTCGGTGGTGATGCTGCCGCTCTCTAGTATCAAGCCCACTTCTACCAAGCATACTTTAGGCCTGGAACTAGCAGTAGCACTAGTCCACCCGTTAAGTCATCTTCATGCGAATCAATATAATATCATGGAGGATTATTTGAAGTTACAACTTTCGAAAGAGCCTTGGACTCCATCTAAAGATTATGAGTTTTCTACTTCTACAAAACGAAATTTGCTCTTTCAACTGAAATGGATAGAAAGATTTCCATATTCTCAATATGAAAGTGGAACATTCGGTAGAATTTGCGTCGTAATGAAACGTTCGCTTGATGAAGGTAAGGGAGGCAATCAGCGTGCCGGCCAACTTGTGAGTGAACCTTTTTGTAAGTGCAAAAATGCACTATAAATATTTGAAACTCATGCAAATTTAGCATACAATAAACAGAATTCGGAACTGGCGGATAACTTCCTAAAAGTAATGTCTTCTCGGGCTTGTGCAGTCGATGAGGAGCTGTCTTCTGAAAGAAAGAGACAGCAACAAGAAAATCGAAAGAAATTAATCCCAATCTGAAAGGCAAATTTTTCGCGGTAAACAAGGAATACCCTCAAGAGGTAAAACTGATTTGGGACTAATCTTTATCACACCAGAGTCTGAACTTCAGAATGATGGTAATTTTCGAGCACTGTTGCGTTACGCAGCTGAATCTGGAGATAAAGATCTTTCGGAGTATTTAGCCACTTCTCAAAGGAATGCTTTTGATACGAGTCCCCAGATCCAAAATGAAATAATAGGAATATGTGGTGAAATTATTCAACATAAGATAATGAATTAAGTGAAGAAAGCTAAACGAGACGACTGACATTGCTCGAATAGAGTAAGTTTCGCTGTGCTTCGTATATGTTGATTCGAAAGATGTTAAACATCACAAAGTTAAGGAGATGTTTTTTGAGTTCATTCCAACTGTTGACATGACAGGACCTGGTCTTGCCAATCTCATAATAACACCACTTAAACAGCATGGACTTGAATGTTGTCAAGGTTATGATGGTGCTGCAGCTATGAGTGGAGATTTGCAGGATGCCCAAGCCTACATTCGTCAAGAAAGCCCCCTTGCTCTTTATGTACATTGTAGTGCTCACTCACTCAACCTTGCTATTGCCGACTCATGCTCAGAAAAAGAAGTGAGAAATTGCGTTGGAATCGTGGCAGTCTGTTGGTTCGTACTTTAGATATTCTGCTCAAAGCACTGCCATTTTGAAAGACAAAATTTGGGAGTACTTACGACAGATCATCAATAAAGCCTATTAGCAATGTGCGAAAAACGGTGGGTTCACAAACATAAAGCTGTCATCAGATTCATGGATATTCATTCAGCGATTGTGAATGCTCTGGAAGAACTCCAATCTATACCTTTTCAACTCCAAATTGGGACTAATCACATTTAAATTGGGAATAAACACATTCAAAATGAGAATAAACAACTTCAAAATGGTTAACACAATCAAATTGGGAATAAACACATTCAAATTGGGACTAAACAATTTCAAATTGAGAAATGACATTTATATTTAAATTTGATACTTCAAAGGAATTGTCAAATAATATAGGTACCGGTCAGATAATTTATAAGTGCTCTTATATACATAATATCAATATGCCAAGTTATATAAAACAAACAGAAGCAGCGAATATCAAAAAGCAGATTTGTGCAGTTTATAATAATAATGGAGATTGGAGAGAATTGGCCAATAATATTGGAGTGAAGCGTTCGACGGCTTACCGCTGGGTGAAAAATCAGGATAGAATACCCATGCAACGTGGAGGAAAAAGGAGAACAAAAATTACAGAAGAACATCGCGAATTTATAGTGCAATATGTGGAGGAAAATAATAAAATCACGCTGAAAGAACTCAGACAAAAGTTCACCAAATTATTGTATCGTCTGAGTGTTTGCGGAAACATTTGGATGGATTGCTGTACACTTTGAAAGATGTACGCAGAGAACCTGAAAGATTGAATAGTGGTGAAACAAAATTACGAAGAAAAGAATATGTACAACAGCTTCTAAATTATCAATCAGAAAATATACCAGTAACATATCTTGATGAAACAAATTTTAATTTGTTTATATCACGACGGCAAGGGCGATCTAAGAAAGGGACCAGATGTCGATACATTTCAGCAGGCTGTCGTGGGGCTAATGTTCATATCATTGGATGTATAGGAAACATGGGATTGATACATCATGAAATAAGAAGGGGTGCATTCAGAAGGGAAGAAGCAAAAGAATTCGTGCGAAACTGCTTACGAGCTGCTTATAATATTTATCAAACTCGTGTTGTATTAGTAGTTGATAATGCTCCTTGCCATGCAGGCTTAGAAGAGGTCTTCCAGGAACCAGAATTTCAAGACCATCTTCTTCTCAGGCTCAGTCCTTATAGTCCAATGCTGAACCCTATAGAATTTGCATGGTCAAGTTTCAAAGCTGCAGTTAAAAGAGCGATGTCTCTAAGGTTGCAACAGATTTTGGCTGGCGAAGAAAGGACAAATCTTCCTCAAAACCAGTATCGCTTGCGTGAATTGGAAATTATTTTGCGTGATAATATAAACATAATAAATATCAATAACTGTGCGAGATATGTGGCGCACATACAGAGATATTTTCCGGATGTTTTGAACTTAGTCGATATGGTTGTGTAATTTTTTTATTATAAAATATATGTATATAAGAAAAAATTTTCGGTACTGATTTCCATATTTTTCGAAAAAATTTTTCATATTATTAGTGTAAGATTAAGTTAATGTACATAAACTTTGAGTTCTACCCATAATATACAATACATTTCTTTCTCATTTGGAGTTATTTAATCTCAATACAAAAGTTTACAATCTCCATTCTTAATACCTATAATATATATGTACTACAATACTTTTGAAGTAGGTATCAAATTGAAATTTTTATGTCATTTCCCAATATGAAATTGTTTAGTGCCAATTTGAATGTGTTTATTCCTAATTTGATTGTGTTAACCATTTTGAAGTTGTTTATTCTCATTTTGAAGGTGTTTATTCCCAATTTGATTGTGCTAACCATTTTGAAGTTGTTTATTCTCATTTTGAAGTTGTTCAATCTCAAATTGAATGTGATTAGTCTCAATTTGAAGTTGAAAAGGTATAGACGCAATAAAGAAACTACGCAACAAGCTCTTCAAATGCTTAACACACTTAGATCTTGGAATTTTGTTATGCGCCTGGTGATTATTCAAAAAATCATGAGTCATACATTATCAAAACAACTGCAATCAACTAACACTGACGTAATGATAGCATTAAACCATGTGGATAATATTATCAACGCATTGCAACTTTTAAGAAGGAACGTTGACAAAGATTCCTTCATCTTTATGATGCGGCAAAAGTGTTGCTCGAAGAAAATGATGGTATACTGCAAATGCCAAGAATTGTTGGAAGACAGATGAACCGCTCCAATACTCCTGCATCGAATATTTGCACGTATTATAAAATAAATTTATTCATCATGTTTCTAGACCACACGATAAATCAATTAATTGAGTAATCTTCCTACACTACCGAAGATTGGATTGCCGGAATTTTCGGGAAATATTAGAGAATGGGAAACCTTTTATTCAATATTCAAGAGTTTGATACATGAAAATAAGTTACTTACGGATACTGATAAAGTGAATTATTTAGTAGGTCGATTGAAAGGATCTGCGTTGACTATTTGTTCTTCATTAGCTCCTACTGGAGAAAATTATGAAATCATCTGGAATTCGCTTGTGGAAAAATATCAGGATAAGCGCGCTCTTGCAACTAATTATCTATGCCAAATTTTAGAGTTCAAATCGATACAGGGTGAGTCATCTAAGGGTCTCAATATATTTTTGGAAAAATTTGATTGTGCGGTACATGCTTTGAAAAAGCTCAAATTAGATGATATATCGGACTTCATTTTAATGCATCAGGCCCTTTCTAAGCTTGATTCTGATACAGTGAGATCGTTTGAAATGACTATTAGGGGTAATGGGATACCTACCTATGAAAATGTGATTGAGTTTGTTAAGGAACAACAGAAACCTTCCTTGAGATACAGAATTTGGGATAGTACGTATGTTAGATCACTTTGGATCCTGAATCTGAAAGAATACCTGCGAAATACCTGGCATTATCACATCAACTTCGTTGAATGGGGATTGGAGTACTATAGCTTCCTGATAAGAATTGGTGTTCAGAAGGCTGAAGATAATTTACAGAAGAGGTTCCATCCTAGTAGCAGAGTAACTCATTCAAAATCGTTTTAAGTTAAGTTTCTATTTTATTATTTGTTAAGATAAGATTTGTTAAAAATAAATACAAAAATAGTAGACGAAGCTCTGATGGATATGATAGTGTTAGATATGCAACCATTACAAATCGTTGAAAACGAGGGTTTCAAAAAGTATACTCGAAAATGAAATCAAGATTATGAATTACCTTCACGAAAGAAACTGTCTCAAATGCTTGACTTCTTCATCTTACGTTAGGACTTAGTCCTGTGTTCTCTGCAATGTTCCTCATTCTTGGGATGCCGACGTCCAGCTCTCGTACCATCGTTTTGGTGGTCTTCCTGGGAGTCTCGAGGTATTGGGCTTTTCTGTTTTTGCTATTTTGGGTAGTCGGTTGTCGGGCATCCTATCTACGTGGTCTCTCCAGTGTCTTCGTCTTATTCTGGCCCATCTCACCACGTCTTGTAGTCCACAGATCTCTCCGATTTCCTCACTTCTCTTATGGTCGTACAATGTATAGCCCGTTATACTTCTCAGTACTCGCATTTCCGTTGTTCTCAGTTGTCTTTTGGTTTGAGCATTTTCGGCTCGTGTTTCAATGCCGTATGTCATGACTGGCCTCACACACGTCTTGTAAATTCTGACCTTGCTAGCTGTGCTCAAGTGTTTGTTCCTCCATACTATATCGCGTAGGTATCCTGATATCAGGGAAGCTTTTGTTGTTTGGCTCTGCACCTCTTCTTTTAAATTTCTGCTACTTGTTATTTTAGAGCCAAGGTATGTGTACGACATTACTTGCTCGATACTCTTATTATACACTGCCAGCTTGCATCTTCTCGGTTCCTTAGATACAGAAAGGCATTGGGTTTTTTGGGTTGAGATAATCATGTTGAAACAGTCTGCCGCTCGTTCGAAAGCATAGAGAAGTCTCTGAAGGTCATCCTCATTTTCAGAAATTATCACAGCGTCGTCCGCGTAGCACATGATTTTAATTTCTTTTCTTCCCATTCTGTATCCTCGACTCTTGCTCTTAACCTGTCTTATGATCTCGTCCATGACCACGTTAAAAAGTATTGGGCTCAGGCTGTCTCCCTGTCGTATCCCTGACGCGATTGGTATTTCCTTCGTCAGCCCCGATTCCGTCTTGATGAATGTTGAGGTGTTGGTATTTAGTTCGCTAATGAGTCTTATTATGTTTGTATCTACTTTTCGTTGTTTTAGTAGTCGCACTATGTCCGTGAGGCGTACTCTATCGAATGCCTGGGTGAGATCAATGAAGCACATATAGGCCGTTTTGTTAAATTCTATGGCTTTTTCGGTGATCTGTCTGATGGTAAATATGGCATCTATCGTCGATCTGTTCTTTCTGAAGCCTTGCTGTTCCTCGGATATTCCTGTTGAGACTACCTCGTCTGATATTATTTTTGTTAGTAGCTTCGATACTGTGCTTAGGAGGCTTATTCCTCGATAGTTTTCGGGGAGGGCTCTCTCTCCCTTTTTGAATATGGGTATTGTAATACTTTGTTTCCACTGTTCTGGTATTCTTCCTGTGGTAATTATTCTGTTAAACAAGGTGTGCAGCTCCTGAATTAGGTCATCCCCTCCGTATTTCAGCATTTCATTGGTTATCTCGTCCAAACCAGGTGATTTTCTATTTTTTAGTGCATTGAGTGCTTGACGTATTTTCTCTTGGGATATTGACCAATTCCCATGTTCTTCCACATCCCCATACTCACATACCACTTTGTTGGTTTTGCCATATAATTGATGAAAGTGTCTTTCCCAAGTGTCCGATGATATCCTTGTCATTTGTATATGTTCGTTAACTGGCTTTTTCCTATTTCTTAGCATGTTCCATACCTTCTTTTGTGCTCCATACAGATCATGCTCCATGTCCGAAGAGAATTTTTCCCAGAAGCTTCGTTTTATTGCCTGTATTTGCTCGTTTACCCTATTTCGTACTAATTTATACCCTTCGCATGTTAGCTTCTTACTTCTGAACTGAAGGTATGCGGTGCGTTTTTCTTCAGCTAGCGTTTTCACATCCTCTGTAAACCAGGGTTTCGTCTGTCTTTTACCGTTTGAAGTGGTTCTCCTTCGTCCCAGGGCTTCTTCTGCGGCTGTGATGATGTTCGTCCTCAGTTTTTTCCAAGCGGATTCGACGTCATCAGCTTCCCTGATCTTGTTGTTGTTTATCTGTAGTGCTAGTCTCCTCTGATATAGATCTTTTGTTGAATCATTTGACAGCGATTCAATGTTAAGCTTTTCAGTTTGAATGGCTTGGGTTCTACGCTCTCTTTGTACTTTGTTCCTGATTTTCGCTAGGACGAGGTTGTGGTTGGTTATGGTGTTAGCTGAGCTCAAGACTCTCACGTCGAGTATTTTCGATGGATGGACGTTTTTGTTAGTTATCACATAATCTATTACTGATTTTTGACCTCTTGAGTTTTCGAACGTGAAGCTGTGCTGCGGTTTGTGTGGGAAGAATGTGTTATTTATTCTTAATTCATTTTGTGCGCATGTTTGAATTAGTTGTTCTCCATTTTCATTGATGTTTTCTTCGTTGAATCGGTTTTTCAGTCCTCTTATCACACCGTTACCAACTCTAGCGTTGAAGTCTCCGAGCAGCATGATTTCGTCCTTTCCTGGTATTCCGTCGAGTACCCTTTGCAGGTCTTCATAGAAGGCATCTTTCTCTTCTGAGGGCTTAGATATATCCGGTGCATATACGCTTATAATATGGGTAATACTCGTGTCCTGAAATTTAAATATTGCCTGCAGTATCCTGTCATTGACATATATGACATTTTCTATGTTCGCTTCGAGTTTTCCATGTACCATCAAGCCGACTCCCGATGTAGCTCTTTCGTGCTTTCCTTTCCCGCTATATATGAAAATGTAGTCTTCGTATTTGATGTTGCCTTAACCTTTCTTTTTTGTTTCCGAAAGAGCACATATGTCAACTTTGTGTCTTTTGATCTCTATCAATATCTCTTGATCCTTCTTGTTAAAAGATGTCACATTCCAGCATCCTATCCGCAATATATTCAGTTTCCTTAATCGTTTTCTCCTCTTTCTCGCCGTGTCGTTATCCGATTGATCAATCCTGTCCGAGGCAACATTGTTAGTCCTAGGAGCATTAATTGTTTTTACCACAAGTAGGTTGCTAGCCTCACTTGTGAACCCTCCTCCTTTATCCGGGCTTGGGACCGGCAGTGACCCCGATCAGCTACTCAATTCACCCATGGAGAATCACCGGCGGAATGCTTGACGATAGATATGAAATATATAGTGTCGAATTGAAAGAGAATTTGAAAAATGTTTCTGATATATAGCTTTGACTACTGATATTCGGAGTTCTGATTGTCAAAGGAGCTTCATTAGTGTAACCGCTCATTTTATATCGAATGCTAAATAGCATTCCGTTGTCCTTTCAACGCCAGAGCTTCGTGAACAACATACGTCATTGAATAGTGCGAACGTATTGAAAATCGTTCTGGTAGAATGGCACATATTTGATGAAGTGGAAACTGTTGTTACCGACAACGCTTCTTCTATGAAAAAGGCAGTGAATGATTCTATATGTTTGAGAGGTTGATGAAGTTAAAGATTCCTTTATCTGCTACATTACTTTTATCTGACTCAGCTCCTCCAAATTTGATTTCGAGTGAATGGTTTTACAAGTTACAATGCGTAAGTGTTTTACAACCAATGGAGAAAATCACTTCAACGCTATCGGGAGAATTGTTCCCGACCTTATCGTCTATCATTCCATTGATTAGAGGCTTACAAAACTGTGTAAGAAACAAGTCTCCAAATACTGAAGCAGGTAAGTACTTGCAAAAATCGTTACTTGATGTAATAAATAAAAGATTGGGTTTTTTTGAATGTAACAAAACGGCTGCAAAAGCTACCTTGCTTGACCCACGTTACAAAACGAAATCTTTTGGAGCAGAAAGAAATGCTGAGAAAGCTACAGAATATATTTTAGAAGAATTAGCGAAATACCAGGAAAAATATAAACCTAGAGAAAAAATATCTAATGTTCAGTCGAAATCTCAGAATTCAGGGAATGATGATGAGTTATGGGAGTTATTCGACCGCCAAATGAATGAAAATAACACAGACGAGACTGCTGTTTCTGCAGCGTCCGTTGTTTTGAAACAATATTTAGAGATGCCTTACATAGACAGGAAGCAAGATCCACTGCAGTTTTGGGAAGAGCGAAGAAATATATTTCCGTCACTATATAAATAGTTGCAAATACTTTTGCATACCTGCAACTTCCGTGCCATCAGAAAGATTGTTTTCAAGGCTGGCTTCCTCGCCAATCAAAGAAGAAACAGACTGTCGCCAAAAAAAAAAGAACCAAATATTATTTATGAATGCTTATACTTTAGATAAGCAAAAAAACATTTGAAATAATTTTATATTTTTTACATTTCTTCTATAGTTAGAGAAATTTTATTTTGTTCATTGTTAATTTTTAGATAAATGATATATTTTTTAGAGATATGATATATACATATTACGTTTATATTTGTTATTGAAATGATTTGTTTCAATGAAAGATTTCTTCATGAATTATTTATGATAATGATTTTTCAGAAGATTTATAACTTTCAAAATTATTGTCGTGAGTACCCACTTCATATATCATAAAAAAAAGATGAGAAATATATTTGATTATAATATAATCTATACTATATTAAACTCGTAAGCGCTCCTCCCACCGAAAATCGAACGACTTTGGACCGATTTTGCGGTCGAGTGTTCTCGGCTCTGGGAGAGATACGAGAAAAACTAAAAGTACGGGAAGAAAGAGAAAATGTCGAATTAACTCCCGCGGATATTCCCGTTTCCCGATTTTTCGGGATTACCTGGGAATGAACGGATAAAGTTTGGGAAATTTCCCGACGAATTTCCAGATTCACGTCGACGTGAACGACCAATAGGAAAATACTACGATGTCCTTGGGTAGCAACGGGCCTAGCAACGTCCGCGGCAATTGACGTTTCTAGAATATTTAGGTTTTATATTAGAGGAGAAGGTGGTAATGTGACCCCCGCAGGTATATTGGCCCCCTTCAATATTAGTTACTTCCCACAACGACATCTAGTATTATTTTGGCGCAACGAGATCATTTTAGTGTACTATTGATTTAATAGCCTATAAGGCCCGGTGCACACATCCGATTTTTGTAGTTACGACACCCGTTGCGGTGTCGTACCTATTCAATGCACACTACATACGACACCGGCGTGGTTGCGGAGTCGGATCAATTCACTAGTTCACACTGCCAGTGTGTGTGTGTGCGATCGGCGCTCGATATTATTATATAATACTCGCTCTGCTCGCCGAAGGGGCTCCGCCCCTTGGACCCCGTCACTATGCCGGTAGATCCTTCACTGGGTATCCCTCTAGAAAATCAAAGATTTTTTTCGGAAACCTTGTATCGTTAGCTGATTTTAGACGATTCACTCGGTATCCTATGCTGATTCTAGGGTAGAATTCTATATGACTTCTTTCCTAGAACATAACGTTTCGCCCTTGCTCACATGAAAATATTTGATGCAAATAACTTTCCATGACGACAAATCAAGGGCGGTCCTAGCCTTAAATTTTGAGGGGGTTCGCCGTTATGTGCTTCGAGTATTTCTATGGGACCAAATCCCAGATTATACCGATATCAAGCCTTACCTCTCAAAAATATTTATATTTAGATATTCATATGAATATTTATATAAGGCGTACAACTTTGCGTCCGCCGTTTTGCAATAGATGGCTGTAACGGTAAGTGGTAGTAGAAATAAATATATCGTAGATGTCATACAATAAGTTTAGGTATTTGTGAACATAACGCCATTGACATGTTAGTCGATTTGTGTCTGCATCATAAAGTTATTCACGATTAACCATGTTAGCTTACGAGCCAAATTCTCGTCATTTGCGGGAGGTTTCAATTTTCCATTAAAATATAAAAAAATCCGCGGCTGAGGTTCATCGAATGCTATCAAATACCTATAGTGAGAACGATATTGGTGGAAGAACGTACCAACGATATTGTTTATGTCTAGGTTTAGTTATTTTCTGGTACATCTGTAAAATGGCTTGTTCCGTTTGATTAAATAAATAAAGATATAGATGAGTGGTTTCAACGCTTCAAGAATGGTGATTTTGATGTCGAAGACCAGCATCGCGGTGGAAGAGAGAAGTTTTTTGAAGATGCAGAATTGGAGGCAATAATTGATCAAGACTCATGTCAAACGCAACAATAATTGTAGGATCAATAGGAGTGACACTAAAAGCCATTTCAAAACGCCTGAAAGTCATAGGAATGACTCAGAAACAAGGAAATTGGGTGCGGTACGAGTTGAAGCCGCGAGGTGTTTGAACGACGTTTATTTACTTGTGAACAGCTGCTTGCAAGAAAAAGACGGAAGGGGTTTCTGCATCGGATTGGGACTGGAGACGAAAACTGGGTTCATTACGATAATCCCAAGCGCATAAAATCATGAGGATATCCTGACAATGCTTCCACATCGACGGCCAAACCGAATATTCACGGTTCTAAGGTCATGCTCAGTATTTGGTGGGACCAGCTCGGCGTAGTGTATTATGACTGAAAGAATCACAGGCGATCGTTATCGAACGCAATTAATGCGTTTGTACCGATCATTGAAAAACAAACCGTCGCAATACAACGAGAGAGAAGATGAATTGATTTTACTGCATGACAATGCTCGACCCCATGTTGCGAAAGTAGTCAAGATATACTTGGAAACGTTAAAATGGGAATTCCTACCCCACAACCCTACCCGACGTATTCTCCAGACGTTGCTCCCACGGACTATCACTTGTTTCAATTAATAGCACACGGCCTGGCTGACCAACACTTCCGATCTTATGAAGAAGTAAAAACTTGAATCGATTCGTGGATCGCTTCAAAAGATGACCAGTTTTTTCAATTCGTACGCTGTCCGAAAGATGGGAGAAAGTAGTGACCAGCGATGGGCAATACTTTGAATTATAAATGTATAACCAGTTTTTTACAATAAAGCCTCGAATTTCG
Organism: Harmonia axyridis; assembly: GCF_914767665.1. NCBI lineage: Eukaryota > Metazoa > Arthropoda > Insecta > Coleoptera > Coccinellidae > Harmonia > Harmonia axyridis. The sequence goes on from NC_059505.1 coordinate 16,151,625, forward strand.
CAAAAAAAGTTGTACCCTTATGTATTTGTTGTATAATGCCATTATTTACTTATCAGGGTTTTAACCATTCAGGTAGAAATTTAAAAAAAATTAGATTGTTTAATATGAAAAAAAGAAGATAATTGGCAACTACATCACAAAATCTAATTTGGTCTTTAAAACTTTGAACCCTTTGAAAACCTTGTGATCACAGCGTCCTCGTCAACATCAATGTCCCTATAAATGTTCAGGAGGACAAAATACTCCATAAAAATGGAAGCAAACTACTAAATATGTCGTTTTCCACTGAATCTTGTCATCTGAATCTTATTATTATCCTCTATGATAGAAAAACTTTATTCAAATCAACAGAATTTTGTCACACCAAAATATCACAGCGATATATATCGATATTTTACTCTTACATATTTCGATACATTTCGATAGTGTCAGAAATTATCGATACAATATACAGGGTCTTTCACGAGGAACCTCACCCATATTTATACGGAAAACTACTGAACGTATTTTCATGAAATTCAGCACTTATAAGTATTTCACGATGCTGATGAAATCTAAAATATTTTCAAGGCATGAACACCTCCGGTTTTTCCGGAAATGACGTCAACTTCCGTTTTTCAAATTAGAACACCATTTTTTTATTGCATAAATAGATTCCTTAGAAAATTTCAAGTTATTTTGGTGTAACATTTTTCAGTTTTGGTTGGAAAATTCTCTCTGAGCGGGAAAATTCGAAAAAAAAATCGAAAATAGAGCTCCGCTGAAACAAGAATAACTTCGAGGTTTTTGGATGGAAAATTTTCATTTTTGGGATTTTTCAAGATGTAAGATTGATGTATCCACTTTGAAAATCGAAATCGCGATTCATGATACAGGGGGTGAAAAAATCGCTTTCAAAGTTAGGGATGACAAAATCGTGAAAAATCAATTTTTTCAAAGTAGAACCCCATTTTTTTATGGCAGATATTGAATCTACGTTAAAAAATAATGTGAGTGTATGCATCACACCTTTGCCCTAAAGTGGATATTTTCTGAGTTATTCACAAAAAACTGTTTTTCGTCTTGAATTTTCAGCTATTTCTTTTCCCTTCACGCCAAAAAGATGAAATTTTCAGGAACTGTTACTTAAACCATGTTTTAGATTTTACTACCCTAATATGCAAGAGAAAAAAGTTACAGGTTGTTCCTAAATAGATGGCGAATTTTGATTCGAATTTGTATCGGAAACCTCTTTATTTCAACTAATCGGCCATCGGTTTTCTCTCCAGTGATAAATAAATAATTCCTTATGAACCATATGCAAAAACTTACCATGTTTTACATTCTTTTTTTTTAATAATAGATATCATTAATTACATCTACCAAATTCCTCTTTATTCAGTAGCATTTTGTGTTTACTATTAATTTTGTGATAATTCGTATTAAGTTATAAAATCAATCACTATGCCTAATTTTACCAATGAAGATTATTTAAATCTCATTCTACTTCATGGAGAATGTTATAAAGTTGTAGATAGAACGATTCGACTGTTCATTTTCATTGAGAGGTTTCCTGACCGACCCAGACCAACGAGAGATACCATTAACAGAACCATGACAAACTTGAGAAATTCTCTAGTTATAACTGCGAGAGTTTGCCATGGTTCTCCTAATAGTAACTTGAAGTCGGTTTCAAGAAGGGGTGAAAAATCTACAGCATGGTTCAGATAACAGTTCCTGAAAATTTCATCTTTTTGGCGTGAAGGGAAAAGAAATAGCTGAAAATTCAAGACGAAAAACAGTTTTTTGTGAATAACTCAGAAAATATCCATTTTAGGGCAAGGGTGTGATGCATACACTCACATTATTTTTTACCGTAGATTCAATATCGGCCATAAAAAAATGGGGTTCTAATTTGAAAAAATTGATTTTTCACGATTTTGTCATCCCTAACTTTGAAAGCGATTTTTTCATCCCCTGTATCATGATTCGCGATTTCGATTTTTAAAGTGGATACATCAATCTTATATCTTGAAAAATCCCAAAAATGAAAATTTTCCATCCAAAAACCTCGAAGTTATTCTTGTTTCAGCGGAGCTCTATTTTCGATTTTTTTTTTCGAATTTTCCCGCTCAGAGAGAATTTTCCAACCAAAACTGAAAAATGTTTCATCAAAATAACTTGAAATTTTCTAAGGAATCTATTTCTGCAATAAAAAAATGGTGTTCTAATTTGAAAAACGGAAGTTGACGTCATTTCCGGAAAAACCGGAGGTGCTCATGCCTTGAAAATATTTTAGATTTCATCAGCGTCGTGAAATACTTATAAGTGCTGAATTTCATGAAAATACGTTCAGTAGTTTCCCGTATAAATATGGGTGAGGTTCCTCGTGAAAGACCCTGTATAGATATCGATAGTTTTCTGACCTTTGCCCATCCCTAGTGTGGATTTGCCGAACGCAGTCATAACCATAAACAAAGATTTCTCTATGATCATAATGTCAGTCATACGCATGTCTTAAAAATTTGTTGAAATATAAATCGTATATTGTATTCTTTAATAATGAATAAAAAATAACCGATATCAACCAAATTCTCAGATCTCATTTTTCCAGAAATGGCAATTTCTTTCTTTGAAGAATTTGGGAGAAATGAATAATCAAAATGTGAGCGTCAGTCTTTCAAGAAAGTTATTCATGCTTATAGGTTTGTAAAAAATTTTTAGAGAATATTGAATAATAATATAATCCCAACATTAAGATTTTAAATTAGCACATTTCTTCTTTATAGAGACATGTATGATGCATAAGTCCAAATTTAATTGATGATTGGGTGGGAAAAATTGACAAAAAAAGTTTATGTTTGTTAGTTAAGTTGTAATCCTTTTTATGGTCCTTTTTTTGTTTATTTAATAGTTACAATAGACAATTATTAGCATATTTTTCTCTGAATTTCAACTTTGAAAGAAAATTTGTCGTTTTATGTCTTGCCGATGAAAATATTGATATTCTTGTAAGTCAATTCAAAATGAATAATAGATATATTTTAAGGGCTATCATTCCATTGGATATTTACTTGTGAGCCCTAAAATGAAGTTACATTTATTCAATTGACTCATTAATAGAAATATTACCTGAAATAAAGAAATTGCATTCAATGTTTATTTTCAGTTTTGACAAATATTGAATTTACATAATCGTTCGATAAGATCTATGAAAAGACCTACAGTGAGATTTTTGTTTTAGGAATATTCAGTATAGCTGTAATAAACAAACTGAAAAGAGGCAGAATGAATAATAGATCTACCTTTCGGATACCCATATCTGAGAAATCAGGTTATAAGAAGTCCCTCATTTCCAAGGTTTATCAATACATTTTTCAGTTGAGCAGCAAATTATTCTTCTATTCCATATTTTGTGAAGAAATACAATATAATTGCAACAATTTGAAGGACCTATTGGAAATTCCTGAGGAACTGAGGAGTTTTTTAGTATCTGAAGATTGTATTGATGCTATGTTATAGAACGAGACTTGTGGCTCTGGGTTTTACTCAGAAGTGAATTAAACAGGGCAATTTATGTCCTATATAGTAAATAAAATTTTGATAGATAAAAGTTTCAAAAGATCAACAATTGATCATAGTATTTACATAAATCAAAAAATAATTGGCTTACTATTGTTGCATTGTACGTGGATGACTTTTTGTTTCAACTAATGTTAATTCTGAATTAATTTTCTGATAGAAAATTTTATGATTAAGAAATTAGGGGAAGCTAAAAAATGATTAGGGATGAATATTACTAGAAATTATGGAAAAGGTAGTAAAGCTATCGATTATATTCTTCAAATATGTATTGCAATAATTCAACATGTCTGATTGTGAACATGTGAAAACTAAATTGAATTTTGATTCAACAAAAGAGAGTTGTAATGATGAACCATATAAGAAATTAATAGGTTTATTAACATCTTTAGCAGTATTAACTAGTCCTGAGTCAATTTAATAATTATCTCATTGTTGAACACTGGAAAAATGCAAAACTCATTTCAAGATACAAAGATCATTGTTCAATTTTTACTTCAGTCAAAAGGAACTGAGTATTTGAAATCGGTACTAAAATTGTATCGGCCAATACTATTGACCCATATTAGTGGGTTTGACTTGATTTTTTCAAATGTTAACTTTGGATCTGAATCAATGAAAAATTTAATTTTTACCAAAATGAAAAGCAATGAATAAATCAGTAGGATAGCATTTTTGAAATGGCCATATAGCACCTATTCCTATAACGATTAAAAGATTGGAAACTTTAGTGAACAAATAGGTAGGTATCTACATTTGTATACAAATTTGATCATTCATGACATGGAAATTTTCAATAAATAGTTGCTTTTTAAAGTGTATTTTATACCTTCATTGAATTGCTGCAAAATTGATACCAATTTCGAAAGTGACTGCCATGTTGAAATTCTTCATATACTGAATGATCCTTCAAAATTTATTTCTGTCGTAACATTTTGACTAGTATTTCAACTGATATATTCCATACGTTATTGAAATCAATACTATTCAAAAGACTTAATAATGGAATTTAGAAGAATATGTCTTTCTCAATTTCATAGTCATATATGATATGATGCATAAGTCCAAATTTAATTAATTCACATCTAAAGTGAATGTTATTTTCAGAAATATTCAGTATAGCTATAATAAACCAACTAAAAGAGACATAATGAATAGACTTGCCTTTCAAATACCCATGGCCTATGTTACCTCATAAGCAATTACCTATAATATCTTATCTTGGTAAAACCTTTTTGAGAAATCAGGTTATAAGTTTGAGAGTCTCTAATTTCCAAGGTTTATTAATACATGTTTCAGTTGAGCGGAAAATAATATAACAGGGTATATATATTTGAAATTATTAGTATGAAAGATTTGACTAATTCATTATAAATTCAACAGCACTGCACTCAAATTCTTCAAAAACGGAGTGGTCACTTATATTTTTGCACTCCTCTGTCGTAAAAGTGTATATTTTAGATATTCAAAAAACACATGGAAACTTTCGACTGTTATCTGACTAACTTGGCTCTTTTTTTCCAGTAATAAAGCCAATTGTGAATTATCTATAAGGAGTTTTTCTATCTTTTTAATACTGTTTCATAGTAGCATAACTTTTACTCCAATCCAAGACTGAATTGATGAATGAAGCTTCTGTTCTCTTTGGTAGTTCCATCTTCTGTCGCAATAAATTCAAATTCTCACGAAAGGGAATGTAGTTTTATAGTTTGTGGAAAATAAACGAAAAATTCCTGAAATGAAGTAACATTCATCCAAATAATACAAACCCTTAAAACAAACCTGAATTGAGGAAAATGCATTCGATGATATATATGTTCATTTCCAAATTTTGACAAATATCTATCGAATTTTTGATTCGCCGAAGACTTTGCATTTTATCTGTCGGCATTTATTTAAATATTGAATAACAATTTTGGAAACTGCAAACTTTTTCGAGAACTTTCATATATCGAAATGGAATATTTATTATTAACATGACACTGACAGCCAAATTGTCCACAGATACCACAGAAATATGGGACTTGAAATGTCAAAATGATCCGAAACACCCCGTATACTCGAAAACCGCGGGGAGAATCGAAGGTTTGGGATTTTTCCCGGGATCTCCAGACGATTTTGAGGGGGGTCTTATTCTTGTCATTTTTGCTGTAGATGGTCCCGTTTGGGCTGTGATTTTACGTTTAAAGTTTGACGTATATGTGCAAGCGGTTTTATATATACTTAGATAATATATAATTATATATAGTTATATTATAATGGACGACCATCGCAAAAAAATTGTTTTTGCTTACCTTGTTTACAAGAAGTATATTTGTAAACAAAACAGGCGTTATTGGGTACACCCCTACACGGACTTGAGACTTCTCAGGGGTAGATTTCATACTTCTTTCGGAGATTTAAGAGAAAACCCTGATAAGTTCTATAACTACTACAGAATGTCTGTGAAATCATTTGACGAGCTTGCAGCGAAAATAACACCAAAAATCAGATCTCAAGACACATGGATGAGACTTTCCATTCCAATTCCCTCTCCGCCATTTTATGCGAACTCACGACAAACGTCGTATGTGTGCGCGGGCCAATTTGGAATAGAGTACTGAGAGATCGCATCTACGACTGCGGCACAGTTGCGGCCTAGAGGGACATGCTACCAAAAAACGACCGTAGGCTGGCAGTTACGACGTCGCAACAGCACGGCGGGTAGTGTGCATGCTCCCATTTGATTCTTTGTACCACAGGCCGCAAGTACGACACGACGACGGTGTCGTAACTACAAAAATCGGATGTGTGCACCGGGCCTAAATCCGCTAGAGGCGGTTGCGTTCGTTCGTCATTTGAACAAGTAGAAACTCGTACCGGCCAAACTTATTTTACTACTGTGAGTTTTATTCCTTAATTGGTAAAACAACTGATCAAATTTGCTGTGGTTTTGAACATTGTGTCGTGACACTGTGGTCTACAGTACTTATAAGGTAAATATGCATTTTTTTAATATTTCATAATGTTTTAGATTGTATATCAAAATATTTTGAATAACTCTAATTTGGCCCCCCGACATTGGTTGTATCATGGCCCCGGGGGCCACATTACAAATAAGACTTGTTAAGCATTTACATATTTTTATTTTGTGATTTCAGATGCCTAGACAAAGCGTATTATCTCCATCTTCGAAGAAGAAACAAAAGACGTGGGACCCTGAACAAATGAAAAAAGCAATCGATGCAGTGAGGCACAAGGTCATGGGATATAAAAAAGCTGAAAAATTGTTTTCGGTGCCTAGATCTACACTGAAACGGTTAGTGAAGGATCCACAAAAGTCTTTAGATTTACTTGTACATAAACCTCTTGGTCGAAAACCTATACTACCACTTAGCTTGGAAGAAAAGTTAGTGGATTATATTTTGTTTATGGAGGCTAGGTACTATGGACTCACTAGGATGGATGTTAGAAAAATGGCTTATCAGCTGGCGGTGAAAAATAATATTCAGAATACATTCAAGAATGATGTAGCAGGGCGAGCTTGGTTGGATCACTTTTTAAGGCGACACAAAGATAAATTATCGTTGCGCAGACCAATGGGGACATCATATGCTCGTGCTAATGGCTTTAACCGTGAAGCAGTCAAGGAGTTTTTCAATATTTTGGAAGCCGAAATGAGTAAAACGAATTATCCTCCCGACAGAATTTTCAATGTCGATGAAACTGGGTTGACTATCGTGCAATCAAAAGTACCACAAGTGTTAGGGAAAAAGGGGAAAAGGCAGATAGGAGCCTTAACTGCTGCTGAACGAGGTTCTTTGTGTACTATTGTCTGCTGCATGAGTGCATCAGGTATGTTTGTGCCCCCTATGATGATTTTTCCAAGGAAAAACTTCACGGATATCTTGATGAAAGGTGCACCTCCTGGAGCGATTGGCAAAGTTCATCCATCTGGTTGGATTCAGTCCAATTTGTTCACTGAATGGTTCAGACACTTCATTGATAAAACTAACCCTAGTGCCGAGTCTCCCATATTACTTATATTTGACGGCCATTACAGTCACACGCGCAACATTGAAATAATAGAGCTTGCTCGTGTAAACCATGTTACGATCATCAGTCTTCCACCTCACACAACTCATAAGCTCCAACCTTTGGACAAGACTTTCATGGGCGCCTTGAAGAGTCACTACAGTGAGGAGATTCGCAAGTTTCTTTTGCACTCTGAAAGAATGCTAAAACCTTACGACATTGCTGAACTTTTTGGACGATCATATCTCAAGAGCACGACAGGAGAAATTGCAGTAAATGGTTTCCGTGCAACAGGCATTTATCCATTTAATCCGCAAGTTTTCAGTGAGGTCGATTTTTTAACGGAAGAATCTCATAGTTCTCTTACTCCTGATAACCAAGAAACAGGCCTTGTTGATGTAGTATCCCAGAGTACTCCAGGAGTGAGCTCTGAAGTACAAGAGCTGCAAAGTAGTTTGATTCTCCCAGAAGACATTCAACCAATCCCTAAGGCAAAGACTCGCACTTCTAATCGTGGAAGAAAGACTACTCGAGCGAACGTTATCACTTCATCGCCATATAAAAACCAATTAACCGAATCATTACAAGTAGCAGAGACTCGTGTAAAAGGGCGCGGACGAGGACGTGGTCGCGGACGTGGACAAGGTGTCAGGCATAATTATGATGGAGCAAGCACAAGTGGAGTTAGTGTACGGCGCAAGAGAGATGTGACACCCAGCAGTAGTTCCGACAGTGACGAAACAAACGTCAATTTTGATGACATAAATCTGAATAGGGTTCCTGACAACGAAAATGTACCCTGTATTTTTTGCGAAACCATTTATACCAATGACAGACCTGGAGAGAAATGGATACAGTGTCAGAGTTGCCAATTATGGGCTCATATTGCCTGTGCAGGTTCAGAAGGGGACTATTATATTTGTGACTTCTGTCGTTAGGTGCCAATACATTTAATGTGACCCCCAGGGGGCCACATAACCATCAGCTGATCTCGAGATGCCAAATTTGATTACTTAAGAATAAATGATAATTTGTATTTCATTTAGCGAGTTTATTTTATTTCATTGTAAGATGTGAATGCACATATAAATACTGAACCCAATATTTTTCATTTCATCTTTTTAATTCCTTTATTTTAGAAATGAACCCTCAAAAGCAAAGTGGGGGGTCACATTACCACCTTCTCCTCTATTTTTACTGTGTCCATTAGAGGGCTCTTGATGAATAGAACTATTTGAAATATGAATAACTGTATAATAAAATCAAGGATCAATCTAATAATATATTCAAAATATTCTGACGTTTAAACCAATTCTGTGCTCATTCATGAAATCGTCGAAATACAGAATGAAAATGGGAAACGTCAGATGATATTTTAATGGAAATGTTGAAATTTGGACGAATCGAGAGGAAATATGCAAGAAAAGATGAATCAGATGCGATTTATATCCCTTTTTCCATGTATATTTTATGATATTTTCAAGCGGAATCGTTTTGTGTCAGTGGAAAGCTTGGTTTGCCAGAAGCCTCTACAGGAGTCATTTGGTTATTTGAAAAGTTTTTAACGAGAAATTTGAGGAAATAATAGACTACACGTATGTACCGCCCTTTTATGATGGTATTTTTGCGTTTTGTTGATATTTTCATGGAAATTGGTCAAATCTTGAAGCATTCCGTTTCATGTGAATTGTCAAGGTAAATATATCATTTTGGAAAGATATCAGCATTTGAGGCGAAGAAAACTGGTAGGTAGAGATATTTTAATTCGATTTCCTTTATATTTAACGATTTTTTAAACGAAATTCATGAAAATTCATCAATTTATAGAATCCCTGTCACCAGTTATTTTGACATTATTCCTATAAGAAGCACAAATGCACCTAATTATGCAAAGGCGGGTCGTTAGGGATGCGGTCGTACAATCTGAGGTCTCTTTTGGGATGCGAGTTCAAATCTTGCAGCAGGTGATAATTTTTTTTTTCTTAATTTTTCGCCAGTTATTAATTTTTATATTATTTGGCGGTGAATGCTTCGGATTATTGAAATGGATCAATTTTTTGTTTAGTCTATTGTGTGAATGATTTCGTAGTATACACATATAATTATGTTTTTCCGATTTTCAAAGTACATATAAGAATAACGATTATACATTGTTTTTTTTCAAGTTGCCTATTGGAGGTTTTTCAATAAATTGACCATATTATACAGGGTGTACAATTTCCGAGCGCCAATTATGCTTTTCTGTAAAATTGAAAACTTATGAAATCTGAAAATTGAAATTTCAAGTTAGATTTCTCTCACATAATTTGCGAAGATATACGTGCGATGAATAACGTTTATACAGAGTGTACAATTTCCGAGATGTCTCTGGAGAACTGAAAACTTTTCTTATAGTTGTCATGTTAGCTCTATAGGTTATCATTCAATTGCATAATTCTTGAAGGTATACAGGTGGGGATTGACGATTATATACAGGGTGTACAATTTTCAAGCGCCAATTATACATTTCTGGAAAATCGAGACCTTATGAAATCTGGAAATTGGAATAAGAGCTTTAGATTTGTTTTCTCTTGCTTAATTTGCGAAGATATACGTGCGATGAATATTTTTTATACAGTGCGATATCGATTTTACAGAAGATATGGAAGTATTTATGAATGAATTAAAATATGGATCTATGGGCTATATTGATCAACCTAAAAGGTAGATCTATGGGCTATGAAGATCTACCTACAAAGTAGATCTATGGACAACATTGATCTACCTACAAGGTAGATCTGTGGGCAACATTGATCTACCTACAAGGTAGATCTATGGACAACATTGATCTACCTATTAGGTAGATCTACAGGATATATTGATCTACCTACAAGGTAGATCTATGGGCGTACTAGTTTTAAATTAAATTATGAGACACTTGAGCCGTCAAACGAATCGAGACGGTGAATGCTCTTTGCGTCGACCGCCGAGTTGAACCTTCCTTCACCGAACTCGGTTCCTTCAACTCGGTCGACGTCGACGGTGAACTCGATGTGGTGAACGCATCGAGTTATCCGAGTTGGACTCGGTTGCGGCAGACTCGAGTCAACTCGACTTTCAAACCAAGTTGGCCATCAATTCAACTCGAGTAGATCGAGTTAAGAATTATACGACGCGTCCCATCACTACTTTCGATACTATCATCCATGGACTCCTTTATGCCAAATTAGAATATTATAGACTTTCCAGTATACCTCTCAAATTTTTCAGATCTTTTTTGGATGGCCGAAGTCAATATGTTAGAGTTGGAGAAAGGGATCATCACTTGCTCGGATAAACAAGGGAGTCCTCCAGGGATCAATAAAACTCCTTTTTCTAATTTACACTGCGGATTTCGTGAATTCTGTCAATAGCTGTCGATATCATTTGTTCGCTGATGGCAGTCAAATTTATTTTGGTTTTCACCCGGATGAGGCTCAGGCTGCGTGCTCTCTTATCAATGGTGATCTGCTCTCTATCATAGAATTCGCCAAAACCTATATTCAAAATTTGGATATTTCTTTTGACATAATAGTTGGTAAATTAAAATCTATTTTTCGTGAAATTACAGTAACTGATGACTTTGGTTACACTGTTAAAGTCGCCAGAGTTCATAGTGTGTCAGATACAGCTTTAGATCCAAAGTTGAAAAATAATATCAGATCTGAATTTGTTTCTTATCCATTATTTAGTAATGATAAGATTACCTATAATAAAATAGATTTTGGTGTTTTCAGACACTTTTTGAATTTTGGAAAAATGAAAATAAAAGTTGTCTCTCGTGAATCTTTTATTAAACTCCATATTAATCCCAAAAAATCGAGCCTAATCGCGCCCTTGTCTGTTTTAGTTTGTACGGAATCCAACAATTCCCCCAAAACATTCCAAGAGTGAAAGTTGAATTTCAAATGAAAATTCAAAACTGTCAAAATAGCAAAACTACGTGATTGCTTTCAACGCGCCCTGGTTTGTTCGCAATACCCAGCTTAGTCGCGAGGCGAACCTACCACCACTGAAATTTCTTCATGAAATCGCTCTCAAAACTAATTATCTATGCCAAATTTTAGAGTTCAAATCGATACAGGGTGAGTCATCCAAGGGTCTCAATATATTTTTGGAAAAATTTGATTGTGCGGTACATGCTTTGAAAAAGCTCAAATTAGATGATATATCGGACTTCATTTTAATGCATCAGGCCCTTTCTAAGCTTGATTCTGATACAGTGAGATCGTTTGAAATGACTATTAGGGGTAATGGGATACCTACCTATGAAAATGTGATTGAGTTTGTTAAGGAACAACAGAAACCTTCCTTGAGATACAGAATTTGGGATAGTACGTATGTTAGATCACTTTGGATCCTGAATCTGAAAGAATACCTGCGAAATACCTGGCATTATCACATCAACTTCGTTGAATGGGGATTGGAGTACTATAGCTTCCTGATAAGAATTGGTGTTCAGAAGGCTGAAGATAATTTACAGAAGAGGTTCCATCCTAGTAGCAGAGTAACTCATTCAAAATCGTTTTAAGTTAAGTTTCTATTTTATTATTTGTTAAGATAAGATTTGTTAAAAATAAATACAAAAATAGTAGACGAAGCTCTGATGGATATGATAGTGTTAGATATGCAACCATTACAAATCGTTGAAAACGAGGGTTTCAAAAAGTATACTCGAAAATGAAATCAAGATTATGAATTACCTTCACGAAAGAAACTGTCTCAAATGCTTGACGATAGATATGAAATATGTAGTGTCGAATTGAAAGACAATTTGAAAAATGTTTCTGATATATAGCTTTGACTACTGATATTTGGAGTTCTGATTGTCAAAGGAGCTTCATTAGTGTAACCGCTCATTTTATATCGAATGCTAAATAGCATTCCGTTGTCCTTTCAACGCCAGAGCTTCGTGAACAACATACGTCATTGAATAGTGCGAACGTATTGAAAATCGTTCTGGTAGAATGGCACATATTTGATGAAGTGGAAACTGTTGTTACCGACAACGCTTCTTCTATGAAAAAGGCAGTGAATGATTCTATATGTTTGAGAGGTTGATGAAGTTAAAGATTCCTTTATCTGCTACATTACTTTTATCTGACTCAGCTCCTCCAAATTTGATTTCGAGTGAATGGTTTTACAAGTTACAATGCGTAAGTGTTTTACAACCAATGGAGAAAATCACTTCAACGCTATCGGGAGAATTGTTCCCGACCTTATCGTCTATCATTCCATTGATTAGAGGCTTACAAAACTGTGTAAGAAACAAGTCTCCAAATACTGGAGCAGGTAAGTACTTGCAAAAATCGTTACTTGATGTAATAAATAAAAGATTGGGTTTTTTTGAATGTAACAAAACGGCTGCAAAAGCTACCTTGCTTGACCCACGTTACAAAACGAAATCTTTTGGAGCAGAAAGAAATGCTGAGAAAGCTACAGAATATATTTTAGAAGAATTAGCGAAATACCAGGAAAAACATAAACCTAGAGAAAAAATATCTAATGTTCAGTCGAAATCTCAGAATTCAGGGAATGATGATGAGTTATGGGAGTTATTCGACCGCAAAATGAATGAAAATAACACAGACGAGACTGCTGTTTCTGCAGCGTCCGTTGTTTTGAAACAATATTTAGAGATGCCTTACATAGACAGGAAGCAAGATCCACTGCAGTTTTGGGAAGAGCGAAGAAATATATTTCCGTCACTATATAAATAGTTGCAAATACTTTTGCATACCTGCAACTTCCGTGCCATCAGAAAGATTGTTTTCAAGGCTGGCTTCCTCGCCAATCAAAGAAGAAACAGACTGTCGCCAAAAAAAAAAAAAAAAAACACAAATATTATTTATGAATGCTTATACTTTAGATAGGCAAAAAAACATTTGAAATAATTTTATATTTTTTACATTTCTTCTATACTTAGAGAAATTTTATTTTGTTCAATGTTAATTTTTAGATAAATGATATATTTTTTAGAGATATGATATATACATATTACGTTTATATTTGTTATTGAAATGATTTGTTTCAATGAAAGATTTCTTCATGAATTATTTATGATAATGATTTTTCAGAAGATTTATAACTTTCAAAATTATTGTCGTGAGTACCCACTTCATATATCATAAAAAAAAGATGAGAAATATATTTGATTATAATATAATTTTAAATTAAATTATGAGACACTTGAGCCGTCAAACGAATCGAGACGGTGAATGCTCTTCGCGTCGACCGCCGAGTTGAACCTTCCTTCACCGAACTGAACTCGGTTCAACCGAGTTCAACTCGGTCGACGTCGACGGTGAACTCGATGTGGTGAACGCATCGAGTTATCCGAGTTGGACTCGGTTGCGGCAGACTCGAGTCAACTCGACTTTCAAACCAAGTTGGCCATCAATTCAACTCGAGTAGATCGAGTTAAAATTATACGACTCGTCCCATCACTACTTTCGATACTATCATCTATGGACTCCTTTATGCCAAATTAGAATATTATAGACTTTCCAGTATACCTCTCAAATTTTTCAGATCTTTTTTGGATGGCCGAAGTCAATATGTTAGAGTTGGAGAAAGGGATCATCACTTGCTCGGATAAACAAGGGAGTCCTCCAGGGATCAATAAAACTCCTTTTTCTAATTTACACTGCGGATTTCGTGAGTTCTGTCAATAGCTGTCGATATCATTTGTTCGCTGATGGCAGTCAAATTTATTTTGGTTTTCACCCGGATGAGGCTCAGGCTGCGTGCTCTCTTATCAATGGTGATCTGCTCTCTATCATAGAATTCGCCAAAACCTACATTCAAAATTTGGATATTTCTTTTGACATAATAGTTGGTAAATTAAAATCTATTTTTCGTGAAATTACAGTAACTGATGACTTTGGTTACACTGTTAAAGTCGCCAGAGTTCATAGTGTGTCAGATACAGCTTTAGATCCAAAGTTGAAAAATAATATCAGATCTGAATTTGTTTCTTATCCATTATTTAATAATGATAAGATTACCTATAATGAAATAGATTTTGGTGTTTTCAGACACTTTTTGAATTTTGGAAAAATGAAAATAAAAGTTGTCTCTCGTGAATCTTTTATTAAACTCCATATTAATCCCAAAAAATCGAGCCTAATCGCGCCCTTGTCTGTTTTAGTTTGTACGGAATCTAACAATTCCCCCAAAACATTCCAAGAGTGAAAGTTGAATTTCAAATGAAAATTCAAAACTGTCAAAATAGCAAAACTACGTGATTGCTTTCAACGCGCCCTGGTTTGTTCGCAATACCCAGCTTAGTCGCGAGGCGAACCTACCACCACTGAAATTTCTTCATGAAATCGCTCTCAAAACTAATTATCTATGCCAAATTTTAGAGTTCAAATCGAAACAGGGTGAGTCATCTAAGGGTCTCAATATATTTTTGGAAAAATTTGATTGTGCGGTACATGCTTTGAAAAAGCTCAAATTAGATGATATATCGGACTTCATTTTAATGCATCAGGCCCTTTCTAAGCTTGATTCTGATACAGTGAGATCGTTTGAAATGACTATTAGGGGTAATGGGATACCTACCTATGAAAATGTGATTGAGTTTGTTAAGGAACAACAGAAACCTTCCTTGAGATACAGAATTTGGGATAGTACGTATGTTAGATCACTTTGGATCCTGAATCTGAAAGAATACCTGCGAAATACCTGGCATTATCACATCAACTTCGTTGAATGGGGATTGGAGTACTATAGCTTCCTGATAAGAATTGGTGTTCAGAAGGCTGAAGATAATTTACAGAAGAGGTTCCATCCTAGTAGCAGAGTAACTCATTCAAAATCGTTTTAAGTTAAGTTTCTATTTTATTATTTGTTAAGATAAGATTTGTTAAAAATAAATACAAAAATAGTAGACGAAGCTCTGATGGATATGATAGTGTTAGATATGCAACCATTACAAATCGTTGAAAACGAGGGTTTCAAAAAGTATACTCGAAAATGAAATCAAGATTATGAATTACCTTCACGAAAGAAACTGTCTCAAATGCTTGACGATAGATATGAAATATGTATTGTTCGCAATACCCAGCTTAGTCGCGAGGCGAACCTACCACCACTGAAATTTCTTCATGAAATCGCTCTCAAAACTAATTATCTATGCCAAATTTTAGAGTTCAAATCGATACAGGGTGAGTCATCCAAGGGTCTCAATATATTTTTGGAAAAATTTGATTGTGCGGTACATGCTTTGAAAAAGCTCAAATTAGATGATATATCGGACTTCATTTTAATGCATCAGGCCCTTTCTAAGCTTGATTCTGATACAGTGAGATCGTTTGAAATGACTATTAGGGGTAATGGGATACCTACCTATGAAAATGTGATTGAGTTTGTTAAGGAACAACAGAAACCTTCCTTGAGATACAGAATTTGGGATAGTACGTATGTTAGATCACTTTGGATCCTGAATCTGAAAGAATACCTGCGAAATACCTGGCATTAT
Organism: Harmonia axyridis; assembly: GCF_914767665.1. Taxonomy (NCBI): domain Eukaryota; kingdom Metazoa; phylum Arthropoda; class Insecta; order Coleoptera; family Coccinellidae; genus Harmonia; species Harmonia axyridis. The sequence continues at coordinate 16,167,703 of NC_059505.1, forward strand.
CACATCAACTTCGTTGAATGGGGATTGGAGTACTATAGCTTCCTGATAAGAATTGGTGTTCAGAAGGCTGAAGATAATTTACAGAAGAGGTTCCATCCTAGTAGCAGAGTAACTCATTCAAAATCGTTTTAAGTTAAGTTTCTATTTTATTATTTGTTAAGATAAGATTTGTTAAAAATAAATACAAAAATAGTAGACGAAGCTCTGATGGATATGATAGTGTTATGCAACCATTACAAATCGTTGAAAACGAGGGTTTCAAAAAGTATACTCGAAAATGAAATCAAGATTATGAATTACCTTCACGAAAGAAACTGTCTCAAATGCTTGACGATAGATATGAAATATGTAGTGTCGAATTGAAAGACAATTTGAAAAATGTTTCTGATATATAGCTTTGACTACTGATATTTGGAGTTCTGATTGTCAAAGGAGCTTCATTAGTGTAACCGCTCATTTTATATCGAATGCTAAATAGCATTCCGTTGTCCTTTCAACGCCAGAGCTTCGTGAACAACATACGTCATTGAATAGTGCGAACGTATTGAAAATCGTTCTGGTAGAATGGCACATATTTGATGAAGTGGAAACTGTTGTTACCGACAACGCTTCTTCTATGAAAAAGGCAGTGAATGATTCTATAGGTTTGAGAGGTTGATGAAGTTAAAGATTCCTTTATCTGCTACATTACTTTTATCTGACTCAGCTCCTCCAAATTTGATTTCGAGTGAATGGTTTTACAAGTTACAATGCGTAAGTGTTTTACAACCAATGGAGAAAATCACTTCAACGCTATCGGGAGAATTGTTCCCGACCTTATCGTCTATCATTCCATTGATTAGAGGCTTACAAAACTGTGTAAGAAACAAGTCTCCAAATACTGGAGCAGGTAAGTACTTGCAAAAATCGTTACTTGATGTAATAAATAAAAGATTGGGTTTTTTTGAATGTAACAAAACGGCTGCAAAAGCTACCTTGCTTGACCCACGTTACAAAACGAAATCTTTTGGAGCAGAAAGAAATGCTGAGAAAGCTACAGAATATATTTTAGAAGAATTAGCGAAATACCAGGAAAAACATAAACCTAGAGAAAAAATATCTAATGTTCAGTCGAAATCTCAGAATTCAGGGAATGATGATGAGTTATGGGAGTTATTCGACCGCCAAATGAATGAAAATAACACAGACGAGACTGCTGTTTCTGCAGCGTCCGTTGTTTTGAAACAATATTTAGAGATGCCTTACATAGACAGGAAGCAAGATCCACTGCAGTTTTGGGAAGAGCGAAGAAATATATTTCCGTCACTATATAAATAGTTGCAAATACTTTTGCATACCTGCAACTTCCGTGCCATCAGAAAGATTGTTTTCAAGGCTGGCTTCCTCGCCAATCAAAGAAGAAACAGACTGTCGCCAAAAAAAAAAGAACCAAATATTATTTATGAATGCTTATACTTTAGATAAGCAAAAAAACATTTGAAATAATTTTATATTTTTTACATTTCTTCTATAGTTAGAGAAATTTTATTTTGTTCATTGTTAATTTTTAGATAAATGATATATTTTTTAGAGATATGATATATACATATTACGTTTATATTTGTTATTGAAATGATTTGTTTCAATGAAAGATTTCTTCATGAATTATTTATGATAATGATTTTTCAGAAGATTTATAACTTTCAAAATTATTGTCGTGATATCATATATCATAAAAAAAAGATGAGAAATATATTTGATTATAATATAATTTTAAATTAAATTATGAGACACTTGAGCCGTCAAACGAATCGAGACGGTTTTCAATGACAATCATGGACGCCTTATCGTTTTTCAATAATTTTCATTTTGCCCCCCCTGAGAAAAATTTCTGCGGGCGCCCATGCGTCCAGGTTCTGATCGTAGATATCCTTTCGCTTATTCCAAGTCCTTGATTCAAACTTCAGGATTTCGATCTTCTCGTCAATGTCTTGGTCTATATAAACTCGGGATGGTTCCAATTGCTGCAAGTTATATTTCTTCCTCTCTGCGCACATAACATGATATATGTAAGCTTCCAGCGTATCTTCCCTCTTGCTGTCAACGTGCTCATTGGTATCTGGGAATTCGTCGACAAGTTTCTTGGCCTCTTGCTCTATTTGTCCTTGACCACTTTCAACTCGCCTTCGAAAGCCTGAGGTTTTCTGAGCAAATCTTGGTTAGTTTCCGGTATCTTAGCACAAGTCAACCTCTTTCTCGCTTATCTAAGAGATTATTTCTTCAGCTCTTCTATCGAACATTTGCTCCCACCAAGAGTTCATTCGAACCCACTTCATATATCATAAAAAAAAGATGAGAAATATATTTGATTATAATATAATCTATACTATATTAAACTCGTAAGCGCTCCTCCCACCGAAAATCGAACGACTTTGGACCGATTTTGCGGTCGAGTGTTCTCGGCTCTGGGAGAGATACGAGAAAAACTAAAAGTACGGGAAGAAAGAGAAAATGTCGAATTAACTCCCGCGGATATTCCCGTTTCCCGATTTTTCGGGATTACCTGGGAATGAACGGATAAAGTTTGGGAAATTTCCCGACGAATTTCCAGATTCACGTCGACGTGAACGACCAATAGGAAAATACTACGATGTCCTTGGGTAGCAACGGGCCTAGCAACGTCCGCGGCAATTGACGTTTCTAGAATATTTAGGTTTTATATTAGAGGAGAAGGTGGTAATGTGACCCCCGCAGGTATATTGGCCCCCTTCAATATTAGTTACTTCCCACAACGACATCTAGTATTATTTTGGCGCAACGAGATCATTTTAGTGTACTATTGATTTAATAGCCTATAAGGCCCGGTGCACACATCCGATTTTTGTAGTTACGACACCCGTTGCGGTGTCGTACCTATTCAATGCACACTACATACGACACCGGCGTGGTTGCGGAGTCGGATCAATTCACTAGTTCACACTGCCAGTGTGTGTGTGTGCGATCGGCGCTCGATATTATTATATAATATAATATATAATTATATATAGTTATATTATAATGGACGACCATCGCAAAAAAATTGTTTTTGCTTACCTTGTTTACAAGAAGTATATTTGTAAACAAAACAGGCGTTATTGGGTACACCCCTACACGGACTTGAGACTTCTCAGGGGTAGATTTCATACTTCTTTCGGAGATTTAAGAGAAAACCCTGATAAGTTCTATAACTACTACAGAATGTCTGTGAAATCATTTGACGAGCTTGCAGCGAAAATAACACCAAAAATCAGATCTCAAGACACATGGATGAGACTTTCCATTCCAATTCCCTCTCCGCCATTTTATGCGAACTCACGACAAACGTCGTATGTGTGCGCGGGCCAATTTGGAATAGAGTACTGAGAGATCGCATCTACGACTGCGGCACAGTTGCGGCCTAGAGGGACATGCTACCAAAAAACGACCGTAGGCTGGCAGTTACGACGTCGCAACAGCACGGCGGGTAGTGTGCATGCTCCCATTTGATTCTTTGTACCACAGGCCGCAAGTACGACACGACGACGGTGTCGTAACTACAAAAATCGGATGTGTGCACCGGGCCTAAATCCGCTAGAGGCGGTTGCGTTCGTTCGTCATTTGAACAAGTAGAAACTCGTACCGGCCAAACTTATTTTACTACTGTGAGTTTTATTCCTTAATTGGTAAAACAACTGATCAAATTTGCTGTGGTTTTGAACATTGTGTCGTGACACTGTGGTCTACAGTACTTATAAGGTAAATATGCATTTTTTTAATATTTCATAATGTTTTAGATTGTATATCAAAATATTTTGAATAACTCTAATTTGGCCCCCCGACATTGGTTGTATCATGGCCCCGGGGGCCACATTACAAATAAGACTTGTTAAGCATTTACATATTTTTATTTTGTGATTTCAGATGCCTAGACAAAGCGTATTATCTCCATCTTCGAAGAAGAAACAAAAGACGTGGGACCCTGAACAAATGAAAAAAGCAATCGATGCAGTGAGGCACAAGGTCATGGGATATAAAAAAGCTGAAAAATTGTTTTCGGTGCCTAGATCTACACTGAAACGGTTAGTGAAGGATCCACAAAAGTCTTTAGATTTACTTGTACATAAACCTCTTGGTCGAAAACCTATACTACCACTTAGCTTGGAAGAAAAGTTAGTGGATTATATTTTGTTTATGGAGGCTAGGTACTATGGACTCACTAGGATGGATGTTAGAAAAATGGCTTATCAGCTGGCGGTGAAAAATAATATTCAGAATACATTCAAGAATGATGTAGCAGGGCGAGCTTGGTTGGATCACTTTTTAAGGCGACACAAAGATAAATTATCGTTGCGCAGACCAATGGGGACATCATATGCTCGTGCTAATGGCTTTAACCGTGAAGCAGTCAAGGAGTTTTTCAATATTTTGGAAGCCGAAATGAGTAAAACGAATTATCCTCCCGACAGAATTTTCAATGTCGATGAAACTGGGTTGACTATCGTGCAATCAAAAGTACCACAAGTGTTAGGGAAAAAGGGGAAAAGGCAGATAGGAGCCTTAACTGCTGCTGAACGAGGTTCTTTGTGTACTATTGTCTGCTGCATGAGTGCATCAGGTATGTTTGTGCCCCCTATGATGATTTTTCCAAGGAAAAACTTCACGGATATCTTGATGAAAGGTGCACCTCCTGGAGCGATTGGCAAAGTTCATCCATCTGGTTGGATTCAGTCCAATTTGTTCACTGAATGGTTCAGACACTTCATTGATAAAACTAACCCTAGTGCCGAGTCTCCCATATTACTTATATTTGACGGCCATTACAGTCACACGCGCAACATTGAAATAATAGAGCTTGCTCGTGTAAACCATGTTACGATCATCAGTCTTCCACCTCACACAACTCATAAGCTCCAACCTTTGGACAAGACTTTCATGGGCGCCTTGAAGAGTCACTACAGTGAGGAGATTCGCAAGTTTCTTTTGCACTCTGAAAGAATGCTAAAACCTTACGACATTGCTGAACTTTTTGGACGATCATATCTCAAGAGCACGACAGGAGAAATTGCAGTAAATGGTTTCCGTGCAACAGGCATTTATCCATTTAATCCGCAAGTTTTCAGTGAGGTCGATTTTTTAACGGAAGAATCTCATAGTTCTCTTACTCCTGATAACCAAGAAACAGGCCTTGTTGATGTAGTATCCCAGAGTACTCCAGGAGTGAGCTCTGAAGTACAAGAGCTGCAAAGTAGTTTGATTCTCCCAGAAGACATTCAACCAATCCCTAAGGCAAAGACTCGCACTTCTAATCGTGGAAGAAAGACTACTCGAGCGAACGTTATCACTTCATCGCCATATAAAAACCAATTAACCGAATCATTACAAGTAGCAGAGACTCGTGTAAAAGGGCGCGGACGAGGACGTGGTCGCGGACGTGGACAAGGTGTCAGGCATAATTATGATGGAGCAAGCACAAGTGGAGTTAGTGTACGGCGCAAGAGAGATGTGACACCCAGCAGTAGTTCCGACAGTGACGAAACAAACGTCAATTTTGATGACATAAATCTGAATAGGGTTCCTGACAACGAAAATGTACCCTGTATTTTTTGCGAAACCATTTATACCAATGACAGACCTGGAGAGAAATGGATACAGTGTCAGAGTTGCCAATTATGGGCTCATATTGCCTGTGCAGGTTCAGAAGGGGACTATTATATTTGTGACTTCTGTCGTTAGGTGCCAATACATTTAATGTGACCCCCAGGGGGCCACATAACCATCAGCTGATCTCGAGATGCCAAATTTGATTACTTAAGAATAAATGATAATTTGTATTTCATTTAGCGAGTTTATTTTATTTCATTGTAAGATGTGAATGCACATATAAATACTGAACCCAATATTTTTCATTTCATCTTTTTAATTCCTTTATTTTAGAAATGAACCCTCAAAAGCAAAGTGGGGGGTCACATTACCACCTTCTCCTCTATTTTTACTGTGTCCATTAGAGGGCTCTTGATGAATAGAACTATTTGAAATATGAATAACTGTATAATAAAATCAAGGATCAATCTAATAATATATTCAAAATATTCTGACGTTTAAACCAATTCTGTGCTCATTCATGAAATCGTCGAAATACAGAATGAAAATGGGAAACGTCAGATGATATTTTAATGGAAATGTTGAAATTTGGACGAATCGAGAGGAAATATGCAAGAAAAGATGAATCAGATGCGATTTATATCCCTTTATCTACTCCTATTGAATTATAAACTCATTATTCAACTGCTTTTGAGCAATTAATAGTATCTATTAACAAACAGCGTGATTTATAATAACTCACTACTTATAACTCACTATTATAAATTGGAAAATATGGATCTGTGCTTCTATACTTCTCTGCTTCTGTTCGATTAGCCGAAAGGGAACATTCCATTATTGTTATAGAGGGGAGGAATGTCCGAGGGAATGTCACTTTTGACGTTTTCAAATTAAGTTGATATCTAATTATTGTGAATGTTTTGCTGAAAACGATTAATTCAGATAGTGAAGATGAAATATTATAAAGGTATACATTTCCAAAAGACAAACAGCTAATGTTACCATACAGAATTAATTGCCCGAAAAAATATAAAGGAGTTTGAAAAAATTTTCAAGATTGGTGTAGCAGTAAGATCGTAATCGTTTACAGGGAATATTTTTTGGTATATTTTAATGCATTTTTATAGGCAATTATTAAGGTTTCTATGTCTGTACTATGTACTGGATTCGAGCTAGCCGAAGCTAGTTCGATTGTGATTGTGATTGTGTAGCACTAAGTTTCCATCTCTCTTGTACGGGATCGAGCACATGTTTATTTCCCGTTCCTTCTGTCTTAATTCTAAGTCTGTATTTTTTTCTTAGTATTTATTGATATAGTCGTAGATAAAGTATAGTATTCAACTTGCGGTAATGGTCATAACTCACTTGATGAATTACAGCACTCGCCTGCGGCTCGTGCTGCAAACATCATCTGCGTGAGTTATGACCTACATTACCGCTCGTTGAATAATATACTATTTTCCATGTATATTTTATGATATTTTCAAGCGGAATCGTTTTGTGTCAGTGGAAAGCTTGGTTTGCCAGAAGCCTCTACAGGAGTCATTTGGTTATTTGAAAAGTTTTTAACGAGAAATTTGAGGAAATAATAGACTACACGTATGTACCGCCCTTTTATGATGGTATTTTTGCGTTTTGTTGATATTTTCATGGAAATTGGTCAAATCTTGAAGCATTCCGTTTCATGTGAATTGTCAAGGTAAATATATCATTTTGGAAAGATATCAGCATTTGAGGCGAAGAAAACTGGTAGGTAGAGATATTTTAATTCGATTTCCTTTATATTTAACGATTTTTTAAACGAAATTCATGAAAATTCATCAATTTATAGAATCCCTGTCACCAGTTATTTTGACATTATTCCTATAAGAAGCACAAATGCACCTAATTATGCAAAGGCGGGTCGTTAGGGATGCGGTCGTACAATCTGAGGTCTCTTTTGGGATGCGAGTTCAAATCTTGCAGCAGGTGATAATTTTTTTTTTCTTAATTTTTCGCCAGTTATTAATTTTTATATTATTTGGCGGTGAATGCTTCGGATTATTGAAATGGATCAATTTTTTGTTTAGTCTATTGTGTGAATGATTTCGTAGTATACACATATAATTATGTTTTTCCGATTTTCAAAGTACATATAAGAATAACGATTATACATTGTTTTTTTTCAAGTTGCCTATTGGAGGTTTTTCAATAAATTGACCATATTATACAGGGTGTACAATTTCCGAGCGCCAATTATGCTTTTCTGTAAAATTGAAAACTTATGAAATCTGAAAATTGAAATTTCAAGTTAGATTTCTCTCACATAATTTGCGAAGATATACGTGCGATGAATAACGTTTATACAGAGTGTACAATTTCCGAGATGTCTCTGGAGAACTGAAAACTTTTCTTATAGTTGTCATGTTAGCTCTATAGGTTATCATTCAATTGCATAATTCTTGAAGGTATACAGGTGGGGATTGACGATTATATACAGGGTGTACAATTTTCAAGCGCCAATTATACATTTCTGGAAAATCGAGACCTTATGAAATCTGGAAATTGGAATAAGAGCTTTAGATTTGTTTTCTCTTGCTTAATTTGCGAAGATATACGTGCGATGAATATTTTTTATACAGTGCGATATCGATTTTACAGAAGATATGGAAGTATTTATGAATGAATTAAAATATGGATCTATGGGCTATATTGATCAACCTAAAAGGTAGATCTATGGGCTATGAAGATCTACCTACAAAGTAGATCTATGGACAACATTGATCTACCTACAAGGTAGATCTGTGGGCAACATTGATCTACCTACAAGGTAGATCTATGGACAACATTGATCTACCTATTAGGTAGATCTACAGGATATATTGATCTACCTACAAGGTAGATCTATGGGCGTACTAGTTTTAAATTAAATTATGAGACACTTGAGCCGTCAAACGAATCGAGACGGTGAATGCTCTTTGCGTCGACCGCCGAGTTGAACCTTCCTTCACCGAACTCGGTTCCTTCAACTCGGTCGACGTCGACGGTGAACTCGATGTGGTGAACGCATCGAGTTATCCGAGTTGGACTCGGTTGCGGCAGACTCGAGTCAACTCGACTTTCAAACCAAGTTGGCCATTCAACTCGAGTAGATCGAGTTAAGAATTATACGACGCGTCCCATCACTACTTTCGATACTATCATCCATGGACTCCTTTATGCCAAATTAGAATATTATAGACTTTCCAGTATACCTCTCAAATTTTTCAGATCTTTTTTGGATGGCCGAAGTCAATATGTTAGAGTTGGAGAAAGGGATCATCACTTGCTCGGATAAACAAGGGAGTCCTCCAGGGATCAATAAAACTCCTTTTTCTAATTTACACTGCGGATTTCGTGAATTCTGTCAATAGCTGTCGATATCATTTGTTCGCTGATGGCAGTCAAATTTATTTTGGTTTTCACCCGGATGAGGCTCAGGCTGCGTGCTCTCTTATCAATGGTGATCTGCTCTCTATCATAGAATTCGCCAAAACCTATATTCAAAATTTGGATATTTCTTTTGACATAATAGTTGGTAAATTAAAATCTATTTTTCGTGAAATTACAGTAACTGATGACTTTGGTTACACTGTTAAAGTCGCCAGAGTTCATAGTGTGTCAGATACAGCTTTAGATCCAAAGTTGAAAAATAATATCAGATCTGAATTTGTTTCTTATCCATTATTTAGTAATGATAAGATTACCTATAATAAAATAGATTTTGGTGTTTTCAGACACTTTTTGAATTTTGGAAAAATGAAAATAAAAGTTGTCTCTCGTGAATCTTTTATTAAACTCCATATTAATCCCAAAAAATCGAGCCTAATCGCGCCCTTGTCTGTTTTAGTTTGTACGGAATCCAACAATTCCCCCAAAACATTCCAAGAGTGAAAGTTGAATTTCAAATGAAAATTCAAAACTGTCAAAATAGCAAAACTACGTGATTGCTTTCAACGCGCCCTGGTTTGTTCGCAATACCCAGCTTAGTCGCGAGGCGAACCTACCACCACTGAAATTTCTTCATGAAATCGCTCTCAAAACTAATTATCTATGCCAAATTTTAGAGTTCAAATCGATACAGGGTGAGTCATCCAAGGGTCTCAATATATTTTTGGAAAAATTTGATTGTGCGGTACATGCTTTGAAAAAGCTCAAATTAGATGATATATCGGACTTCATTTTAATGCATCAGGCCCTTTCTAAGCTTGATTCTGATACAGTGAGATCGTTTGAAATGACTATTAGGGGTAATGGGATACCTACCTATGAAAATGTGATTGAGTTTGTTAAGGAACAACAGAAACCTTCCTTGAGATACAGAATTTGGGATAGTACGTATGTTAGATCACTTTGGATCCTGAATCTGAAAGAATACCTGCGAAATACCTGGCATTATCACATCAACTTCGTTGAATGGGGATTGGAGTACTATAGCTTCCTGATAAGAATTGGTGTTCAGAAGGCTGAAGATAATTTACAGAAGAGGTTCCATCCTAGTAGCAGAGTAACTCATTCAAAATCGTTTTAAGTTAAGTTTCTATTTTATTATTTGTTAAGATAAGATTTGTTAAAAATAAATACAAAAATAGTAGACGAAGCTCTGATGGATATGATAGTGTTAGATATGCAACCATTACAAATCGTTGAAAACGAGGGTTTCAAAAAGTATACTCGAAAATGAAATCAAGATTATGAATTACCTTCACGAAAGAAACTGTCTCAAATGCTTGACGATAGATATGAAATATGTAGTGTCGAATTGAAAGACAATTTGAAAAATGTTTCTGATATATAGCTTTGACTACTGATATTTGGAGTTCTGATTGTCAAAGGAGCTTCATTAGTGTAACCGCTCATTTTATATCGAATGCTAAATAGCATTCCGTTGTCCTTTCAACGCCAGAGCTTCGTGAACAACATACGTCATTGAATAGTGCGAACGTATTGAAAATCGTTCTGGTAGAATGGCACATATTTGATGAAGTGGAAACTGTTGTTACCGACAACGCTTCTTCTATGAAAAAGGCAGTGAATGATTCTATATGTTTGAGAGGTTGATGAAGTTAAAGATTCCTTTATCTGCTACATTACTTTTATCTGACTCAGCTCCTCCAAATTTGATTTCGAGTGAATGGTTTTACAAGTTACAATGCGTAAGTGTTTTACAACCAATGGAGAAAATCACTTCAACGCTATCGGGAGAATTGTTCCCGACCTTATCGTCTATCATTCCATTGATTAGAGGCTTACAAAACTGTGTAAGAAACAAGTCTCCAAATACTGGAGCAGGTAAGTACTTGCAAAAATCGTTACTTGATGTAATAAATAAAAGATTGGGTTTTTTTGAATGTAACAAAACGGCTGCAAAAGCTACCTTGCTTGACCCACGTTACAAAACGAAATCTTTTGGAGCAGAAAGAAATGCTGAGAAAGCTACAGAATATATTTTAGAAGAATTAGCGAAATACCAGGAAAAACATAAACCTAGAGAAAAAATATCTAATGTTCAGTCGAAATCTCAGAATTCAGGGAATGATGATGAGTTATGGGAGTTATTCGACCGCCAAATGAATGAAAATAACACAGACGAGACTGCTGTTTCTGCAGCGTCCGTTGTTTTGAAACAATATTTAGAGATGCCTTACATAGACAGGAAGCAAGATCCACTGCAGTTTTGGGAAGAGCGAAGAAATATATTTCCGTCACTATATAAATAGTTGCAAATACTTTTGCATACCTGCAACTTCCGTGCCATCAGAAAGATTGTTTTCAAGGCTGGCTTCCTCGCCAATCAAAGAAGAAACAGACTGTCGCCAAAAAAAAAAAAAAAAAACACAAATATTATTTATGAATGCTTATACTTTAGATAGGCAAAAAAACATTTGAAATAATTTTATATTTTTTACATTTCTTCTATACTTAGAGAAATTTTATTTTGTTCAATGTTAATTTTTAGATAAATGATATATTTTTTAGAGATATGATATATACATATTACGTTTATATTTGTTATTGAAATGATTTGTTTCAATGAAAGATTTCTTCATGAATTATTTATGATAATGATTTTTCAGAAGATTTATAACTTTCAAAATTATTGTCGTGAGTACCCACTTCATATATCATAAAAAAAAGATGAGAAATATATTTGATTATAATATAATTTTAAATTAAATTATGAGACACTTGAGCCGTCAAACGAATCGAGACGGTGAATGCTCTTCGCGTCGACCGCCGAGTTGAACCTTCCTTCACCGAACTGAACTCGGTTCAACCGAGTTCAACTCGGTCGACGTCGACGGTGAACTCGATGTGGTGAACGCATCGAGTTATCCGAGTTGGACTCGGTTGCGGCAGACTCGAGTCAACTCGACTTTCAAACCAAGTTGGCCATCAATTCAACTCGAGTAGATCGAGTTAAAATTATACGACTCGTCCCATCACTACTTTCGATACTATCATCTATGGACTCCTTTATGCCAAATTAGAATATTATAGACTTTCCAGTATACCTCTCAAATTTTTCAGATCTTTTTTGGATGGCCGAAGTCAATATGTTAGAGTTGGAGAAAGGGATCATCACTTGCTCGGATAAACAAGGGAGTCCTCCAGGGATCAATAAAACTCCTTTTTCTAATTTACACTGCGGATTTCGTGAGTTCTGTCAATAGCTGTCGATATCATTTGTTCGCTGATGGCAGTCAAATTTATTTTGGTTTTCACCCGGATGAGGCTCAGGCTGCGTGCTCTCTTATCAATGGTGATCTGCTCTCTATCATAGAATTCGCCAAAACCTACATTCAAAATTTGGATATTTCTTTTGACATAATAGTTGGTAAATTAAAATCTATTTTTCGTGAAATTACAGTAACTGATGACTTTGGTTACACTGTTAAAGTCGCCAGAGTTCATAGTGTGTCAGATACAGCTTTAGATCCAAAGTTGAAAAATAATATCAGATCTGAATTTGTTTCTTATCCATTATTTAATAATGATAAGATTACCTATAATGAAATAGATTTTGGTGTTTTCAGACACTTTTTGAATTTTGGAAAAATGAAAATAAAAGTTGTCTCTCGTGAATCTTTTATTAAACTCCATATTAATCCCAAAAAATCGAGCCTAATCGCGCCCTTGTCTGTTTTAGTTTGTACGGAATCTAACAATTCCCCCAAAACATTCCAAGAGTGAAAGTTGAATTTCAAATGAAAATTCAAAACTGTCAAAATAGCAAAACTACGTGATTGCTTTCAACGCGCCCTGGTTTGTTCGCAATACCCAGCTTAGTCGCGAGGCGAACCTACCACCACTGAAATTTCTTCATGAAATCGCTCTCAAAACTAATTATCTATGCCAAATTTTACCAGTGTCAGTTTTTGGAGTGAAAGTGATGGATTTCGATAACCCAGGATATATTCTTCATTTCTAATATAATTTACTCAGCCTCAATGCGAAATTATTATATTTACGTAGTATATAACAAAGAGTGTTTTCTTGAACAAATTTTGAAGTAACTTTGAGCTTCAAAAGTCAATTTGTTGTAGTCCTTCGTTAAACCCCGTGAATATTCTTTATTTATCATGAAGTACCATCCTTTTCTTGGTGAATGTTACAAAAATTTCCTGTAGAAATTTGCAGGCGATTTTTAACGACATAGTTTTTTTCAACAAAAATTTCACTTTTCTTATTATTTCGCTAATCATTGTTTTCCGTTATTTTATAAACTGCCGGAACATTAGTTGTGAAAACTGTTACCCGGAGATACCTTTATGGAATAATGAAAGACCAAAATTTACCAAATTTTGAAGCAAAACTCAATTATCTGGAAAATCACTTACTATCGAACTATGGCACTAGTGGTGATAATTAAACAACGATTTTCTTCATTTAAAGCAAAATTAAAGGAAAGGTAACAGAAATAATTTCGAACGATATCCAATTCACATTTATCCAGACTTTTGAGATGATTATGGTGGACGGAAAAATATGTAACGGTGCAACCGGAACTAAGACTACTAGTCGGTACTATATCTGTGGTGCAACATCGAAAGTGTTTTACATTTGGCATATAAATTACCTGTTGAAAAATTTAGAGAGAGAAGGACTGACCAAGAGAAAGAACTGAAAGCACAAACAAAAAAGCACATCCAAATGAGGTTTCGGATTGAAACTGGATTACTCGTGGACATGCCTAAAACAAATTTTGGAAATACCAATGATGGTAATTCCAGTAAAAGATTTTTCGCAAATCCCCAATTGGCGGCAGACATAACCAGTATAAACTACGAATTAATTTACAGATTAAAAGTTATATTAGAGACTATTTCAAGTGGCCATAGAATTGATACTCAAAAATACGAAAAATACGCTGAAGAAACTGCAAAATTGTATATAGACTTATATGGATGGCACCCTATGACACCGACTATGCATGAAATTTCAATACATGGAGCAACTATCATTAAAAAAGCTATGCTACCAATAGATCAATTGTCGGAGGAGGCTGCAGAAGCGCGTAATAAATATTGCCGCGTATATCGTGAGAATGTCGCTAGAAAGTTTTCTAGAGAACAATGCAACCTTGATGTATATCACAGATTACTATTGATTTCGGATCCATTGATAAGCAGTCTGATGATCATGATTGGAGCCTAGCCTCGCCATTCATTATACTAGTATAAAAAGTGTCGAAGACATGAATTAGAAGTTCCACATGCTCGACATCAACTACATGCTTTTCAGTTTTGAACTTGGTCATCTGGTCCTTGATCCATTCCTGGAGCTTGGAACACTCTTGGATGAACCCGAAATACTGGGAGGCTTCAGAGAGGAAAACTTCCCTCTGAGCCACTAGCTGACGTAACTTCTTGAACTCGTGCACTATTTTCTCCTCTCTTTTCTTGATGTTATCTGCATCTCTTTTCACAAGATTGCTACATCTCTGAGATAATTTATCAATCGTTTCCTGATGAGCTTTAACATTAGTGTGACAATCGTTGATGACGCAACATGGAACTCCAAAGTCTCAGCAGCGATTGGCGCCCAATCATATTTCGAAATACCCTACAGAGCACAGTTCGTTCCACACCCTAATGGAGGTGATATCATCGCGACAAAATATGTAACAATTACTGCAATAAGGTCAATTCAAAATAATGTCACAAAATATGGTATCGCGGAGGGTCAGTTTGCTGAGGTGTGCAAGAAATTTTCCACCGTAGCAAATGCATCGGGGGCGAATTACAGGATCTTAGGATATCCCCGGATGACAAAATTCTTCCATGACAATTACCCGAATGTCCTCCTTTTCAAACATATTGACTTGTTGGTAGCTGAAGTCACATCAGACACCACCGACGACGATCTCTTTGAAGTGGGACTTACACAAGGGCACAGTCGTGCGTTAGTTCTCAAATATTACACCATATATCAGGGTGTTTACGGACTGGGGGTTAACGTCGCCACTCCACTAACTCCTGAGATTAAACGGGCTATAGGTAGCCTTTACTTCAACATTTCATCACTTCATTTTTTGGAACTAGTGAATTCTAATAAATTTGATATATACGTTCGTAATTTTCCGGAAATACCTTTCAAATCTTTGATCGATAATTACAAAAACTCTTTCGATAAGGATGAACTCAAACGTGAATTACAAATTTTGTACTCGGACAATGGTATCTTCGGCAATTCAAATACGCTGAATGGTATTACGGAATTCATTTTCTCAAATAATATTTTTTCCGATGTTCCTGAATTATATAAGTTATTTTGCATGATTTTGTCCCTGCCACCAACATCCACGTCAGTAGAAAGAAGTTTTTCAGCGCTCAAAAGAATAAAATCTTTCAGTATGAACACGATGTCTCAAGACCGTTTAAATAACCTGGCACTGATATCAATCGAAAGAGGTTTAGTTAAAGAACTAGCCAGAGGAAACATTTTTTTCGAGAAAATAATTGATGACTTCGCGACAAAGAAAGATCGTCGAATTGATTTGATCTATGAATAAAGGGTACGCAAGCTCATACATTTTTGATCAGAATACATGCGGTCATTTCCACAATATTTTTTGTCGTCTTTATAAGATTTTTTTATATTTTATACATTTATTTATATGTATTCATGAGAGGTTTTCTCTATGTTCATTCAAATATATATTTCATTGATAATTGAATATTTTATTATGTGGCCGACCCGCATCTCGAGGGCACGAGCCGTCACTGGAGGACAGACCTCTGAACCCTATTAGACTGGATACAGTGGATCATTTTCCAATTCACGATAATGGAAAGGAAGCGATGAGGTGTAAAAATAAAAACTGCAAAGGAAAAACTCATTTCATGTGCAAGAAATATGATATTCATCTGTGTCTTGGTCAAAAGAGGAATTGTTTTCTTCAATTCCATACACAGTGATTTCCAAAAAATTTAGTGTTTTGTATTTATGTTTATTATTTCATGTAGAATTTTCATTGTTTCATTGAAAAAATATATTATTTTTTGTTGAATAAAATCTTCGTAAAATAAAGAAAAAAAAATTGAAGTGATACCAATGCATTGAGTGTATTTGTCCATAATTATGGACATTTTTTTTTCTGTGAAAAAACAAATTTCCTCTTTTTCATGAAAGATATTTTATATTCTCGACTGAATCATAAGAGAAAAAAAAATTTTTTCTTTTAATGGAAAGGGGTCTGGTAGTGAAAGGGTTAATTGAAGCAAAAACTTATCCAAATTGCGAAATGCTAAACCCTTCCAGAACATTCAATACATTTTTCATAATTTTACTTCTTCTGTTCTAAAGAAAATCACCTTTTATATCAACTCATTCAATGTAATAGAAAATATTTATAGTCAGGTGGATCAAAAAGAAATGAAAAATGTGTTCTGTTCAAAACACCAAAATTATTGTGATACATTTTCAAAAAAATTGTTAAATTCATTTAATTTTTCTACATAAAGTGTGTAAACAAAATTTTGGGTGGCAAAAAGGTGATAAACATATAAACTGACCCAATTATTAAGATGGCGATAGATAAATACAATAAACGAAAAAGGTATCACTGAGTTATTTGTGGTCCTTTTTTCTTAAGAAAGTACACAAGAGCCTTTTTGAAGTCTCTGCATTTTTTCTTTAGGATGCGCCACATTTTCAGTAAAAAATGTAATACCCTGTGTCTTGGAAACAAATTATTTTCGGACAAATGCCTACAAAATGTTTTTGACTACAGATAACTCAGATATTAATACACTGAATATGTTCGCAATGTTTACGAAACGCCCTGTATATTATTTGCTGATTGTTTATTCCTCATTTGACTTTTTTTGTATCTCCATTCTTTACCATATTATTACAGAAAAAATTTTATTGGTGGCCATTGACCTGAGGTCCTTCTGCCTAAATTATATTATTATTTTTCATTTTTAACTTATTTGTTGTTTACAATATTTCACTTATTTATATACCATGCTAATTTCAAATATTAATATTAGAAATATATCAAATGCTATTAAAATTTGTGAATATATAAGAAATCCAATAAGTAATGTTAATTTAATTATGTTGAGTTTGATAAAGAAGTCATTTTTTTTAATACTTTGTAAAATCTGTAATGATTGTATTGTGTGTATTTATCATTTAGAAGAAATAAATCAATTATACTTTTTTTGCAATTATAATTTCACCCTGATTAAAGGATCCTCTACCCAATTTGCTAATAGATGGCATCACTATCGGCACCATCTGTATTACCGCTTTCAAAAACCTTTTTTTTTAGTTTACTGTCACTTCGTTGACTTCGATTGGAGGCGCTTCGATCGGGAGTTGCACATCTATATCTACTTATCTATGATTAGGTATTAGACAGCGTAAAATTCAAGGATATCGAGTATGGTAGTCAAACTCCATATGATCTCTATAGATCATATAGAGTTTGACTACCATACCCAATATCCTTAAATTGTCAATTTACTGTAGTCGATATAAATAAATTGATTAAACAGCGTATCCTAGCAAATGGTTGTATATGTGAATTATAGTGTATATGATCCTAATAAATAGATGACCTTCATTTGTGTGCATAATTCAAGATTCACAGCTCCTAACATATATTACATGGTGTCAGGTTTGAATTGAATAGAAATGGATGGATTAAGAATACCACCAGTGGTGGATTTCACAGGAAACGTGAAACAAAATTAGTCCACGTGGAAACAAAAATTAGAATTATATCTAATGGCTTCCACATGCCCCGATGAAACGGAACAGAAGTAAGTGGCAATATTTCTTAACCTCATTGGTGATGCAGGAGATGAAATTTTTAACACTCCCAACCTGAAAATTGAGATTGTTAAATTGAACGACGTACTTACAGCATTCGGCATGCATTGCGCACCGAAGAAAAACTTGGTGTTTGAAAGGTATAAATTTCTTTCATGTCATCAATAATAGAGCCACACAACTACCAGTTATATTACTGAATTAAAAACTCTGGTGAAGCAATGTGAATATCAAGAAGAAGACTACATGGTGAGGGACATGATAGTACAACCCACCATATGTCTTCTAATAAACAGCATTTTTCGACATTAGAGTTTCCGAAGCCACAGCGAGTAAAAACTGCAGGAAATGAAGTCATTCTGGCTTATGGATCCGGTCGTTTTGATATCGAGGTATTGATAAATGGAAAATGGTCATCTGCAACGATGAAAAATGTATGGTACGTACCAGATGCCCAACAACTTTTCGCAATCAGGAAAGCAGCAGAACATAGGAACGAAATCACGTTCGACAATGAAGGAGTTATCATTCGATGAGATGGAAAAATATCCACAAAGGAAAACTGTTAGGTCCAATTTTTTAACCCTCACAGACCGTATTTTTTCACCCCGCCAGACGCGGATCTCATTCAGAGAGAGTGAATGAATATAGATATTTTAGAACATTTTTCATTGCGATGTGTATAGGGTAGTCAGAAACACAATTCAAAATTATTTTCATATAATACACAGGTGTTCTGAAATAAAGATATAAATACAAAAATGCAATGGCAATCTTAAACAGATAATGATAAGTTTCATTATATTATTTCATACCTTAGCACTATTTACTAGAAAATGGTGAAAAATTGAAAGTTTCTGATTGTTATTTGGGAATTAATGAAGAAACCAGTTAGGACGCGGATACCGGATACCGACAATGTTTTTCCGAGTAGACATACTGGCTCCTTCTATACAGAAAAATTAATTTTAACTGTGTATTATACAGAGTGATCATAATCAATCTTCAAACATTGACTAAAAATAATTTCATAAAACTCTCTATTTCAAAAGGTACACTCAGTACTTCTATATCTATTGCACATAAAAATTAATTTCGAAACTATTCTTAAGAGGTTTTCCAACAGCTGAACCTTATAGTTTTTCAGCAATTTTCGATTTTTGACCTTTCAACCTTTCAACTTCAATTTCAGATTTAACAAATTCGAATTGAGAATTAAAAAAATTAAAATTGGGCATTGATAAATTCAAATGGGAAATAATCGAATTCAAATTGGGACAATATTCATTTCTATGTGAATTCATAGTATGAACTGTTCATTTACATTTTCTTATGTCAAGAATAAAAAACGAGTGACTGCAGTATACCAAAAGTTTGATTCGAAAATATGCCCTATATTAGAAAGAAAGGTGCGGAATCAATTAAAACACAGATTATTGCGATCCATAGGGTAAATGTAATTTTGAAAATATTCTGGATCTTTTATTTCGATATAGAGAATTTTTTCGAATTGAACTTTGGAATAGATTCGTTCGCTACTCCCTTTTGACAATAAATATACTGGAATTCCGTAGAAAAAAATCATTAAATAGCAATAAATTACGTCCCAATTTGAAATTGATTATTCGAATGTGTTTAGTCCCAATTTGTTCTTGTCAACTCTCAATTTGAAGTTGAAAAGGTATAGTAAACCAACTATTATGAATGAGTAGTACTACGCCAAGAAAAACATTTCAAGATGAGTGATTTGACTGTAACATACAAAAAATCTCAGGATATTACTTCATCTTAACTGTACCCTAAATTTATTTGGGCGTTATATTCAAGATAATATTTAATATTGAAAAGTAAGAAGTACTCTGAGGAAGAAAGACTTGATTTTCGTTTTGGGAGAATGTTAACAAAATAGTTTGATTGCGTCAAGGAATCATTCTCAAAAATACCCAGAAAGGTGTCATCCCGATAGACGTGCATTTAAAAAATTCAAATAAATTCTTCATAATAATGGAGATATCTACGGAAAAAATCAAACAGGAGAAATTATATAATCGAAAACGAATGAAAATGAGTATTGTGTAATTGGTTCATTGATTGATAACCCACATACACCAACGAAGAATGAGAAGAGGTTGTGAAATTAATGACTAAATGCCACCCTTATCGCATCCAGTATCATCAACTTGTAACTCATAATGATGCTAATAGGAGATTGGAGTCTTGCATATGGGTTCTCGAAGAATGTAACGAAGATTCAAATTTCTCAAACTATGTTAAGTTCACAGATGACTTTTCTTTTCATAACACGGAATAAGTGAACAGGCGCAACTTCCATTTCTACGATACAGTAAATCCTCAATTTACAAGATCAATTGACCATCAATATAGGTAGTCTGTTAATGCTCGGAGTGGTATTATGGTAAAATATGAAAATTGGCCAGCGAAGTCACCAGATTCAACATCTCCTATTTTTTTTATGGGCATTCATTAATGAACCAACTGAATATTCATTATCTGGAATATACTCCGAAATATACTTCGTATATTTTATATATATATATATATATATATATCCATTATATTGGGAAGTTTTTATGAGTTTTTCAAATATCAAACAATTTTGTAAGCATTTCCTCATAAGAAGGTCCAAGTCTAGCTTTTCTTTGTCTGGGCATATTACATATTTCCTTCAAAATTGAACTCAATAGAGCAGACAACCAAATTTAACTCGACAACACAGAAAAACAGTCAATTTAATGATATTTCAAATTTGTTCATGCTACTTTCAAATCTTCCATCCTAGAACATATTTCTGTGATCACAACAGTTACTCAGAAATCAAAACACAAACACAAATGTGTAAATGGCGGATGGCATGGCACACTGAAATCAGAAAAAAAAATAAGAGCTCATCAGAATACCCGCTCAATGTGTAGTGATTTAAAAATTCCTGAAAAATTATAATAAGGTATCAGCGGCGTAACTGGTTTCTTCATTAAATACCAATTAAAAGACTCCATATTTAAGTATTCTAAAAAAACTAATCATCGTATTTTATTTTATTTCGGAATTCATATTCGAGGTGGTTATTCCATTTCGGAATTCATATACAGGGTGTTACATTGAAAAAGGTGTAACTTTGGTCGATATCTTTCTTTTCGAACATCCTATTTATATGGAAATAATTCTAAACTGTACTGCTAATCGACTGGTTAGCAGCAAGAATTATGTGATATGGATGGACTTACCTATATCACAAAAAAGATTTTCAAAATGAGATCCGCGCCTGGGGTGGGCACAGGTATAGGTACATATTTAAATGTATAATGGCTTACATGAAATACATTGTATGCATTTCATCTCATTCTTGCAGTTTCAAAAGTAAAGCTCATAGAAAAGTCAAACTCAAAAGAAAATTACAGAAATAAAGTGAGTAGCGTAATAAGTGTAGGTAGAAAAGGAGACCTCATCGGAATAAAATCTCAGATCAGGAAGAATTGCCAAGCAAAGATGTGAAGACTTAGCCATTCGACAGCTCTATTTGAACGCAGTTTTACTTACAATGCAGTAAAACTTTTTAACTCCTTCAAACCGGAATTATCAATACCAATAACCAAATTTAGAAAAGTCATTAAAAATGAACTGCTGGATCAGCAAGACTAGCCACATTGTTGTCGCATTGTATTTTTGTATTATGGTACTTACTGGTTTATTTGTGTTTTTTTTCTCCGCTGCTGATAATCAAATCAATATTATTGAAAGTGTAAAATGTTATATTTTATATTATTTTTGTTTTATTTTGTTTTTTTCTTTTTTTTTTTAATCTTGTAAACTGAAAAGGTTAAGAGTTTGAGAGTAGCTTCAGCTAAACTTCGCCTTTTAGGGGCAAAAATATGTACATTTGTTGAATAAAGTCGGTTTATTATTATTATTATTATTAATATTTATAGTTTTTTCAAAAATAGCGCAAAACGACAAGCAATGTTCAAAGAATTTCAATATTTCTGCGAAACTGACACCCACAAAATACAGCGCCCTTCTCAAACCAGGTGGTTGTCTTTGTTGTATGTTATAAAAAGGATAATTGAACAGTGTGAACCACTAAGAATATTCCTCACTTCAAATTATCAAGAGCATAGGATCGTAGCAAGTGAGGAAATATATCAGGACCTGAATAATGATGCTATGGAACTTTTTTATTTATTTATGGAATGGGTGTTACCAAAATTTGTGGATTTGAATGAATTTTGCCAAAGCGATAAAGTTATTATAACCAGTTCGCATGATAAAATGAAAAAAACATATAAAGATCTACTATTTGCATATATGGATCCACAATACATAAGACAAACAAATATGGAGAATATTGAACCGGGTAATCAGGAAAAATTTATTCATTTCGAGAATATGTATGTAGGAATTGCGGTCATGCAGAATATAGAAAAATTGAACCAGGACCTCAAACTAGATTTTTATGAGAGATGTCGACGTTTTTTAATAGAATCTTGTTTACAAATTCGTAAAAGATACAACTCTTCCGACCCGGTAATGAGTAAAATGAATATTTTGAATAAAAATAATATTCCCATTATGAACAATTGTCTGTTTCAACTAATGAAAGAATTACCCCGAATTTGTGGTTCCCAGGAATATCAACAGAACATTGACAATCAATGGAGAAGGCTTCAACAGAATTTCACAGACTTGCCAAATGAAATAAAGGAGCTTGAGAACTTGGATGAATTTTATTTTGAAATTGGTCAGCTACAGGATTACGAAGAAAAACAGATGTTCGCTGACTTGAGCAGTTTCGCAATATCTGTTCTGTCGCTACCACATTCAAATGCAACCTGCGAGAGACAATTCTCTAAAATAAATTTGATAAGAACTGATTCGAGAAACTGTTTGTTGACTAAAACAATAAATGGAATAATGCATTCTTCGCAAAGCATGCATCACGCGAATGGATGCGTAAATTTTCAGCCTTCTAGAATTATGCTTAAGTCCATGACAACGGCTAACGTTTCCGACCAGAAAAATGAACGTGAAATAAATATTACATTTGATATTTAATTGTAAAAAAAATATATTCATAGATTATTGGCAACTCCCATAACAGTAAGCTCTTTCACTAATTCTTTCTGCTGACTACAGCATTTATCAAAACAATATATAAGAAACAGCGCACCACCATTTATTTAGTTCAGATCCATCTTTCGAGTAATGTAGTTCAGATCGGTTCTCCATATAGTTCACGTCGTTCAGACTTATCTTCCGTGTAATCTTTTATGGGATGAATTTTCAAATTTTGCTTCTTCTACCTATAATTCATAAATCAACTCAGAAAACCCCTTATGAATTAATTTTCGGACAACGAGCAAGAATACCGTCTCAAATTAATAAACCCAAATCTTTAGCAAATTATTCGGAACTTGCAACTAATAAATTGAGAATTTCAAGAGAAACAGCTCGTGAAACCCTAATCAAATCAAAAAATAAATCCAAGGAATATTATGATAAATCACACAATCGATCGTATGCTTTAAACGAAGGAGGTCTAGTATTATTAACTAAACTAGTCCATTGCAATTCTTTGTCAAATAATGTGTTACTAGAGGAGGAGTATGAAGTAAGTTTCGGAGATGTAAATGTAAATTGTAAATAGTTTTCTCCTATTTTTTTTTGAAAAAATTTTGTTTTATTTATTGTATTATGTATATGTATTATTATTTATGTTCAAAAGAGTTATTTGTTTATTTTTGTTAAGAAGAATATTTATTTATTTTATTTTTTTATATTATATCGATGGTAAAGCACACATATTGTATGTCCACTTTTTGCCAGAATTAGGGTTTAGCGATATTTGGAACGTAGGAAGACAGATCTAGAGTCTGTGTTAACATTGTATGTCCAGAATAACGAGAAGTTAGTGTAATTCACATAATGAAAATATAGTATTTCCATAGGTTGGTAGGGTTGGGCCATACGCACTCATAGTATGTCATAATTCTTGCGCAGTTCAAAATAGCTCAAAGCATAAACATAGTAAGTCCGGACATACAATATTTGTATTTCCGAAGGACTATCAACACATGCCTAATGGTTGTATGTCCGGACATAATATAACTGCGTGCTCTACTACTGCGCACATAAAATCAGCTGCTTAAGCTACGGTTTCCTAGAAAAGCGGTGGCGTTATCTAGCGGCCGTAATATAACGTTGGGTGATGTCTACCATACGTTCTCTATGAATAACATCGGGGTAGGTTTCCTAGAGTACGTTGAGTGTCACCGTAACGTCAAATAGCGGTGCCGTCAGTTGCATGACGGCCGTCATAGCGGTGGTGAACAGTAGTTCAACGTTTTTCGCGTGTAGCGGTGCGCATACAATGAGTGGAAACGTGAATTGGACGAGTGAAAATGATGAACAATTGATTGATTTTGTCAAGAATCATGAAGCTTTATATAATATAAAATGCAAAGAGTATAGACAAGCCCAGATGAAGCACAATTTGTGGAAAGAAATTGGAGTAACACTTCAAAAATTTTGTGTCTATTATATGGTTTATAAGTTAAGTCACCTCTTATGTGATTCAATACATAATCAAATAACACTGGTGTTAAGCGAAAGTATTGCCTAAATTTTTCGTCATTACACTGCAGATGGCGACGCACTAAAATTCGAAATGCACCCTCAGTTTCACGATTTTTGAACATGACACTCTCTTCCAAACGATTGTTTTCGTCTTCTGATGACTCTTCATCATCCAAAAATACTAATAATGCTATGTCCAAACCGTCCATTTTTCACCAGTGCACAATCTACTACTCTCGAGTGAGTATTGACCACTGAGTGACGATTGAATACGGTCGGACTACTTCCTAGGAAACCACAGGTTGGTCACCGCAAAGACGGTCGTTATTAACCACCGCAAAATGACGGCCGCTAGATAACGGCACCGCTTTTCTAGGAAACCGTAGCTTTAGGACTTGTGTGAACGTGCAATATTGGCATGCTCTTCGTTTTCATTCAGTTGAATCAGTTTTATGTAAGATACCTTCGAAGTTACATGGAGTTGAGTCTAGCTCAAAGAAAAAAATATTTCTTCTCTGTTGGTGAATTCAGTTCAAGTTTTAAGTTTATAGTGTTTATTGCTAATGAATGAACATGTTTTCACGTGGTAGAATGATGGTCGATCTCGCAAAAAAGTCGAACATTTATGAAAAACCATCAGCTCCTGGAGAAATTGCAAATGGTAAGAATACTTGAATTAGAATATAGTAATAATTTCATATTTTTCCTTATTATTATTCAAAATACAGTCAGTTTCATGTTGAGTAATTCGCAATTATTTATCTATGTTTCCCATTTTGGGCACTTGAATGCTAAAATAGTAGTTATCACTCAATCCAATAAAAATTTATCTTGATCGAGTTTTTCACATACAGTCCAGTAGTAGATATTTTTTTCAACTTGCTGAAGATAAACTTCAATTTATATAGCCATACGTGAAGTAAGTTACTCACTGATTCTTTTCAGATCCGCAGAATGTATCGCAAACCGATAATGAGTACACTGGTATTAGCGATTCGTTTAGTCTGCTGAATTCCGATGAAAATCGTTTGATTATTCCGTTTGGTATGTTTCAAATTATCAAAAAACGTTCTTTTATGACTACGAAATTTCGTATCTTACAGAGCTCATTCAAGAGACAAATTCATTCTGTGGTGTAACTGTTCTTCATTGCGAAGAAATTCGAGATTATTTTGAGTCGCCTGAAATTCAAAAAACATTCATATTGAACGCAGAAACATCCAATATGCAAGTTGTCGAAAACATCGAATATTCTGTCTTCAACGAAAGCAGTTTGTTACAAAACGCTCTGGAGAAAGAAAATATTGAATTAATACCCACTGATGAAAAAGCAGATGAAAGCTTACCGAATTCTGATGAGTATTTTCCAGATGACGAAATACATAGCTCAACAAGTGACAACAACCAAGACGAATGTATTGAAGCAAATCCTTTAGAAATGCCTCTAATAGCATCAGCATCCAGAAAAACTTTGGAACCTGTAGTTCTGAAAAAAACTCAAAAAAGACTTGCAGACACCAATACATGGAAAAAAATGATCGAAAAATTAAAAGGGCTTCTGGTAAGAGCTATCAAACCAGGAAAAATATCGTTATGCCAGAAAAAAACCACTATTCATTGACTGTTCAAAGTGCCGATACAAATGCTCCG
Organism: Harmonia axyridis; assembly: GCF_914767665.1. Lineage (NCBI taxonomy): Eukaryota > Metazoa > Arthropoda > Insecta > Coleoptera > Coccinellidae > Harmonia > Harmonia axyridis. The sequence goes on from NC_059505.1 coordinate 16,193,845, forward strand.
ATAAAATATCAGTGAAGAGGCAGCAAACTTTGCATGAAGAATATTGGAGACTTGCTGATAGTGATCGTCAAAAAGCACTCTTATGTTCATTGGTTACAGAGACTAGCGTTTGCCGTCACCGAAAAAGAAAACCAGAAAGCAATGTCACGAAAACTAAATCACGCGTTTATTCATTACATGATGAAGAGGGTTAAAGTGAGCGAGTATGTCTTAAATTTTTTTGTGCAACATTTAACATAAGTTTTCAAGTCATTGACCTAGCTTTGAAAAACCGTGGTGTTAATGGAGCCTATATAGGCACCGATAGACGAAAAGGTAAAACCCCTGCTAACATCACACCCTTTCATTCACAAAATCATCTCAAAAAACATATAGATAGTTTTCCTCGTATGGAAGCTCACTACAGCCGACGTGATACGAAGAAATTTTATTTATCTGCTGATTTAAACATTTCTGTTATGTATCGTTCCTATGTTGAGACTTATTGTACAGAGGAGAAAATATCACCGGTTTCCATTAGTGTTTACAGAAAAATATTTAATAGTTATGATCCACAACTTTCGTTCCATGTCCCTAAGAAAGATCAATGTTCCTCATGCAATCTGTATTATAACTCTATAGACAAAACTGATTTGGAAGAAAGCTGGCAACTTCACAAAAAGAGGGAAATTGAAGCAATGGAAATGAAAGATGCGGATGTATCTGTATTCGGTCCATTTAAAGGAAAATATAAAATAGCTTCCAATGACTGGATGATTTAGAACCCCGGCAAAACCATCACTATTCATAATATCGCTGAGCTGGCTGGAAAAGCATTCGAAAATTCATTCACAATGAAAAACATATTATCCGGTTTTCGAAAAACAGGATTATTTCCTTTGGACAGAAACATATTCACAGATGAAGATTTTGACCCATCTTCTGCCACTGATAGACTACCACCTGATGGCCAACTTCCTATATCATCAAATGACATCTGGTCACCTCAACAGATTGAAGAACCATCTACTTCTTCTTCTTCTTCTTCTTCTTTCACAAAATCCCCACACTGGATAGCAATATGCCCCTTGCTCCAACCAGGGGGGAACTGGGCTCAGCAATGATGCTATGTACCCAAAGTCCGTAATATGTGATGCTTTAATCCTCTCTTTCTGATATTGTGGGATGATTCCTGGGGCTGCAGAGTCTAGGTTGGACCTATATCATCCCACAAGGAAAACCATTTTAAATTCGAGTATAAACCACAATAAATCAAGAGCAAAGCAGCGACAGAAAGGCAATCATACAAGTGGAAGGACACAAAAGGTAGTAATGCGTGCTGACAACTGTTATTAGGCTACATGCAAACAGCAAAAAAAAAAAAAAAAAAAATGAAGGCATTCGATTGACCCACTATCTCACAACTTTATCAGACAAGCCTTCAGGAATGTAAAAAGCGCATCATACGCTCCCATCTCACCGGAAAACAAAACTTCGTAAATATTAATAGGTAGTTTGAAGTTCATCTGGATAAGACTTTCATATAATAAATCAGAGTGTAATTTCAATCTATCACAATCAAAAAACAAGTGATAAAAGTTAAAATTCTCGCCACACTCGCACAGAGGAGAATCAACAACTCTCAGCCTGTACAAGTGGGGTGGGGATGAACAATGACCTGATCGCAGTCTGCAGAAAGTGGATATATAGCTCCTGGGTCTGTCAATCTTATGGAACCAGTGTTTTAATATATAAGGTCTATTATTGACCATTTGAGCATAGATTTTCCTTTAAGTTTACCCAACTCGCCAAAGTCCCTACACCATAGTGTTTTCAATTGTCTTCTATAGGCAGGCCACAGTTCATTAGGTCCTGCTACTAGTGTTTGGGGAGTGGAGATCAATCTACCTTCATTAGCTAATCTATCTGCCATGTCATTACCATGGATGCTTGAGTGACTTGGCACCCACAAACATGCTATTCTCAGATCTAAATTTTTGGCCTCCCAAAACTTCTCCAGCATGTCCACAGTGTTTATATCTACATTGGAATCAAACTTCCCAGATTTTATGTATTCTAGTGCACAACCATCTACTTCATCTAATATAATATCTGAGCAATCCACGTTCAATAAACATGTTGACTTCGCCGAAAAATCTACAAATACCTTTTCGTCTCATCGAGTAGAACCTCACTTCTCTGGTGCCACCAACGTTGTTTTACCTGCACCGGCTATCTCCGATGGGATTCCTCACTGCGCCGATTCTGCGTCGGTTATTTCACCAGAAGTTGTACGTCCTTTTCCTAAGGCACCTGCTAGAAGTGAAAACTATCGTGGTAGAAGAAAAGATCGCTCAAAAATTCTGACAGAAACACCTGAGAAGGAAGCATTGGAACAAGATATGATAGAAAAGACAACAAGCAAACAGAAAAAGAATGTTATGAAAAAAGTTTTTGATGTTGTGGAATCAAAAAATCAACTCAAAGTTGACACCAACTAAAAAAATTATCAAAAATAGAGTCGTACAAAAAGAAGACACATCTGATGATAGTGATACATTCTCTACCCGAGATGATTCTGACGATCTTATGTCGGAACAAGATGCAGACAGTGATCTGGCTGATGAAGTTGAATACCAAAATTTGTCTGTAAACGATTTTGTTCTGGTAAAGTTTTGTACGAAGAAAACTGTAGTTCATTAGGTCAGTAAAAAACAATATAACAAAATATGGTATTGCGGAAAGTCAATTCGCTGAAATACGCAAAAAGTTCTCCACAGTAGCGAATGCATCAGGGGCAAACTATAAAATAATGGGGTACCCCCGAATGACCCAGTTCTTTCATGATAATTATCCGACTGTACTTCTCTTTGAGCACATCGACCTATTAGTCCCAGAGGTTACATCAGATACTACAGATGACGACCTGTTCGAGGTTGGGCTCACTCAGGGTTACAGTCGGGCACTAGTCCTTAAATATTATTCTATATATCAGGGCGTCTACGGACTTGGAGTTAATGTTGCAACCCCGTTGACTCCTGAAATCAAACGGGCCATAGGAAGTCTGTATTTCAATTCTCTTCTCTCATTGGTCCCTTCTGACATACACGACGCTATTATAGAAAAGCTGAAACCAATCGCACTAAAGGGGGCCCTTCAGATTACACAAATGTCTCTTGCAGAGTACCATCCTTATCGGGACACCAGAGCATCACCTGAAAGGCTCATGTTCTGCTCGTTGGTGTCAGTTACAAGCTTTACAAAGTATGGCGTACAAGCACAACACCTGGTAGACTGGTGCAAAAACAGAACCAACGCCATGTTTGCTAAAGCGGGGAAAAGGCCTATCCCTGTCCCTCCCGAGTTCCAATACGAAGCTCCTGTACTCGCTGAATTCCTAGCAGATAGATTGGATCTTCGGGCGGCTTTCTTGGAACCGATCTTGTCTAAACCAAAAATTGAGGTCAAGCTCCCTGCACTATATTCAGCTGTAAAGTCACAAGTGGCACTTATTACTCAGTATTACGCTATGTCGACGCTACGTATTGCCTATGCTTTTATGGATCTCTGTGAAACAGAAGCCCATACGCTAAAGCCGGTTCTTATTCAAGGGACCGTATTGATGAAAAATTACGAGGAGCTGCAGACGCTACAGAAGGAAAAGCCTATTGCTTTCCACCATTACTGTGTAGTGAATGATAGACCATCATGGATGGAAGCCAGCTCTTATCCGGACGTTGCCTACTGTGCTCACCTCAAGCAGCAGTCCTTAGGTGACAAATCCTGGGCAAACTATAAATCCTCCTCGGTCGCGACTATTATTGATAAAGCAACTCTAGGAGCAAAGACAGCCATCCCTCTGGAGTCAACATCAATTATACAAGGAGCACTCGATCCATTGGTTGCAGAGTTCTTAACGGCGAGAGGGAATACTTGCAGCGCCAATCCCACACCAAACTCATTAGTACTGGCGGCAATGAACAGACCGTAACTCCTAATTGAGGGACTCCTATGACGAAAACATTGTACTATACTGTTGATCTCAAGTTTTAGAAAAAAAAAAAAAAAATTAATTAATTAATTATGGAAAATTATTTTCTTGAGTGGCGCTTATGCCCTAATCCAAATAAAACAGAAGTCTCCTGTTTCCATTTGAATAATCAACAAAAACACAGAAAATTGAGAGTAACTTTCAATAATTCCGTCTTGAATCATAATTTTGCCCCCAAATATCTTGGAGTTAAACTTGATTCTTCTTTGAATTTCAAGGTTCACTTAGAAAATTTGCGTTTAAAATTAAAGTCGAGGAATAATATCCTCCAAAAATTAGCAGGATCTTCATGGGGTGCTGATGCCAACACTCTTCGTACAGCAGCTTTGGCCTTGGTTTTTTCTGCTGCTGAATACTGTTGTTCTGTTTGGTTTAATAGTGCTCATGTTCATAAAATTGATGCACAGCTTAATGTTTCTATGAGAATTATTAGTGGGACTATTAGATCTACTCCTTTAGTTTGGTTACCGGTGCTATCACATATAGTTCCACCTCATATTCGTAGACAGGTTGCAGTCAAGAAATCTTGGGATAAATTTCATTTCTATCCGAACTCATTTCCTATTTTATCCTATTTCCCAGATTCTAGAACTGCTAGATTGAAATCACGCAAACCTTTATGGACTAACACCTTCCTTGAATTCAATGAAAGCGACAAGGAAATTTGGCGTTCGGGTTGGACTTCTTCTAACGTTTTCAACAAAAGTCTTATTATTGATCCCTCAGAAAAAGTTCTAGGTTTCAATCTTCCTAGGAAAATTTGGTGTATTTTGAATAGACTTAGAACTGGTCATGGTCGTTGTAATAGTACCCTCTTCAAATGGCGTTCTATTGATAGCCCACTATGTAAGTGTGGTGTAGAAGAGACCATTGACCACTTGGTGAATGATTGTCCGATTTATAAATTTCATGATGGTTTCCAAGCTATCCATTCAGTTTCAGATTCTTTTTTAGAATGGGTAGTTAACTTCAAATCGATATAATGAAAACTAATATTTAGTACTCCTTTCTGCTTCTTTTCTTTTTGTTTTAGGATCCAATTGGAAATTATAGAGTCGTCAACCGAAAAGAGAGGATAAAGGAAATTTTGTTTTGGTTGAAGAGGAAGTCCTTCAATATAAATTATGTCAGCTGATTCTGTAAACGTTTACACAAACCAGTCACTACACCGATACGGGGAGACAGAGTTTTTGCTGAGGTTTTTATCTGTTCTCTTGTATCATACGTTGAAATGTATGATGCCCCGTTACATTTCCTCTGCTAATACTGAGATTCATCGACACATATGCTTGATTGTTTGAAATTAATATTTTGTATTGCTCTTTCTCAAAAGAATATATATATTTGATAAAACAAAAAAATAAAGATGGCACCTTTGAAATACAGTTTTTAAGGAAAAAGGATATGAAATTTCAGTTTCCCCCTGTAGATGATGTTAGCAATGTGGAGTTTGAGGATGTAGTTCGGAAACTACAACCTCCTGTTACTGCCACAGGTACTGGAAGAACCTCATCCTCACTATATTTTCATTTCAATCATACCCGATATAACATACGTTAGTTACTTTTCGACGCTTATCTGTTTTGTGAATTATTCGACTGAATAAAATTTATTTTTCATTATATTATTCACTTTGTTCAAACCTGCCTCTCTTCAAATGTGCCCCTCCACGGGGCACATTATGGTTTAATGGTTTATCGGTCCCCCTGATTCGAATGATGCTGAATTTTATTATTCAGATTCGATAAAGAAACTAATTAATAATCATAAACAAACTAAAGTATTATTGCAACAACGAATTTCAATTTTATCCTCAACTATTTCAAATTTCAACAGTTCTTTTCGTAAAAAGAACGAAAATATCGAAGTCCCCAATAATAATTTGAAAGCATTATCATTCATGAATTATCAATGATATCTTCAAAGTTCACTCTCACAATTCCTCTAAATATTGATAATTATAATCTTTATCATAAAATCATTGATAACAAATCATTCCTAACAAAAGACATGTTAATTTTTGCTTTTGAGATACCTTTTGCTTCTTTCGAAAAACTTTATATTTATCATATGTTGTCATTACCTACTCCACATAAAAATTATAATACCTTATTTTCCTATATGGAACCATCAAAATTCTTTCTCCTTATCTCCCATATGAGAACTAGTTATTTGAAATATTGTGGAGAATACCATCCAAAAGAATGGATATGCAAGAAGATGCCTACCCTTAGAAAAACCGATGCTGCATGTGAAATTCAACTAATATCTGGTGTAAGAAAATCAATTCCAAATTCATGTAAAACAAGAAATTTAATTGCTGACGCTGAAATCTGGCGCGAAATCGACAATAATCTATGGTTATATTCTGTCTCTACTCCAACTCAACAATTACTTGTGATGAAGATCCTTTGAAACACGAAGTTATTAGACAAATGGGAACCTTAGAACTCAATCAAAATTGTAAAGCCTTCAGTAATGTAGTTCAGATCAGTTCTTCATATAGTCCACGTCGTTCAAAATTATCTTCCGTGTAATCTTATATTCCGTCCAGTTCATTTCTAATAAATATCGTTTCTTAATATTTCGTATTCTTCCTCGACAAGGAATCAGATCAGAGGGTACTACTATCGGATAATGAGAGTTCAGACGATGAAGCTGCGGCTGATCAGTCAGACAGCGCTGACGATAATTCTATGGTTAGTGTTGATCGCCAACAGTTAAACCGAAAATCACTGTTGGGACATGCTGTACTTTATTGTTTCATACTGTACATGTTATATTTTTTGTAGTGTGTTATTGTCATTATGACGCAAGATTAAGTTAGAACGAAGTTGTCAATAAAAAATCGTCACAAAAAGTCACCTTCCAAGTATTTATTTTATATAATTAGAAAGCAACTCAACATAATTGGCATCCCTGGTAATTTTGGAGAAGAGCATGCAGTCTTTGAAAACGAAAAGAAAGATTGTCAAGGACGCTGCAAGAAAACATTTCCAAGAGATTGAGAAGGTAGGACAGGACGATAAGGAGAAAATAAATGAACTATTGCAACAAGTTTTAGTCAAAGCAGAAAAAGTATTTTCCCTAGACAATAGTATAAAAGAATTGCTTTTTAACGAAGAACCCAGCGACGAAGATTTTAGTGAAGAGATCACAGAGGAAATGGATTTTTGCACTGAGGTTACCAAGTACACCAACAAATGCAATTTTTTACTAGAAAGAATAAAAGAAGCAGAAGCGGAGGTTAAAAACGAAAAAAGAAAAACACCAAAGAATTATAACCTACCAAAATTAGAAATAAAAAAGTTTGACGGAAATGTCAAACATTGGATCAATTTTTGGGGTCAATTTCGCAAAATAGATGAAAATTCAGATTTGCCCGATGAAGACAAATTCCAGTACCTTATCCAATCCACCGAAGAAAACTCGCCAGCCCGTAATTTGGTAGAAAGCTTCCCACCCTCAGCAAACAATTACAAAATTGCCGTTGACCAACTCAAAACTAGATTTGCAAGGGACGAGGTTTTTATTCAGGTTTATGTTAGAGAGCTTTTAAGCCAACATATTTCACCGGGAGAATCAGGAATGGCTTTATCAAATTTGTACGATAAATTGGAGACTCAGCTCAGGGCGCTGGAAACATTGGGTGTGACCAGCCACAAATACGCCACGATGCTTTTACCATTGGTTGAGTCAGCTATACCCCACGAACTGCTAAAAATTTGGGAAGAAACCGTTTAACTAATGATAAATTTGTTAACGAGTTACAGGGTCTACTGAAGTACCCTTCCTTTTTTCCCTATGGATGGATCTCACGGCTACCGACCTTGGCATGAAACTGGACCCAGGGATGTGTGCGTTGCACTGCCCTGGAAAAAATCAAAATGAGTATGCACAAAAAAACCGGAAAAAAGATTACGGTGCAGGGGAGGGATACCCCAGTACCGGCAGGCGTTGGGTTGAGCGCTGGCCCACGCAGGTCGATATCCGACGACGGCGTTGCCCCCTGGGGAGGCTAATATTGCGACTGGGACAAAGAAGAGGTGTGAGAGTCTGCATGAGGATGAGACTAGTAACACGGGAAAGGAAATAGAGAAAACGCCAGATATGCCTAGAGAGGAACTGGAGGTATTCCAGCAGAGACCCAAATTGTCGAGGTCACCTATTGGAGGAAGTGGAAAAAGAGAGGAGAGCGAAGAATGTCATACACCGATCGGGAAGCAGGTGCACAGAGTAGAGTCAGAGGAGATATCCCTGGCTTCCAGCTCTCCTACAACGGAGTTCTTGGAATGGATGTTCCACTCAGGTGCAAAGAGGAAGAGGATGGACGGCTCTCTGAACATCTCGATGATAACAGATCAGTACGGAGACATGATCGAAGCCTTAGAAAGAGCGGCGGTAATTGTGGAGTCAATATTGAAGAGGAAAAAATGTTGACAGGTGCGGCTAAGGATAGGCTGGCTGAGGTCGTGGATGTACTAAGGGGAGAGAGTAAAAAAAATATCTCGAATGTAACTATAAAAGAGACAGAGGAAGTCGGGACACAGGCGGAGAGCAGAGTAGAGAGTGAAAAAGAAGGAAAAGAATACAGGGAAATAGGTACGCAGACTATCGGAAGCGAGGAGCTGGAGGACCTTTTCAGGGAAGAGGAAATCACGAAAGCGATGAAAAGGGAAAATTTCACAGAGGATACTCTGAGGAAATTAATCGGTTCAAAATGGCCCGAAAGTTGTTATCAAACAATAGTGAGTACGGAAACCATCACATCTCCTGGAATAATAGGGGACATCGCACTATTAAAAAACTTCAAGAATAAAAAGGATACAAGGCTGGTGAACAGACTCACAGCCGGTTCAAAGAGGATCTCCGAGTTAATTAAGAACGAGAAACCGGAAGCGGGAGAAATAATATATAGGAAGGTAAGCGGAGTGGTAGGAGACGGAGAGACAGAGACGGAGGAGGACCAGCTCACCTTCTTCGTAGGGATAGAGGAGGAAGAGCCCCAACAAGACTCTGGCATGCATATCTACACAACCCTGAAAAAACTGAAAGAAATTTGTGTCAGGAGAGAAAGAGGAAGGCTGCATGTAGCAGCACCCTCTACTTCAAGCGACAAGATGAGGAAGTTGGTAGAATGTGCCTTTTATGGGTACTCTGCAGGGGTGACCTTCCACTGTGCTCCAGAGGGGAGAAATAAGGAAGGAAGGACAAGAAGGGAAGAGGTTATTATTATAAATGGGAAAAACCAGGAAATGACCTAAGCGGATTTAGTGAAGCAGGTCAAGCACAATATGGACGAGGAAAGTAGAAAGCATATAAGATTGGTGAGGCAGACTGTAAATGGCAACCTCCTGATACAAACTCACAAAGGAGGGGGGCAGGAAGTCTTGAAAAAATTGAAAGGAAATATGAAAGGGGCGGCTATACGTACTGTTGGGGAGAATAAGGCGGAAGCCAATATCTTTGATGTGGAGATAACCAGCACCGTCGAGGACATAATGACAGCAATAAAGAACACATTTGGTGAGGTAGTTAACAAGGAAACTATAGAAGTCAGGAATCTCAGACCGCAGAACCAAGGCAACCAGCAGGCCACCATATATGCAACACCCAGCATTATAACAAAATTATGCGAGAAGAGGTGGATAAGGGTCGGACTTACGGAAGCAAAAATTAAAATTAAACCTGAAAACCCAATGTGTACGAGATGTTGGGGAATGAAACACGAGAAGGGTATATGCAATAGGTGTAGGAAATGTGGGGAGCAAGGGCATTTCATGAGGGAGTGTCCAAAGAGCTCGTTCTTTTGCCAGGGCCCCAAATTCAGCATTGATATTCCTTTAAAAGAGGTTTCCATATCGAGGCTATTGTCAGATGTAGAAATGATAGACTTTCAGATGAGGGAAAGAACATCGAACGTTCCCAAGCTACTAATATTATCACCAATTACATCAAGCCTGGAAAAAGTACTAATAATGTTTTCCGGAGAGAATTTTACCACTGTAAGAGGTACCTGAAAGACCATCAAGAATTGATTGTGTTACGGGCTGATAATGGCAATGTTACGATATTGATGGATAAGGCTCAGTATATAGAGCTCTCCAACACAATTTTGCTCAATGAACAATACTACCAACTTCCTCCCAGAGATCCAACCATTACTATACAAGGTAAATGTAACACATCGATAAAGCGATGGGTCAGTGAGGGCTACATAATACAAATACAAGGTAAACTACTTTACAATTACAACTCAGTTCCTGCTAGATTCTGCGGTTTACCAAAGATCTACAAACCCACCCTTGCGTTGAGACCGATAATATCATCAATCAACACCCCCACATCCAAACTGTCAATTGAGCAAACTCTTGAATGAGACACCCTAAATTTTTCCAAGCAGCAGTTTCTTAGCCGCACATTTGTCGAAAAGTATCCCGTTATTGTTTTTTCAACACCAATTAGAGTGGGTGAGTTAGAAGAAGGAAAATGCGGTCCTAAAGAAACCGCACAGTATGATGCAATCATGAAAAAATATTGTGAAAATGACTCCTCTGATCCTGTTACAACCAACATGGTGCCAACATTGCCATTTCAATTGAGTGTTCAATTACCAAATGGAACATTATAACATGTTCAAAAACCGTCTCATTATAATACCTGATTGTTCATCTTCCTCATAGGTCACAATGGTTAATGTCAAAAATGTCAACCGTTTCAAAGATATTGAGTTTTTTGACTCAATTTTTTTAATAGGACACCTTATATAAAATAATTTTTTTCTACATTCATGCAAAACGGAAAACTTTATTGAACTATATTTAGTGGAAAAAGAAGTTCTTTATTGCACTAGTGCAATAATGTTTTTATTGCACTCATCTGTCATTCTACTTCAACGTGCTGTAACCAATTGTTCATTTACTTTCAACATTGAGGGTAAAAATGAAGTTTGAGTTAAATTGTTCGTAACGTATTAGTTCCTGTTTCAATGCAAATCGATATTAATAATAAAGTATTCAAGTTGCGCTTTTCATTTTCCTACATCTAGTGCCGCACCTCAATAAATCATTTTTTGCTTTTTGCATAAACGTAGAAAAAATGCTGTATGCAACTCGTGCAAAAATTGTTTATTGCACTCGACGTGTTGTCCACCTCAACGACAATTTCACATCGAGTGCAATAAACATCCACTTTTTGCACTTGTTGCATAAATAACTATTATTTATTTCGAGATTTAATTTATTTTATGTACATCGTATCATTGTAATCCAGCCATATATAGAGTGTTCCCATGATCATGAACTTGATTACATTGATGATGTAATGAAATAATAAAATGTCTTTCTTTCATGTGTACCCCCATTCATTGATATTATGAATATCTATTAATCAATGTCATCATTCTGAAATTGACGCTGAGTGCTGTTTCTATCACATTTGTTGTAGATTCAGCAGGGAAAATGAATAATTTTTAATTTTTGTAGCATGGCGCAAGAATCCTTCAGGTTTCCCCCGCAATATGTAAGTATGGTACATAAAGAAGTGTGAATAAAATTACAATGTGAGCGACATGTGGAATTCACCCCATTTTGGATATATCATTTCAGAACGAAGTATGTTCTTCCAATGGAAAACGTAAACGCACAAAACGTTGGTTTTGCAACAGAGTACCCAGTCCACAGCAGGATGATCCGTATGATATCCAGAATGAACCAATATTATCATATGAAGCTTCATAAGAAGGTTCATGTGAATTCTAACTCAAATACAGTGAGTTTCTTATATTCTGTCATGAGAGAAATGTATTAAATAAGTGATGCACTCGGTTTGTTATTATCGATATTATACAAGAAGCAGTCAACTACATCAAAATACTGGAGGAATATTATATATTATTCATGATTTATCAGATTATATTTTATTATATTATTAAATTTTATTAAATTAAATTCCAGATTTCAAAGGACCCATCTTCATTCGATGATGAAGAAAATGATGCTACTTACCATCCTTCTGCAAGTGACATTTCCTCGGTAAGCGCAGTATTCAGTTTCTCTATTTTAATAAATTAATGAACCATTTCAACGAAAACTCTGTCAGGAAATCTTCAGTAGTTCGCCACATCTTATGTGCACACAACCATCTTCAGATAATTCCAATGAAATAGGATTTGAAAGTACATAGTTTTGAAGGCTACGAAACAGAATTTTCAGCTGTTACTGTCGGCACGTTTGAATGTTTTATGATTTTATTACCCTTGTTGTTGCTGTTATTGGTAGAACAGAAAGGGCCAATTTTTCTGGATTTTTTTCTTTCTGAAGTTTTTTCCGAGATTTGAATAGGAAAAAGAACAGGCATAATATTTTTCGTGTTTCAAAACTGAAATTGCAGAAGTAATCACGGCTGTCGGCTGTAACTGTTACTCTCAGCACTCGGCTCGACCGGCTCGTTCGAATGTTTGATGATTTTATAACCTTTTTTTGTTTTGGCAAATTTTTCTGAGATTTTTTCATCTGATTTTTCCGAAATTTGCATCGGATTTGGTTTAGTCCAGGACGCTGTGATTACAAGGTTATCAAAGGGTTCAAAGACCAGTCTTCTTTTTTTGTCATATTAAACAATCGATTTACTATTCAATTTTTATATTAATTTCCACCTGAATGGTTAAAACCCTAATAGGTAAATAAATATGTTATAATACGCAGGCGTACAACTTTGCTTCCGCCGTTGTTTTCCGAAATTCGAGGCTTTATTGTAAAAAACTTGTTATATATTTATCAAGTGATAGTCCAAGGAAGCAACGTTTGGAGAATATGGCGGGTGGTGTAGGACTTCCCATTTCAACGTTTCCTAGTTTATCTTGACCACTTTCGCAACATGGGTCCAGCATTGTCATGCAAAAATCTCAATTTAGGATTGTCAGAATATAGGACGACATCCGTTCTGGGAGTTGGCTTAAGTCCAGCTAAGATATTAATGAACAGAAAACTTGAATCCGGTTTACCTGTCACTACTCACAGTTTGAAACAAAAACAGCAAATCATGAAAGAATTAAATTACTTATTGAAGAAAAACGAATGAAAGATAAAATTAACTATGATAAGTCTAGTAAAGTCAGAAATGACTTTGTTGAAAACGAAAATGTTTTAATCCATGAGGATAACAAATGGATTGGTGGTAAGATTAATTCAAAATTAGAACAGCCCAGATCATATAATGTGATTGGTACGATGGTAGGCAGTTTCAAAGAAACAGTTCATTTATTAGAAGTAGTAAAAATGAATTTATTATACCTAAACATACTGAATATGCCTTGGTCTTTCAATGCTCGCACGCTCAAACGCATGAATTGCGTTCGATAACGATCGCCTGTGATTTTTTCAGTCGGTTTTAACAACTCATAATACACAACACCGAGCTGGTCCATTGAAATGGCTAGTTGCGACACTGCCAATGATCCTGCCAATTCTTTTTGCGTTTGACTCGAGTCTTGATCAAGTAATGCCTCCAATTCGGCATCTTTGAAAACCTTCTCTCTTCCACCGCTATGCTAGTCTTCGACGTCAATTTGTGGATTGAACATATCAATTGATTTTTCATATAGCTCAGAAGCTTGAAATATAAGAGGTTTCATAGTAATAAATTTTTTTGTGTGAAAATGAAGGAAAAAACTTAAAAATTGGAAAATTCAGTTTTAATGTCAAATAAAAGAAATTTCATCAAGGAAAATTCAAGAGATAATAGAGACAGATGTAATTTTAGTTCTTCTATACATATAAGCAAATCGCCACTCTCAGTGCTGTGCAGTTTTTTTTATAAAGTAAATAAACCGCCGGCATGTGCCGTCACACGTCAACTGTCAATCAGCCTGCTGGACAAACAAACCGTATTTCAATAAACAACAATTGTAGAAGAGATATTTAGAGAAGATGTGATCCTTATTTATTGAAATTTGGGGATTGTAGTGAAGCTGTGAGGGACTTTCCTGAAGTTTCAATCTACGACATTATTAACTATTTTGTATATGAGAAGAGTGCATACACAGGAGAAAACTTCAAAGCTTATAAAAGTTTGAATTCATACAATATGTTCATAAGTAAATAAATTAGAAGGATTGGAGTGAAGCTTGTGAGGAATACTGAAAATGGTATTGATTATTGCCCAAGTAAGTAACCATCTTAATTACATTACTTAAAGAATGTATTGTTATGTTGATTACTGTGCACAGTTAATATTTTAAACTTAACTCTACAGTATTATAGAGTTTATAATTATAATTATATTTTAATATTCTGAATAAACTCTCTTATTATTATTATTATCTTGTTATACTTGAAATTGAGCAGTTGGTTTTCCACCAAATCATCTTATCTTCACCCCCAATATGAAAATATAATGAACTTGAAAGTAATGAACATTCAGCAGCCTACTACCACAGTCAAAACCTCAGTAGTATAGTCTCAAACAATTAACTAGGCAAGTTACTCTGTTAGAAAAAGTCTTATCAACTTGAGAATTATATGTTGCTCCCACTGAAAGTCAGATTAACATAGAAAACAACTTTTTTGCTGACACATTTTTTTATTTTTTAGGTGATGCACTCACAAAGACTGAGTTTACCACCACTTAACCCATGGGTGATAGCAAAAAAGGATGGCGAAATAATTACAGCTCATTGTGATTGTGTTGATGGACTGGGCGAGTGTTGTAGTCATGTTGGAATTGTTTTATATGGAATTGGGATGCTGTACGTAATCACAGTCATCAGAGTGTCACAGATGAGAAAGGCTACTGGAAAGTACTATCATATGTGCTAGAAGCCTCTTCGAGAATAAGGGATATGGATTATTCTTCGAATCTAGAAGAAGATACACCTAGTAATTTTGTTGGTGTAATCCCAGAGCCAACAAATGAAGGAAAATGGTGTTCTTTGCTGCACTGAGTCTGGAAGTAGTGTAGTTCTCAATGTGGTTGAACCATTTGCTACCAGTATTCAGCAAGAAAATGTCCTAAAGTTTGATAAACAGAGTCTACAAAGTTTGTATAATCCTGAATATGAATGCCTCTCTCTTGAACAACTTGTAGCATTGAGCAAAGATCAAGAAATATCAATCGGAAGTGTAGAAATTGTCAATATGACAAAAGCTCGAGTAAATCACCAGAGTGGTTCACATTTCGTGAAGGTAGGATCACTGAATCAGTTTTCAAAAATGCCTGCATCACTAAGTTAGAAAATCCTAGTTTGAGCACAATCAAAAGAATATGCTATCCTAAGCAAGATATATTCAAATCAAAACAAACCATTTATGGCTGTAATCATGAAAAGCAAGCACTGAATGATTACACTACTTATTTGGCTTTGCGACAATAACTTGAAAGTCAATATAAAAAAATCGAAGTATATGTTAATAGGTAGTGAATATAAGACACGTAGTACCGACATAAGTAATTTCAGAATTAATATTGATGAAGATAAAATAGAGAGGGTTACTAAAATGAAATACTTAGGATTGATTTTAGACGAGAATTTAAAGTTTCAGTGTCACGTGGATTATATCGCAAATAAAATGTCCAAAAAGGTTGGTTTCATATCTAGAATAAGGGGTAAAATTGATATGAATACGTCACTGATGTTGTTTAGATCATTGGTACTTCCTCATGAGAATTATTGCTCGTCAGTTATGTTTAATTTAAATAAAGGTAGCATAGATAGGTTACAAAAAGTGCAAAATAGAGGTATGAGAATTATTTTTAAATGTGATAAAAGAACTCCCATTAGAAATATGTTAAATTGTTTGAAATTGATGAATGTCAATCAAAGGATTATTTATAGAACATTAGATTAAATATTCAAAGCAAGGAATAAAATGTTACCTGAATATTTGAGTGAAAACCTGAAATTTGCTAAGGAGATACATAATTATGAAACACGACGTCGAGATGATTTTTACATAGAAAAAGATAGTACTACATTAATGAATAAATCCACATTTAGCAGGGGATTAGTTATCTTCAATAAACTACCTGAAAAGATCAAATATTGTAATAATTATAGAGAATTCAAAAAATGTTTAATGAGTTATATTTATGAAGAATTTAATTAAGTTAGTGGATTACATTTGTATTGTTTTCAATAGCCGGGTGCTAAATAAAGTGTATTATTATTATTATTATAAAATGCATCATGCAGTTATCGAAGTATGGGATATTGGCTTCGTTATCAATCCCTCATGGCCATATTTTGGAGCACGTCCAGATTCATTGGTAGAGTGTCAATGTTGCGGAAAAGGTTGCATAGAAGTTGATTGCCCCTAATGCATAAAGGATACCAAAGTTGAAGAGATTCTTAATTTAAAAAGTTCATTTTTGAATGAAGGCTCAGGTTATGGTACAAGAGAAATCCATCTTGATAGAAAACATGCTTATTTCTAGCAAGTACAAATGCAAATAGCAGTTACTGGTGCAAACTATCGTGATTTTGTGGCTGGGAATCAAAAAGATTTTCATTGCGAAAGGATATTATTTGATGAAAACTTCTGGAAAATACATAGCGAAAAAGCACTGCTGTTTCATGAAAGAGTCATCGTGCCAGAACTTTTGTCAAAATATTTCCCAAAAAAAAAAAATTGATAACTGGAACCGAACATCAACGTTCGACTAGCAAAGCACCAGATCCAGGAACTAGCAGTTAAGATGTTTCTCTGCCGATAACAAGAAATTGGTGCAAATACAAGAAGAGTGCTGATTGATCCAAAATGATCAAGTGTTACAATCCATACTGCAAAATTGTATAGTTCCACCCCAAATGCATTGATATTAACCCTCTAATATCCAAGTCCGCCTTGATGCTGGTTGCATATAAGTGATCAAATTTCTCACTGTCATCTGTTTTGTTTAACTGCCCATGTCCGCCTTCAATATAGGTTCATTTTGTGAGACTTTAGTGAAATAAACCAGGTTTGACGGATTTTTCATGAATAAGGCTCAGTCATTTGTTCGTTCCATGAGGTTATACGCCGAGTTCCTTTCTTTTGAGAATTTTAAATAGTTCTTGTGATAAAAAATTTCAGGTGAGTAAAATTACATATTATTTTCGATATATTCATTGAAATTGAGACAAAAATATATTAGAATATTATGAATATGCCCATATTTCCCTGTCCGCCTGTGGCAAAGAAAAAAGAAATAGGATGAATCAAGTATCTCGAGAATTCTGCGCAATATAATATTTACTTCCATATAATAATATGGATCGTCGACCTGTGGACTTATCACCTGTAGGTAGCAAAGAAAGAATAAATAGGATGAATCAAGTATCTCGAGAATTTTGCGCAATATAATAAAAAACTTATGCTTATTATTTGTAATCTTCTTCAAAAAGAAAAAATTTTCAAAAAAAATTTGTTAAACTTATTATTATTATTTGTAATCTTCTTCAAAAAGAAGAAATTTTCAAAAAAAAAATTGTAACATGAAGAATTCTCATGTTTTTTATTATTTTTTTGTACATACATATTATAGGATTTTTATTTTAGATTGTAAGAATTTTTTTTATGTTCCATTGAGACTGTTTTCTGTTTTTAGAATTATTTTTTTTTATTAAATTTATTTATTTCATAATCCATTAAGGTTTCTACGTGTGGAATATAATATGAAAAGAAAACACACTGGTTTTAAGTTCTTTTAATCAGCTATCGATTTCGGCCAAACATCAGGTGAGTTAATAATTTTGTTGTCTTTTAAGAAGCTACATACAACTTATTTATTTTAGGTCATCCCCGGCTACTGAAGATATGCAATAAGTTCAGCTTCAACGACTTGTCTACAAGTTCAATATTCCCAACCAAATAATTTGAGATATCCAAGCAAGAGGTAGAACAATAAAAATGTCCTCTACCGTTGAATTCACCACCTAATAATATTCGGCGATATGTATAATTTTTTTTTCAATATATGTATATGTGCTTATTTCAAAATTGGTGCTTTATTGCCAGTGTTCGAAACATTTCTCACATATAGTAGGGTCAGTGCACCATTAGATGAACATCACCCAGTAAATGAACAATTCGTCGTATTTTCCGTTGAAATAAGACGATCCGCTTTCAAAATCTCTCCTGTCTCTGTCGTATAGCCAATTAGCTTATTCCGTAAGGTGTTCATTCACTAGACGCGCTGTAAAAATCCGTTAGTCTAGCCCTGCCACTCATTTATAGTAGTCGATGTTTCAGTGCAACCCTAATTGGTTAAGGTAAGCAAAAAATTGATTTCTATAAAACTATGAAAAATGCATTTATGAAGGGAGTTTAGCTATAATTATATTTAATAAAGGACTAATATTTTTACATTAAACTCAATCTAATGTACTTAATGTTTAAAATATTTACATGTTCAATTACTGGTTCACAAATATTCCGAAATTCTAGTCAATGAACAAGGCGTTCATTTACTGGATTTTTGCGTACTTGTGGAAAACAAGCAAAATTAGGTCTTAAGATGTATATCTTTATGATGCATATTTACAAATTAAAATAATTACGTCGTGTGAGGTGATATACCAGTAAATGAACGGTGTCCATATACTGGTCTTCATTTGTTCATTCACTGGAGCATTCACCTAAACAACCTTTTTTTGAATAAATTGGCATCAATTGAACTATTCTGGTATTTTTCAATTGTAAATAGGTATAAATATATTTTCTGTTTTCTAGATGGAGAAAAAGTATTTGCGCTTCAAGTACACCGAAGAAGATTTAATTAAAGCTATAGATGAAATTAACAATGGAAGTGTAAGTTTGAATAAAGCATCTTTGAAATATGGTATTCCTAAATCTACTCTACACAATAAAATTACAAATAAAGTGCCGTTTGAAAGGAAGATGGGTCCATCCACAGTTTTGAGTCCCGCTGAAGAGGAGAGGCTGGAAAGTTGGATTTTGGCAAAGGCAAAATTAGGCTTCCCAATGCATCCCAGTAATGTCATGGATGCTGTCCAAAATATTCTCAGAGATGGTTCAAGACCAAACAAGTTCACCGATGACAGGCCTGGTAAAAAATGGTTAAAACTGTTCTTGCAGAGGCACCCAAACATTGCCAAACGAAATACCGAAATTATATCAAAATCGCGGGCTTCAGTTACGGAAGAAGCCATTCGCGAATGGTTTGCAGAACTAACGGAATTTTTGACGAATGATAATTTATTGGACATGATAGGCGATCCAACTCGCGTTTTTAATACCGATGAAACCGGTATGAAAACATGCATGAAATCAGGGTTAGTCCTAGGTCCGACTAGAAAATTCAACAACCTTTACGAAATTGCTTCTGGAGCCGAAAAAGATTCTATAACAGTATTATGTAACTATTCAGCAGCTGGTGACGCAGTCCCGCCAATGGTCGTTTTCCCGTATAAGAGGATACCCAAAGAGCTAGCCCTTTCTGTTCCTCCAGGTTGGGGTATTGGACGATCTGATACTGGATGGATGACCTCCGCAACATTTTTCGAATACGTTGCTAACGTATTTTTTCCATGGTTGGTAGAAAAAGGAATTCAGCTACCAGTGATTTTATTTCTAGATGGGCATAAGTCCCATTATAACATAGAGCTATACGAATTTTGTGTGGAGCACAAAATAGTTCTGTATTGTTTATATCCCAATGCAACACACATCCTGCAGCCTTTAAAAAAACTTAAAACTGAAGTTGTTAAGATAGACAAAGGAGACTACGTGATAGTCAAATACCAAAACAAAAGATACCCTGGGTTAGTAACAAACATAGAGAAGGAAGAATATGAAATAAGTACAATGGAGCAAGAGCACGGGAAGAAACATAAATGGAGATGGCCAAATGTTCCAGACAAGATTTGGTATAGATATCAGAACATAGTGAAGAAAATTCCAGAACCTAGCGCTGGTGGTTCTGATGGCTATTTTCATGTTAACATTTTATAATTTCATTTATACATTTATAGTACATTTTGTTATTTTTTCATCGTTGCGATGGATATTTTTATGTTGATCATTTGTTTTTTGTTTTTTTGATAAAAAGTGTTATTTTATTTTTTTTATGTACCGTGTGACTGTTAACTACTAGTTATTACATGTTATATACTTTTTTTGAAAATAAAAACACATACGTTCATTCACTGGTATCCTATTGTTCAGTAATTGGAGATACTTGTTCATTTACTGGAGTTTCATGAAATTTTAAGAAGATGCTTGGAAAATTACATATTACGATTCACTGAATTAACTTTAATTCACTTCTTAATATTCAAAATAGTTTAATCTACCTATGTATATATTTTTAGCCAGATACGTCAAAATCATCAAACTTATTTCATAACCCAAAGTCTAGGATTCCCTTATTTGTTCATTGACTGGTGCACTGACCCTATGTTGATTTTAGTTGCTTACATAGCAAAGGTGAGTTAATAGTTAATGGTTACAAATCAAATGTGGTTGACCGGTTGTTAATGAAGAAATTTATAAAATTACACAATAATGATATACCCTCTAGGGATAATAAACAACCAGTGAAGAGATTGTCGCTACCATTTTACGGTAAGATGTGTTATCCCATTGCGAATATATTTAGAGGACACAACATAGACATAGTGTTCAAGGCCAAGAACTGCCTTTACAACTATTTACTAAATTGTAAGGATATGACCCCAATATTAGAAAAGAACGGTGTGTACAAACTAAACTGTAAGACATGTGATAGGTTTTACATAGGAAAAACTTTTAGAGCCCTAGGCACAAGGGTATCTGAACACATAAGGAACTACAACGGCAAAAGTTCCTTTGGAAAACATCTCAAAGTTAACAACCATGAATTTGATAAGGATGAAAATGTGGAACTTCTACACAACTTGGATAGAGGTAACCTGCTTGACTTGATGGAAATATATGAGATTGCATAAAATTTAAAATTATGTCCTAATAAATGCCTTAACCCTTTAACAGTTGGTGGCCACTATGGAAGCCACTTGCAGTAAGGGTACTAGACGCTGTTAAATCAATTAGAATGCACACGATTTCGACCCATAATCGCATTTTTCACTATGCAGAACGCTCGGTGGCGTCTAAACGTGCCACTTGTCTAATCCCCACCCAAATAAAACATATGTGGCTTCATTACATGCCACTAACCATTGCGGACTATTGTTTCATTTCAAGAGCAGGTGGAGGAGTGTTTACATTTTGTTGTGCTGTGTTTACGTGTTTTGTATTAGGAAAATCATGAGTATTTTTTTCATTACTTCAATAATGTAGTTCATGGTTCCTACTGCAATTTTAGGATCAAATATATGCGCCCGGAAAATTTAATGATTTCCAAGAAGTATTTGTCGAATATTTTATGTGAATATTTTCTCCGGAACCTCAGAATTGATTGTATTCAATTTTTTGCAGAATATGAATTCAAATCATAAAAAAATCAGCATTGATGAATTACAACGTTTATAGTGCTGATGAACTATTTGAGTTCATTGAAGGAGTAACAGACGATATGGCTCAGAATTCAGACGTTGGCGGTGATAGCGATGCTGAAGACGATTCATTTTTATCATATATATTGTTGTTTATATGTTGTGTATATATATTTGTTATATTGTTTCTGACTTGTCATGTATATTATGACTAATAAAAATAAAAATCAGTACCTGGTAGCTCTCGTACATCATTTTCTTCGACTATAACACCTGATGCCCTTAGTTATTCTTCACCTGGGTCATCCTGTTCTAAGCGAAATGAAAGAAATAAAAGTTTTGAAAAACCACCATTATATTTCGACGACTCGGATGACTCGATTGCAGATAAGGATTATGTTCCTGAGAAGAAAGCCCTCAGAAGCCGACTTTCATCATCTAGCTCAGAAGAAAACAGTCAAGAAGATTTCTGTTTACCAGCAGAAAAAGAGGTGGAGATGCCGACTATATTATCTGAACGATTTCGAATAGGAAATGCATCTGAATCTGATGAAGATGATATTCCATCTGAATCTATTGATATCGTTAGGAAATGGACAAAGTATCCAAGACTGCAGGAAAATTTGAATAATTTCAATTTCTCACAAAATTTTGGATCAAAACTGCCTAATATTGCGGATATGACATTCCTGCAAATTTGGAAAAGAATGTTTTCGGATGATATACTGGACAGAATTGTTGAAGAAACAAATCGCTACGCAAGCCAAAATGGGCGTAGTTTTTGCATTTATGAAGACGAACTCCAAGCTTTTTTTGGAACCCTTATTATCATGGGATTGCATAAACTTCCTGGAATGAGGATGTATTGGTCATATGACCAAAATTATCGAGTAGAAAGGGTAGCAAACATTATGAGCTTGAAACGTTTTCTAGCAATTTTACGTCACATTCACTTGAATGATAACGAAAAGTGTCCAAAAAAAGGTACTTCCAACTTTGATAAACTCTACAAATTACGGCCCCTTATCGAACATCTGAATGAGAAATTTAGGGATTTGTTCTCACCATCTAGAGAACTTTCAATAGACGAGAGTATGGTAGGCTTCAAGGGGCGTTCAGGTTTGAAACAATATATGCCCATGAAGCCAGTAAAACGGGGATTCAAAATTTGGGTAATGACATGTGCACGCACTGGATATATGCTCTCATTCAAAGTTTATGAAGGAAAGGATTCCAGTAATATTGAGGGTACACTAGGTGAAAGAACCGTCCTACATCTGAGCGAGCCGTACCATCACAAAGGATATATTTTATACTGTGATAACTACTTTTCAACAATTGAATTGCTGTCCAAATTGTTAGAGAAAAAAACTTTCGCTTGCGGTACCTTTCGAACAAATAGGAAATTTTATCCTAAGGACAATTTACTACATGATAAGCAATTGAAATTGGGCGAATCCGACTTTGTAGTAGATGAAAATACCGGAATTTCAGTTTGCAAATGGCATGATAGAGGGAAGAAATGTGTGGTTGTTATAAGTTCCCTTCACGATCCTTCAATAAAAGTTGATGTTGATCGCACTAACAAAGAAGGAAAAAAGAAAAAGTTTCCTGTCCACAATCAGTGGCAGAATATAATAAATATATGGGTGGGGTTGATCTTTTTGATCAATACCTTTCTTCCTATTCTATCTCATGGAAAAGTCGTAGGTGGTGGTTGAAAATTTTCATGTACCTCTTAGACTCTTCAATTGTAAATGCATACATACTATACAAAACATCAATGGCTGCTGAAAGAAAAAAAGCAATGTCGCATTTACAATTTAGATCAATATTGGCCAATGAAATGATTGGCGATTTTTGCAGCAGGAAACGCGTAGGTGCGCCAACTACTACCAAAAAAAAATAAACTTTCTAAAATTGGGGGGCGCTCCATTTCTACGAATAACCATAAGAGGAAAACAAATGTTGGGGTACATTTGCCCGTAAAAGGCAAACGTGAAAAGATCAAAAATAAAATGTAGTCAGTGTAATGTTGGTCTTTGTTTAGAATGTTTTGCAATATTTCATACGGCTTGATAGATTCATGTTGGTTATCATATATTTTGTTAAGTACATATATAAGGTTTCATAGTTTATATACTTTGATATTCGGAAATTCTTTTATTTTGTTTCAATAAATATGCTAAAATAGAACTTGTTTTCTTTCCATAGAAAAGTGGCTACAATGCTTGCCACCAAATATTGTGCTTAATTGGTTTCTGAGAAAAGTTAGTGGCACACATAGAAGCCACCGCAAAAAAGAGTCTTCTATGTAAAACTTGATAGAAATCTATTACTTTTTGTCAAATATTATTCCATTCCGACCAGTTTTTGCTTCGAAAGCCAAGAAAAATTGAGAAGAAAAATTTGCCCGTTAACCCTTACTGGAACAGTGGTACAAAAATTGTACCACCTTTTCCCGAACAAGCGCAGCACAGTGGTCCATATAACATACCACTCATTTTATAGCAAATTTGATACGGCACGGAAGCTTTAAAAGTGTACCACCTAATGCATCGCGTGCATATATGCATAATACGCATATCTTGTGCGCAAACGTAAACATCCCTTTTATCAAACATTAGTTTCTGCGACGCATTTGCAGGATAGTACACGTTTATATGCAAACCAATTTTTTTGTGAACAGGTACCGTCTTTTTTTCATTTGAATTTATTTGTTGAGTGTGTTTATCCTATAAGCTTCAAGAATAGTTTTCATCAAGTAAGTATATTTAAATTTTCTCAATATTTTGTCTAGAATGTAGTGGTACTTTATATGTACCACTGCGCCGTACGTATATAAGGGTTGGTCATGAACTATTATTCCAGATACAATGGAATATTTGCCATTCACATTGAAAGGACTAACCCATGCTGAGCTTATGGAGGAAATAGAAAATATTCCATCTGATGCAGAATCTATTGTTGACGAGGACGAAGCTGGCGAGTCAGAACATCCCTTGCGGAATGAAATTTGTATCGAAAATTTGGTTCAAGACGTCGAAGATGACATCAGTGATGACTTGTGGGACTCTGATGATGATATCCCTCTGATCAATTTAGTTCAGAAACAAGAACATAGAATAGGTAACGATTCAAATATCCTTTTTCCAAAGTGGGGAATTACACAGGCCGGGAATCCAGCCCCACCTTTTGAACATAACTGCGGAATTACTGACATAATCCGCAATGTTCATAGTAAAACTCCATATCGTCGGCTAAGAGTGTAAATCTGCTAAGTCCATTTTGAACAATTTCACAGGAGACCAAAAAAACCGTACAGTACAGTGTTATAATAATAATAATAAGAGAGTTTATTCATGAAAATACATTCAATAAACTCTATTGAATGTATTTTCATGAATAAACTCTCTTACCATTAAGTACAAAAATAGATTTTATTACATTATATCTAAAAATGGATTATGGCCGTTTAGTGAGTAATTCATTAATAGTGTTTTGTTGTCGTAAGATGCTACATACACTTTATTTGTTTTAGTTATCTTATCCAAGCTTCTTCATTATTCGTCATTCTTTGGCGCTCTGTGGACTCTGATCTGTTAATTGTTGTTGACGTTATTCTGCAAAATGGCAGAAGCAAACGTTCCGTATACCTCGCGGGAATACGCTGACATGCATTTAATTTACGGAGAAGTGCGACTTAATGCTCGAGCTGCGACAAGGATGTATTCAGAACGGTACCCCAATCGCCGACATCCAAACTATGAAGTGTTTATCCGAACACACAACGCTATTGCCGAAGGCAGAGTTCCTGGGCGTCGTATCAGTAATGGCCGGCCCGCAACGGTGGATGATGACATCGTTTTGGATGTAGTCGAAGAAGATCCATCAATTTCTACTCGAATGATAGAACGCCTTACAGGCATACCCAAATCAACTGCTAGTCGAATCTTGCAGCGGCACAATCATCACCCCTACCACGTCCAACGAGTTCAAAGTTTGCTACCCAGGGATTACCCAACGCGAATTCAATTTTGCCGGCAAATGTTGCGAAAGCATCATGCAGATCCATATTTTTTTGATAAGATCATTTGGAGCGAGGAATCGTCCTATACCAAGGATGGGTACATGAATATCCACAATTTACATAGCTGGAATATTATAAATCCACACGAGATGAGAGAAGATAGATCACAATATCGATTCAAGGTCAATTTTTTGACTGGAATAATCAAAAATCAAAATCAAAATAATCCAAATTATTGGAATTAATTATCTGTATAGATTATTATCATGCGTAAAAGCAACAAACCTACACCTAAAAAGGATTTACACTCTAACTCAATGGAGAAAGAGAGAAAACCTCAGGACCAACGCTCACGACGCGGGAAGCGCGGAACCGATCTACGGACGGGATCTAAGCCAACGCTGAATGAGCATAGGGACAAGGAAACGCCAGACATTCAACAAGCTGGAGACGTAGTCAACGGCGCAATGTCTGAGCGCGAACAAAGGTACGTGGGAGTCTTTACGAAGGCAAAGGAAACGCTGAATAGGGGGCCAGAAGGAGTGGCAATTGCTACGTCACAGAAGGTTAAGTTCTGTACATGCGATTACATTCCGGCTAAAACAATCGTGCACCTATACCCAGACAAAAGTACCATCAAACGGTGCTTTCAAGAAAACCAGCAGTTGACGCCCAACAATTTCGACGCTACAGACTCGATCCGAGAAGACCGCCAAATCGGTTCATTCAAAGACGAGATCTACGCGTTGACAGAAGCTAAGACTGTACGCCTAAGGAAGATCTTAAACGAACATCTCACGAGACATACAGTCATACAGAAAATAACGAAAGGAATTTCAAAAATCAAAATAACACTGATTGGATAAAAGTTAAACCTAAAAGACGTCGTAATTTTGTGGTTGGTCAATGTAATGAGGCAGGAACCATTCAGACTGTACCGAAATTGGTCTCTCTACATGTCACCAGATTACATCCAAGTACCAAAACCAGTGATTTAGTGGGCATCTTAAAGAATAAATTTCCCGATGTTAGTTGTGAAGTACATGCTTCTAAATACCCTGATAAATATACCTCTATGAAGGTAACAATCCGGCAAGAACATCTCAAAGAAGCCTGGAAACGAGAGATCTGGCCTTCTGGAGCAATTGTGTCGAGGTTTTTTGGCAAAAAGAGGGTGCTAACTCAACAAGTAGACCCTCGAAACCATTAATTGAATTACTTAACACAATAAGCATTATTCATCAAAATGTACAGTCCTTAGGAAATAGTATCGACAAACTTGAACAGTTACTTGCAGACAACCCAGATTGTTCCATTCTCTGTATAACAGAACACTGGAAATCAAGGGAACAAATTTGCCAATTGGGATTGAAAAACTTCAAGTTAGCGGCCAGTATGTGTCGGGAAATAGGAAAACACGGTGGATCGGCAATTTTTATCAAGAATAACATTTTAGCAAAGCAATGTGAATCCATTAGTAACCTATCTACTATCGGAGAATTTGAATGCAGTGCGATACAGTGTGAAGTGAATAAAATGAAGATGATAATTGTGTCAGTGTACAGACCTCCAAATGGAACTGTCGAGGTATTCTTTGAAAAACTTGAATGTTTGTTATCCGAAAAAATTGAACCTAATATCATCATATTTATAGCAGGGGACTCTAACATCGAAATGAGGGACGAGAATAACACTAAAAACAGGTTATTTACTCTTTTGAACCATTTTTCTATTGAACCTCAAATTAATGACTATACCAGAGTAACTCATCTTTCAAAAAGTTCTCTAGATAATATATGTACTAACTTTGTGGGTAATCTGAAAGCTGAGGTTTCAGAGTACCACATTTCTGATCATAGGGCTCAAAAAGTATCTTTTGAAATAATTAATACTTCTAAGAATGTACTTTCTCGAAAAAGTTTTTTCACTGAAAAAAACAAAGAACTTTTCCGAAGTAAACTTTCACAGCAAACATGGACAAATGTTTATCTGACCGAAAAATCTAATGTCAATGAACAATGGCGTGTTTTCAGTAATCAATTCATAAGCCTTTTCAATGAATGTTTTCCTTTAACTCTAGTACATAAGAAAAAGAAAATTCACTTTGAACCGAATGCTAACATAAAGCGGGCAAAAAATTGCTTGGATATTTTGCTGGTTTTATCTGAATTCGATTCATCTTTCAAAAATCAGTATAGTCTTTGTAAAAAAGAGTATGACAAAATGTTAAAACTGGAAAAATATAGAGTTTTTGAAGAGAGAATAGCGAAATCGGATTGTAAGATGAAATCTATGTGGGCTATATGCAAAGAATTGACAGGAAAAAGTTGTAATGAACAAAATCCAACACGAAATAATTCAAAAAAATTAGCCAATGACTTCAATGATTACCTTGTTAATATAGTACAAAATATTTCTGCAAATCAAAGCAATATCCCTTTCGAATGTATGATTCAAGATAATAATTGCTCTATATTTCTTAAACCGGTCACCACACATGAACTTGTAGATTTGTCTCATCATCTGAAAAATAAATTTTGTTCTGGTTATGACGACGTACCTATTGCCATCGTGAAATCATCAATAATAGAACTGTCAGAAATTATCTGTTACATCATTAATAACTCTATGAAATATTCAATCTATCCTGATCAATTGAAATTTGCTATTATCAAACCATTATTTAAAAAGGGGGATCCTGATGAACTGGGTAATTACAGACCGATTAGTTTGTTGCCTGCTTTTTCAAAAATTTTCGAAATAGTGATGATTTCTAGACTGCTCAATTTTATGAATGAACACAATATTTTCTCCAAATTCCAACATGGCTATCTGAAAGGCAAATCAACAAATACCGCCATATATCAGTTCATAAATGCAATTTTGAATCACTTAGAGAACAAACATTTAGCTTTAGGTCTCTTTATTGATCTTAGCAAGGCTTTCGATTGCGTTAACCATGAGCTTTTACTGCTGAAATTAGATAAATATGGCATAAGAGGAAGAGCGAATGAATGGATACGTTCTTTTCTCACAAATAGAAAGCAACAGGTTTCAGTTGATAAGTCTATCAAATCTGATATCAAAATTGTCAATACCGGTATAACACAAGGGAGTATAGCTGGACCCATTTTATTCATTGTTTTTATAAATGACCTTCCTCCATCATTAGATTGTTGCCTTACGACGAATTATGTCGATGACACTAATATATTAGTGGGAGGGAAAAATGTACCAGAAGTTCTCGAAAAAGCAGAAACCATCTTTATCAACGCAAAACGTTCGTTCGATATGAATAAACTGAAAATAAATGAATCTAAAACCAATTTAATGCTATTCAGAACTAAACAATCAAATTTGTCCAAACCAGAAATGATTCAATTTGAAAATCATACAATGTATCCAGTAACAACTACAAAATTCTTAGGGGTGAATATTGATGAATTTTTAAATTGGGAAACGCATATAAGTCAATTATGCTTGAAATTGGGAAGTATCGGATACGGAATCAAAACTGTCGCTAATTACATGAACATGAATACACTTAAAATTCTGTATTTTGCTAACTTCGAGTCAAATCTGAAGTATGGTATAATTTTTTGGGGAAGCAACTCAAAAATTCAATCAGTTTTCATTGTGCAGAAAAGAACTCTAAGAACAATATATAACATGAAATTTAAAGAATCATGCAGAGGCAAATTTAAGACTTTGTCTATCATGACTGTATATGCTCTCTATATTTATGAATGTTTGTTGTTCACTTTCAAAAATAAAAATCAGTTTGATACAGGTCACAGTCATGATTATGCTACCAGAACACATGATTTAATTTATCCACAGCACAGGTTAACTTTATTAGAAAAAGGTCCTTTTTATATGTGCATAAAAATTTTTAATAAGTTGCCTAACAATATAAAATGTTGTAATAGTTTTAATAAATTCAAGAAAGATGTTAAAAATTTGTTAATTAATCTTGAACCATATAATATGAACGATTACTTCAATTCTGAGAATTTAGTTTAATTTTCTTTGTATGATTTTTTTGACACTATTTCTTTTTATGTATAAGTTTTTGTATATAATCTGGAAATAAACTATCTATCTATCAATGGTTCAATTTTGGGCCCTATCGAACTGCCGCCATCACTGAACGCAAATAATTATTTGGAATTTTTAACCGACCAGCTGCCCATTTTATTGGCAGATGTGCCACTGGCGCTACGACGTAGTTTGTGGTTTCAACAAGATGGATGCCCAGCACATTACGGACGCGAAGTTACCGCACATTTGAATCGAACTTATCCCCACCGGTGGATTGGAAGAGGAGGTGAAATTTTGTGGCCTCCTCGTTCACCTGACCTAAATCCTCAAGACTTTTTTTTCTGGGGCTGCCTAAAAGAAAAAGTATACGCAACACCCATACGTGATGAAGCAGAATTAAGAGAACGCATCCGAATTGCTGCAGCGGAAATATCCGACATCAATTTGAGGGCAGTGAAAAGGTCCTTTCTCAATCGATGCAGAGCCTGTATACGCGTAGGAGGTCGCCATTTTGAACATGTTCTCTAATGAGTGTAAATGCTTTTCATTTCATTAAAAATATTAGTATCTACCCTAAATAATAACCGTCAAATTATAGTCAGAAACGTACCCATGTGGATAAAAACAGCCATATCTTTTTTCTTTGAACAACAAATGATTTGTGTGATACCTTTCTGAAATCTCTATAAAATAGGCAATTTATTGGTGTAATGTGCAGCAGTAGCTCGGTACATTTTTTTTTCCACTACGATGGCCTAAACTTCATGAACAAAATAATCCACTACCAAAATTTTCAATAAAAATATTTTTCACAGCCCCCCTTTGAAATGTTCGGAGTAAGTCTTTGATGTTAACGTTAAAATCATTCTTCAGCAATATTTTACTGAAAAAATTAACCAAAAAGGTGTAAAATTGTACCAACCGTGAAGACAAAACTATTGAAAGGGGCAAAAATTCATTATTTTCAAAAAAAAATAAATATCTCGAAAACGGTAAGACTTTTATAAGAGGAATTTTGTCATAGCAGGTGGGTTATCCTTCGATCTACATTCTCCCTCGGTTTGACGTGGTCTTTACGGGACACCCTGTATAAGGTGCTGTGCTATTCCTAATTGCCTCTATAAAATGGATGAGTTAGTAGTTTGTTTTTTTTTTTCGAGAAGCTAACCTTATCTCTTTTGGGTATTTTATCCCGACTGTCCTAAGACGTTCGAAAAATTGACTTCAGGGACTTGGTTGAACTAAGCCGAGTAAATTGAGCAAAATACCTCCACTCGTAATATATCCAGCTTGATTGAGAACTAAAAACAAAAAATTACATCAGATGACATATTTTGTTTATTGAAGAGTATTGATTCTGATGAATTGAACACTGATATCGAAGAAAACTCTTCTCATTCTAGTGACTTAGATGAAAATGTTCTTCCCATAATCGAAGATCCCCATTTCGGCAACTCTATGAACGACACGAATAGTGACGATAATTCTGAAGGTTATTTACCGTTAATGTATTGGGTAAACCACAAGGAGTCAACCAGCAGCAATGCAACACAATCACAAGAAGAAGCTGATGGTGAAACAGGTATTCGAATCGATTTTTAAGATGGCGTTTATTGGTTATGATAGACCGTACTGTCAGCGCCACTTTACAAAAACTAAATCATTCTACTGCCCAAGTTGGGCTGCTAAGAACGCTGGTGGACTAGTCAGAAGTCCAGTCACTGTTAACGACATCCGAGCCGACATTCGATTGTATGGTGGATCCGGCATGCCACGATTTCATGATCCTTTATTGGATTAAGTAATCTCAGATTGCCTTGTGGCGTTTAGACTTCCAAAACTGGTTAATCCTATACATCTCAATGATATTCCATCTAAGACCCTCGATAACTGGGGATCATCACCTGGACTCCCGTGAAAAGAGTATGGATATAAGACCAAACGTGAAGTAGCTAACGACCCACATGCATTCCAGAGTATACGAAGAGTCTGGCACTTAGTAAAAGAAGGGAAATACGTCAGTCTACCGGACTGCGCGGCTTATGTTAGACCACATCTCGTCGAAAGGGGAGAGAAGAAAGTGCGTGCTGTATGGGGTTATCCTTGTACTGTATCGTTTCAAGAAGCTTGCTTCGCTCTACCACTCATTAATGCTTTTAAGCAGCATCCAACCCCGCTTGCTTATGGTTTTGAGACGGCAAGAGGCGGCTGTAGGAGAATTTTTCATAGATTCGCCAAGCATAAGAACTTGTTGTCGTCAGATTACAAGAGATTTGATAAGACCATTCCATCATGGTTAGTCAGAGTTGCGTTTGATGTATTACTGTTACTTTTACTCAGTTAGTAGACTCTGTCGTTAACTGGATTGTCACTCAATATTGCATCAGAAAGCAAGGCATCACAGTATATGACCATCTCGTACTCGGAGACGACTCACTAGTCGCTACATCATCAAAGATCAACGTTAACTTGTTAGTCGCTTATGCGGGACAGTTTGGCATGATTATAAATTCTGAAAAGACTCAGCTTGCAGACAGGATCCAAGATGTTAAATTCCTTGGCTATACCATCAACTGTGGCGGACCATCCCGACCCAGGAAAGAACTCTGTGCTGCACTCCTCTACCCTGAGAGACCTGACCGAGATTTCAACGATTTCGCTACACGATCTATGGGTTTGTTGATTTCTAACTTTGGTTGTGCCATTGAATTTGACCAGTGTTGTAGGTTGATATTATCTCATCCTTACCGACTCACTTTCAATCCATCTTTAGTTAGATTCCTGAGAGTAATGGGCGTTGACCAACTGCCTAAGGAACCACCCGATTTATTCCAACTTCGAAGCAATTTTCAGAGCTGAAAACTCCTTATGAATGTTTGAACTACTTTTTCGATGAAAGTTTGTATCAACATATTGCTGACTAAAATAATTTGTATGCACGACAAGTAAATATATCGACAAAATTCATAACGTCACCGCCCGAGATCAGAAAATTTGTAGGTATTTTATTATAAATGTCAGTTTATAAATACCCGAATACTGGAGAATATTGGTCAGAAAATTCCTTCGAACCCATACATTAAACTATGACAAGAAATAGATTCGAAGAAATTCGTCGCTTCCTTCATTTCAACAACAATGATGAGATTTCGTCAGAAGATTTGATGCGATATATAAAGTTCGACCGATTGTTGATTATTTCAACAAACGATTTCAGTTAGTGCCTATGAATCAACGCCTCTGTGTTGATGAACAAATGTGTTCCACAAAAATGGCATCCCATTTACGACAATACATGCCAGCCAAACCTCATAAGTGGGGCATGAAATTATTTGTACTTTGCGACTCTTACGGATTTTCATATGCCTTCGAGTTGTATTCTGGCGCAGGTGATAATAAAATTCCAAGTGGAGCACCAGATTTGGGAGCAGCATCCAATGTGGTATCAAGACTGTCACAAATAATACCAGATCATAAGCAGTATATACTTTATTTCGATAATTATTATACGGCAATACCATTGATGATTTACTTGTATAGCAGAGGCATATTTTCCTTGGGAACAATACAAACATCGAATTGCTAATTGCAAATTATCTACGGACAAGCAAGTCCAAAAAGAAAAACGCGGATATTCTGAAGAATATCCATTCTTGTCATGGTGTCGATATCTCCACTACTCTTTGGAAAGATAATAAATGTGTAAGATTAGTATCAACATATGTGGGGATAAAACAATTCATCAAAGATAATGAGACTGAAGTAGAACAGAAAATCTCACAATATGATAGAGTGCAGAAGAAAAGGATAGATGTTGATTGTCCAACTATCATCAACTAGTATTGATTTTATATTGATTGTTGTTTCTGATTTCCTATAATTGGGTACCAATACCTGTTGGAAATAAAGACTTATTATTATTATTCGCGAATATAACGCCCATATGGGTGGTGTAGGCTTGATGGATGGTCTTATAGATCGCTACCGAATCAAAATGAAGACTAATAAATGGACTAACCGAATATTCCTCCACCTGATAGATATGGCTATGGTTAACGCATACCTACTACATAGAAGAATAAATAAAACATATCCAAAAGAATTGAAGTCACAGCTACCTTCTTTTAGGAAAGAGGTAGCTGCAATACTTTGTAAGCATCTCAGGGAAGATATAACAAAGAAAAGTGTTGGTCGTCCAAGAGCTTCGCCATCTCCCAAAGTTGTTAAGAAATCACCCAAAAAAACGTATTTACGAACTGATGACACAAGGTTGGATGCATTTAATCATTTGCTTGAGTGGCTTCATCGTTCCGGTAAGCGTCAATGCAAATTACCTGGGTGCAAGTCAGAAACTCAGTGTACCTATTCTAAATGCAAAATAAATGTATGTTGCACTGCTGCAAAAAATTGTTTTTCATTGTTCCATTCCAAATAAGTAGCATATGTATCTTTTCTGAAATTAAATCTCTATAAAACATTTGTATTCCAATCTTGCCTTCACCTGAATACATGATCAAATATTTTGTCCTAAATGCTCAGATCCGCCTTGAGGCGGCCACAACTGAATCGGGTGTAAAACTAAATCAGTTAACTTTTTTCGAGAAAAAGATGTAGATTATATATAAACTATGTTGAAATCAAACGAAAATAATTTCAAAATAGAAAAAAAAAATTTGGGCATTAGAGGGTTAAGAAAAAATTATTAAGCAAAAGTGGTTTTGGCAAGATTCTGGCAAGTGATTTAAGAAACTGAAAAATTGCCCTCTAGAAAAAGGCTGAAGGGGCTTCAAAGGCTTTGAAGAAAAATAACTATAAATTGCCGGTTACTTCTATTGAACAGAAGATGACCGGTGAACTCCAAATAATGTCTTTGGAGACGTAAGAATGTAATTTCGAATACAGTAGACTCGCAATAACGTGAACTTGCGATACCGTGAATGGCTCTATAACGTGAACAGAAATTCTGATCCATTGACTACTCTGTAACGTGAACATCGCAGAAATTCGGTAACATGAACAGAGACAGATAATCTATTTTTTTCGCTTACGAACACGTTCAGACTTGTTTGATAAGTCATAATACATTTAGTATCTCAGATTTATTGAAACAGTGAATATCGTACTTTGCGTTTACGGGAATATCAGAGTGTAACGATGCCTCCGAAGTGTTTAACTCTATTTGAGAAAGCGAATATATTAGACGAACACAAAAAAGGTCTAAGTGTAACTGCTTTGTCTGTGAAATATGGCGTAGCAAAATCAACGATTTGTTCCATAAAGAAGAAGGCTGAAAAAATAAAGGACTCTGTCAATAAAACCTTGAAACCTAGCAAGAAGCGAACGTTGAGAAGACCGGAAAATCCAAAAATGGAAAGAAAATTATACAAATGGTTCCTAAATCAGAGGAAACATAATGTTCCTGTCACAGGAGATATGATTAAACACATGGCATCAAAATTACATGAAGAATTTAAAGAAACCAATAATTTCAATGCCAGTGATGGTTGGCTACAGCGATTTAAAATTCGACATGGCGTTAGATTTTTAAAAATTACTGGCGAAAAGCTATCATCGCAGCCAGAATTAGTCGATCCTTTCAAGCAGAAGCTGAAGAATTTAATTCAAGAACATCACCTAAGTAACCATCAAATATACAATGCAGATGAAACAGGCCTTTTTTGGAAACTTCTCCCTGACAAAACATTTGTTGCCCTTTCTGAAAAAGCAGCTCCTGGATTGAAGATGGCTAAGCAACGTATTACTTTATTGGGGTGCGTGAATGCTAATGGTTCGCATAAGTTGACGCCTTTATTAATAGGTAAAGCAGCGAAGCCAAGATGTTTTAAAAATTTTAAAAATCCGTTCATCTACAAGCACTCAAAAAATGTTTGGATGACGATAGACATCTTGAAGACATGGTTTTTTCATCATTTTATTCCAGAGGTGAGTGACATGTAATTTTTTTACGTTTCGTATAACATAATGATATCAAACTCAAATTTCAGGTCAGATCCTTTCTGCGAGGTCAAAAACTGCCTCAAAAAGCAATTCTCATTTTGGATAATGCTCCTTGTCATCCGCCGGCTGAGGAATTACGAAGTTCAGATGGAATAATTTTCACTGTTTATATGCCGCCCAACGTGACTCCTTTGATCCAACCCATGGATCAGAATATCCTACGTTTAACAAAACTACATTACAGAAGGAGCTTATTGAGTCAAATTGTGAGTCAAAAGGAAAACATAACCGATGCTCTGAAACGACTTACTTTAAAAGATTGTGTGGCTCATTTACAAGTTGCATGGATCAAATTGGATGCAGAGATGATTTCAAAGTGTTGGAAAAATTTGTTTGATCGCACTGAAGATTTCACTGATGAGGATAATATACCTTTGAGTATGTTACAAGAAATGCTCAATAGAGAAAAAGTTGTTGTGAAAGATACAATATCACTCTTAATGGAACTTCAACCGGTAAGTAAAATCAGCATACATTTTCATTTCCTTCAAATTTTCTATATTTTAGCATGATTATAATGAAAAAGAAATTGAACGGTGGAATTGCGATGAGCTAGATATGAATGATGAAAATATTCCAGAAAACAGCGACGATGAAGATAACGAT